>NC_056726.1:542617627-542787627 GCF_019279795.1 Protopterus annectens
TTACTTAAATTATCATAAGCTTTGCTATTACCACAGGACAATCATTTTACCCCTTTCTTTTTATGCATAATAAAGTCCACCACCTCCAACCAAAATAGACATTTAATTTAACTTGCTTATTTGGTACACCAATAAAATTTACTATAATCCCCCTCTCATCCTCATGTCAAATATTTTCATAAAAATTATAGTCTGTGTTGCATAAGGCTATAGGCCTCTAATTGTTTTATCACATTTATCATCCTCTTTCCAAATAAACTTAAACACAGCTACCATCTTAATTTTAACTCCATCACGTAACCATTTATTCAATGTACTAATTAATATTCACTTTTCATCCTCCTTAAGATTTTTATGAAATGTGTATCCCATTACATCCTACCCGGGTGCACTACCCTCATTTAGTAGCCCTAATACATCATTCAATTTCTCTGTTACTGGATCCTGCTGTGTCTTCCATTTAATTTCTTCCGAACATACTTTGGATATAGATCTATAAATGATGTCCAGTAATTCATTCCGCTTATACTTCTTATTACCTTCTTCATTACTGAAGCATTCCAGAAAATTATCTTCCTCTCTTATAAACTTCCCAAGTAACAGGGTTACCACTTTTTTTTCTTAAGAAAATCCACATTTCTGTAATATTTATTTTATCTTTTATTTATTAATTTCATACATTTATTTCTCCTTCCTGCGCCAATATACATCATTTTATTAAGCAACTATCCTCTTATTTTCTTCCTTCACTTTCTTTTGCAACATTTTCCTAAATTTATAATCCTTCCTACATTTTCCTTTAGACAACCACTCTTCAGTCCAGTCCTTATATTATCTCCTCATGCTACTTCCATAAAGTACTGATCATTTCCCTCTATTCATTTATCTGCACCCATACAGATGTCAGTCTATTTATACTTCTCCAGTGCCATATCTCTCAATTATTCCTGAGCTTTCCACAAATAGCATAATGATCAGTAAATCCAAGCATTTATGCCCCTCTAACTTCTTGTAAAGCCCTTGAAAAATGAAAAAAATCACTGCTCCCATACTTCATTTGTAATATAGAAAACAAGTTATTTGTCCACTTCAAATCCCCAGATTTTAAAAACTGTCTATATTTCCTCAAACATTGCATTAATTTACTATATATTCTTCTTTGAACATCATAGCTGAAGTCTTCCAAAGCATTACCTCCACATTTGGCACTAAAATTGCTGTCTCTCTAAAGAACTTTACCATCTTAAAACAATCAACACATACATCCTTTTATTCTTAATCTATCACCATCCTTCTACCAGATCTTACTATAATAAAATCCATTACTGTACACATTTTATCATTAAATAAAACTGCCATCCCACAGCCAGTATCTATCCTATTTGTCCATAACACTTTCCCATTCCATTCAAAGTTGCTTCTTCTCCATTATATATCTCGCAAATAAAAGGAGATTATATCCTGCTGTCTTCCTGTACACCATATAAAATTAATAACTTTATCAATTACGAAACTGTTAATATTGAAAGATATAAATGTTATCCATCTCCCTTACTTTTTCAGCCTCCTTATCCTGTTTCTCATCTTTTTTTTTTTTACATTTTTATATTCTCATTACAATCAACTATTCATTAGACCCCCCAAATTCATGTTGGAAGAATCAGCACTTTATCCCCATTTGCCTTCTGTTTCCAGTATCTCATATGTATTACTGACCACAATTGCTTCAGTTTCAAATAGACTCAAAGTATTTTCATGGCTCTTTTCCTCTTTTTCCATATTTCCAATAAATTCAGAACAGTTTTGCTTCATTTTTTCCTATCACATTATCTATAATCTTATCATATATAGTTTTGCTTATTTATTTATTGTCATTTTATCATTAATAATCTTTCCTTCATTCTCACTCCTTTGCTCACACTTTTCATTAGAAAGCTTTCAAACCATAAATAAGCTTCTTTTGTTACACTTAGTAAAATCAAACATATTATTTTGCAGTATGTCCTTTTTACCCACAATGATTATATTTTTAAGACAACAATGATTCAATGATCTAATTTACCACAAGGAAAATATTTTATGTCTCCCATATTTGAGAAAATCTCTGTAATCATAGGCATATATTTGTTTTCCTTTTGGACTCCCTGCAGCTGACCATCAGCTGCCTTCTTCTCCTCATTCACAGGTCCACACAGACATACCTTAGCCTCCCTAGGCTATTACTACCCATGTTCAAGGCTGGTGAGGATATTAAAACCATGAGACAGCATTAGACTGCTGTCAGGGAGTGTTTTCTTCTAAAGTACACCCATCCCTGTGCATGCCCAGTTTCACCCATTGTCAGTGGCACAACAGGTAGCACACTCTCTTGTGGTGCAGAAGGCTTTGGATTCTATTCCCACACCAGGTGGATTGACTTGCTGACAATGCAGTGCAGCATAAGGGATGCTACACTCCTTAGTGCACCATCCTTCAGATGAGACATTAAACTGAGGCCCTATCTATCTGAGTTGGTAGTAGCTCAGGTGGATGTAAAAGATCGCATGATGCCTATCAAAAAGAGTAAGCCCTCTTTATATGCAAAAAAAACCCCTCTGATTTACAACATATGTACATAATTACAAATATTTACAAATGTACAGACATATAGATATACAAATATATTTCCTTATAGACATACTAAATTTTCATCCCTAATATACCCCCACTCCTTTTTTCGATAACCATCTGATTTTACTTAATATTGTTGCTAAAATCCATTTACCATTAAACATAACTGTATGTATTCTTTCATTCTATATAACCCATATGACACAAAATAACACTATTTTTAACATATTTCTATTCATATAACATCCATATTTAGTCATACTCATGTTTATTTTATCCACTTTTTTTATGTCTTTAAAAAATCTTCATTGCATAGTTTTCCCCATAACTGTTGTACTCTTACATTTCAAAAACACATTAAGTAGTTTCTTCTTGACAATGTAAACATATTTTATCACTTTTCTTATTATATGGCATATTTCCTTTTACTGTTACTGTATCTATTATCAGTCTTCACAAAAAATCTTGACATTCTACTTTCTCATTACACCATTTGCTTCTTATTTTTGCAGCTTTAATTGTTTTCATCTGTTATATTTTCCATATGGTTTTACATAATAAAGGTTTATCATTAACATTCTTATACCATAATTTACTTTCTTTTTCTATATAATCAATTTTTATTTTCCACAAAAATATTTTTTTCTTAGTAACATTTTATTTCTTCATTTATACATTTTTTCTCTTTTACTCTTTTTTACCATAATCCAGCATTTACCATACTTATATTTATACAATTTTGCTATTAATCCTTCTTTTTCATTTATCCACATAAACGTTTTGTACAAATTTAATAAAGCAGCATATACCACTGGGTTAATTAATCCTAAACCCGTTTCCTCTTTATTTACACTGAAAACTCTTCTTTTTTTTACTGGGTTTCATGTAGAACCCATATAAATGAAAAAAAATATCTCCAATAATTCCTTTTCAAATACTGTTTGCAACATAAATGCACTTGCTTTTTTCCGATCAGTACTGAATTTCTCAAATAAGCTTTTTATCTGAAAGATAATTTATATGTTCTCTAGAAAATGCAAGTTTGTTTTATTTCTTCTATTTTTTTCATTGAATTCTACTTACATCTTTATTCTCAAATTTTATACCTAACACAGACATGTCATTCATTGTAAAATACATATCCTCTGTGTTTACTACATCACCTAAATATGTACTTTTCTCTTTATTTAAAACCATCTCTATCATCTCTAGACACTCATTTGTGCAGTTTATTACTTCTTTTATCCATTTTTTGCAGTTATTATAATGTCATCTGCATATGTTAACAGAAGTGGAATTCTTAACCTTTCAGGTGTTATATACTCCACCTCCTTCATTTTGTCTAATGCAAAGAATAAACTCCTCATTGGGGATCCCTGTCTTACACCACTCTTCATATGTACCTCTTGGCTTAACCAGCAATTTACAAGTATTTTTATTTTATTATTAATATACACTGACACACAAAATGTCATAACATTCTCACTTGTATGGTATTCCTTCACTGTTCCCCACAAGATTTCATGTCAACGTGTACCAAATGACTTAGTAAGGTCTCCTATCATGATTTTCACTTCTTCTTTTCTATTCATTATATCATCCACAACTTCTCTATCATTAATAATTCTTGACAACCCTTACCCTTTATACTATATAGTATCTTCTCTAATATTTTCCATTTTAGTTTCAAATATTTTTGCATTATTTTTATAAAGATCTTATAATTATTATTCAATACTATTGGTCTCCAGTTTTTAATTGTCATCTATTTTCTTTCTTCTATATGAATTTAAGTATTCAACTACATAATTCTTTAAACATAAAAACTTCAATTAACCATTCATTCAAAATCTTTAAAATACATAATGTTTTGTAAATCCCTTAAATTTGTATACATTTCTTACCATATTCAATTTGGTCCTGCAATTGAATCTATATTTACTTGTCCTAATACTTTAGCTCACATAAAGTAATCTTCTTTTCCAACTCCTTAATCTTTTTTTCTGTTTTTACTTTCCATGTTTTTCACTGCCTTTTTTTTCTTTAAACATTGCTTGAACATATTGTACTACACTATTCATAATCTTTTCCCTGAGTTCTTTTTCTCCTTTTACATTTTATTTATCTCATTACAGTATCTTCCTGTACTAATCTGCTTAAGTAACTTGAAATTTTTCTTTTTCCTTGTAAACATATCTCTGCTTATATAACAATTTTGGTATTTTTTCTTGATTTCTTTCATATAATTCTTTTTCTTTGTCAAACTACTTTCTATCATTATGTTCTGAATATTCCAATGCATCATATGTTCTTTTATATTTTTCTTTCTCAGATCATATTGCTACTGCAAAAAAAGAATTGTTATAGTTTCCCTTAAGTGTCATCCACAAGTCAGGCCAATTTTTATAAAATGTTCTCATAGTAATATGATCTTTCCATGACTGTATTACTAATCTATTTCCTTCTCCATTCCTTGCTTTCTCATTTATCTTTTTTATTCCTTAGCCTATTTTTATCTCACCTTCTCCTATAACTAAACCTTCTGATATTATAAAATAATCTACTTCAGTTCTATACATACCCCCTTTGGAAGTTCATGAATTTTTGTCTGTTTTAACTTACCACATCTTATAACTTCCAACATTTTTCTTATATAATTTCCTTTCTTTTTATGCTTGGCTTTTAAATCACAAAGTTTCTTGTTATTATAATATTCATGTTTATTACTGCATAGTCTAAAATCTGACGAAATATGTTTTCCTTTCTTTACAATTAGTATAAGCATATTAATGTTATAATCCTATACACTTGTACTTTCCATTTTAAATCTACAAATCTTCCCATTTTTGCTAAAGGTACATCTAATGTCTTTACTGTGTTTCTACAAAATGCAACTATTCCAGAAAATCTCCCATTTCTCATATTCCAAATTAACTTTCTTCCTCATAGTTTGTAATCTTTTTTCATTTGGTAAAAGTCTTGTGTTTTCTAATATAATTACATCTATATCATATGCAGTACACCATTCAAAAATCCATATTCTTCTTACTATATTCTTAATACTATTCATATTTACAGAAAGCACTCTAAACATTTCCTTCCCTTTTCCTTAGATTTACTGTTTTATAGGTTCATAGCTATTTACTAGGTTAGCTGCCTTAATGAGCCATTCTAGCATAGCTAATTTCCTCCCCAAAAGGTGAGAATCAAGCACTGTACCTTGTGTCGGAGTCAAACACCTTAACCATTATTTCAACCCCCAAACCTTAGCTGTGTTTATTCTTTTTCTTCCATTTTCTTTCTTTTCTTTTATACTTATCCCTTTAAATTTTCTTTTTTTTTGTCTTTTACCATTTTAGCAATACAATTATTTTTTCATTTGCTATCTGCCAATTAATGTCTTCTTCATCACTTACTTCAGAGCCTTCTTCTATGCCCTCTTTATTGTTTTTTTCTCATCTAATTTTTCTTGTATTTCTGCTGCTTCTAAAATGTCTTCTCTTTGTTCATATTCTTCTCTTTCTTTTTCCTTACTCTTATTTTCATGTTGACAATCCATTCTTAAAATGTCCAATTTTGTTATATTTATAATGTTTCAATTCACATTTTTGCATCAAGTCCCATTTCCCCATAAATATAACATTTTCTTTTTCACAGTTACTTGTCAAATGTCCTTCTTTTCCAAAAAAGAAAAAAACATGTTTTGTGTTGCCTCCAGTATTTTATGATACCCACATTCCCGTCAACATTTATCATGTTTGGTATACGTATATTTATTTCTCTTTCTGTGTGTAACATACTATTACAGTCCCATCCACCAGTCCATAAATACCTTTTATCATAAACTTTTGCAATGTCCAGTACTTCTTTACAATAAAGTTTTCAAATGTCCTTTTGAAGTCTCTTTTTCCACCTCTGATTGGAATTTTACATGAATTTTCTCTTTTGTTTCCCTGTTAAAGCTTTTATCACTTAAATATTCCATGGGTTACAGTCTTTCTTTTTTATATATTTTCCAAGAAAAAATTTCCATTGGAAAAAAACAGTCAGAATATAATGTCACAAAATGTCTCTGTTAATAATAATAAATGATCTTAACTCATGTACTTTTACACCCAAAGGAGCTATTAAATTGTCCCCCACTTTATACATGTTCTTCTCTTTATCTTTTTTACTTTGAATCCTTACCAAGTACTTATTTTTCATTTTCTTCTGCCTCTTTCTCTTCTGCTACTCCCCTTTTGTATTATTTTACTTTCTCTTCATATGTTTTATTTTCCTTCTCACTGCTATCCTTCAGGATTGTCTCTACATCCTCCTTTTGTATTTTGTCGATAATACTCACCCCCAAGGAAAATTCTCCCTCATTTTATGGCTCACTCTGCATCACCATTTCTTTAAGTAAATCATCCTGCAACCCTTCTGACTGGAGCTTTGTAATTATGCATCCATCATTTACAAAGTCATTTCCATCAGATTTCTTTCAAACATCTCCTTAGAATTCTGCACACATTCTCCAGTCTCGATATTTGCTTTCTTCTCCATTTCTCTCACCAGTTCATTATCTCCTTCTCTCTCCATCTGCCTCCCTGTTTCTCCAGGCTGCCTCTGCACCTGGAATGGAAACAAGAAGTGCTCATGCAATATGGGGCCCACTTGCAACAATGAAGGGGATGTTCTCTGGTGTCCTGGCCAAATTTCACCTAGTAGTATAAATACTACCTCATCTCCCCTAAAAACAAGCTACTATCCTAGTGGGACTATCTTAGTCAACAAAGGATAAATAATACAAAAAAAGTGGGAAAGGCAATAGGCATTACTGCTGAACCAGCCTTTACCTCTGCAAAGGGCCAACACCAACAGGACATGCCATCCACCTTCAGGTAGTACCTCTTGGTCACTTCCCTAGTCTTCAGCAGAGAACAAACTGTGGCAGTGTTCCCTGAGTTCCTGCCTCTCCCTCCTCCTCATGGATGGGTACAGCTTCCCCTTCCACTGCCTCAGACACCTGAGCCACATTACCAACCCCAGTTACCTGGACCATAGTCAGGGTCTTTATCCATCTGTGTCACAGCACTAGCGTACTAAGCATACATTTGCTAAAAGTCATATTTCATTTAAAAAAAACTATTTCATTGTCCTTGATATTTAGTGTAACCCATGCTTCCCAGCAAATACCTCTAGCATTAGTGTTTTTTTAACAAAAGACACAGCACTGCAAATCTCTCTGAAATATCGTTTACTGTCCTGTTTATACTATCAGTATGGAATTATGTTACCTTTTTTAACCTGCACTGTCATTTTTTCCAAATGAATCAGCAAAAATGATGGAGATTCATATGTCTCAAATGTTATCCTAACAATAACTCTCAGTTCTTCAATCTCAACAGTTTCACCACATTGCCCAATAGCGTACACTTAAATATTTATCCCTTATTTAAATTCTCACCAGTGGATACTTATTTAAAAAAAAACTTTATCCATTCGCTTTTCATTGCTTACCATTTCTGCATGCATTTGGCTCACTACTGCAGAACTTCTGCATATTCATGGTTCACCATCCTGCTGCTCTGCTATATCACCATACTTCTGCAACTCACAAGTGTTAAAGACCAGTGCTCACAATGTATTTCCTCAGAGTAAGTGCTCTCATTCTCCTTTTGCAATGCAAACTTTTTGTCCATAATTTCATTCCAGTCTATAGCATCTCCTGCCACTGGTTCACTTGCTACCATCATTTGACACAAAGTCTAAAAATCAAATCTGCAGCTGCAAATTGTTGTAACAATAACTACCCATCCCTGAATTCACAAGTGATTCCTTGCCAGCTGACCTGGATGTGACCCTTTACTGGGTGGGCCCACCAACTAATGAAAACGTTGACCTCAATGATATTCATTCTTTTAGTTCTGGAAAGCCAAGGATATGATGGGAAGTGATGAATGTGGAGCCTGAGACTGTCTATTCTAGCTGTGGATGGTCAATGTTCCTAGCAGTGAACATGGCTAGTGCAAGGATGTCAGCATCCCCTGGAGTAAATCTGAGATGTTATGCAAGGCTCCTGCTCTCCAACACAGGTTGCACAGACACTGAGTTTCCTCGTCCCTTGGTACTGGAGAACTGGCCCTCAGCTACATCACCCTATCTTCCCAGCCAACCCTACTGGTGGTGTGAGTCCATTCCCAAACTTGGGTCACCAAAAGTACAAACACACTCCCTGCCTCTGCACCACTGGGTTGGCATTGTCTATATTTTCTTAAGCAACTTAATTCTCACTGTTTTTAAGCTGCTCAGCCTCCTCCATTTTTGATGTATTACCCTCAGTATCTGTAATAGGAAGTACTCTCTGATGCCCTGTCTGTAGACCGAGTTCCCTGATGCAGTGACCACATTTTCTGTACTCATTATGAATATGACCTTGAGTCTCCACTCAAAATAAAATAAACCCTAGACCTTGTGAGATTTTAGCAACAAAACTTAAAATACATACAAATAAAGAAGTGGGTCTTCTAGTATGGAAAGTTAAGATCAGCAGATCTGCAGGTTCAAATGAAGAAAAATAATATTTTCACACACAAAGTAAATGCCCCAAGAAAGAATTAGTTCTCTGGCAGGAAGCCTGACTAGAAAGCACTTAAAAAAAGGCTTTACAGACCTTCAGCGAAGCAGATTTCAGACCAGAAAGAAAGGTAGAAATAGCTGCTAAATGAACTCTGATAGAGGATTAACTAAGAACAGAGTCAAAAGATCTTTGATAAATATTAAAGGATGAAAGATATGGAAACATAATCTATGCTTTTACCAATAGCCCAAATGAAAAAACAGTCTATATATCATGGTATATTGTTTGAGCAGATGGTCTGAGTTGGAAAATCTGAGGCCACGCAGTTAGCTTCAGAGAATGAATGTTTGGGTGTGGCTAGCCTGACGGGTGAGACAATAGCACCATTATGACAGAAAGTCTGATGGATTACCAGTGGAGAATGTGCTGTAGAAGATGGAGCACGGTCTGTGCCAGAAAGAGACTAGCAAAAATCACTTTAGCTGTGCAAACTCTTAGCATTCTGAATGTGCTTCATCGTCAAAGGGAATGGACAGGAAAGTAAAATGGACAGGCAAAGAGTCACACACTACAGTACCCACAAGAAGACTTTTTTTTTTTTTTTTACTTTGGAATGACTATTTAAAAACAACCAACAAGATTAAGTGCGATAAGCTCTCAATATATTCTTATATATACAGGAAAAACAATTACCATCAACAGCAAAGACTTGAGAACAGTGAAAAATTAAACTCAATCTTATTAAAGCAGTTTAAAGAACTAACAAAGATTGTATCAAAGGGCATGTGCCTCTCACAAGTGAATAATAAAGTTAATAACAAACAACAGCTTACTTTACTGGACAAGTTTTCAGCATGATAGACACTTGTTTAAGATCACCACTTATTTATTATATTCTATAGAGACCCAGCACATTGTTAGCTAATTTGGTACTTCTAATTGTCAACAGAGAGGTCACTTCCTTTGGAACATGAGGAAATTGTACATGGCATTTGTAACAAATTTGTCAAAAAATTTCAAGCAGAACTCTCTGTGTCAAGCTTAAAAAACTGACAACCTCTAACAAAAATGTTCTAGAATAAGTGTCTCTTGCCCACCACAAATCTAAGTTATCAGCATTTGGAGATAAAGTTTTAATAAACTCGGAAAGGGCCAACCACAAAAATATGAAGCCAATCCATTATTTCCTCCCTCATAAATTTCCAGCAACTAGATTGAAGAGCAAGTTATGTGTGCCAGACTGCAAAAGTAATTAAAATGGGAATGCCAAATGAACAAACTAAACATCTTGAGTGATATATTTCTAACAGTATACCCTCCTACATATTTACATGTATAGATATGCCCAAGACTCTCTCCCATAACATTCTGTATTTCTCTTTTTCTTTCTGTTTAATTCATATAAAATCCTATAGATCTCTTGCTCTCTTACTCCCAAAGGAGCCTGATAATGTATCCAGAATCCAGTTAGTGAGGAAGTACTCCTTTTTGTTAACTTTAAATATTTGCATCTTTTTACATTCTGAAACTAATTCACCAAAGAGGTCACTGCGAGGTTCTTTTACTGAATAAGTCTCAGCAAACTGATTCCATTACCTTATGGTTAACCAGTAATTAGTCCCAAGAGCTCAGACCTTCACTTACTCTAAACAACGTAGTAATCTACCCATTTTCGGGTACTCTGAGATGGCAGCTATCTCTTTCTACCAGGTAACAGTATTTGTATGGTCACAGTCCACCTAAGACATATAACGGTTCTCTTACCATAATAGATTTACCATGAGGATCCTAATCTCTGTTAATCACTAAATTACACATTCTCTGTGTACCTCACATTTTAGCTAGAAACATTTCCTAACTCTGTTAGAGGTGTAGCTAAGGTGGGGCAAATGGGGCAACTGCCCCAGGTAGAAAGTACTAGGAGTCACAATCAGGAAACACTAATAATTCTTCAGTGCATTAATGGCATTTAGAAACAAATACCTTTGTTGCTTTTGTGGTCAGAACTGAAACCCTTTAGCCCTCTTTGTGTAGCAGCTGTTTGCAATAAATGCAGCAAGCAGTTTGCCACAGCAAATGAAAGAACTTTTCTTTTCTTTGCAGAACAGCTTTCTTTCTTCCTTAACTTAAAGCTGAGGTTGAGAAGAGTATTAAAATGGGAGACAGTACTGAATTTTGTGAAGTACTTCCTTGAGAGAGAAAGAGAGAGAGAATTTGTAAAGAAATTTTCATTTTAACCATGTTTGTATATGTCTCAAAATCAGGGAGTCCCACTCCTCCTAAAGTAGTGGAGAGGGAGAGAGAGGATATTTTATTTACTCTGTAGTAGTCACCTACCAGTAAAAACTTTAAGGCTATCTTTTTAAAATAAAAAAAAAAATATCTGAGGGAGAAATCCTTGAACTACATGTTATATTCTAAGAGATGCCCTGAACCCAGTGAGGAATAAACAGATTGCCTTCTACCTATCTACAAAAACTTGAACCTTTCTTATTATTTCCTTGTAGGTAATAATAACAGAATCAGTGATGGAACTAAAAAAAAAAAACACCTAAATAAGTCATTCTAGTTATAGATCCCATAAAGGGAAATTATTGAATCAGTTGAAGTGAGGGGATATAATGTAATCTAATGGCTTCTGACTTCATAACATTCAGTTTGTAATCGGATAAAGTTCCAAATGTATTCAATGTTTGTATTACCCATGTCAGGTCTCTTTCTGGATTTGAAAGTTAAAGCAATACATCATTAGCATACAGATAAATTTTATATTCCTTTTCTCCAAATATATATCCATCTATTGGGCAGTCTCTCAGGTAAGTTACTAAAAGTTCAAGATATATTGCCAATGAAAGAGATGAAAGTCTTGTATCAGACCCCTGTACAACTGAAAACTTTGGGACAACCTAAAGTTTATCTTAATCATTGCATGGGAGCCATCATACAATCTTTCCAAGAGATTAACAACAGATTAAGGGGAAACTCATATGGTGTAGTACTAGAAAGAAAAATTTCCAATGCACTTAGTCGAGAGCCTTCTATGTATCCATACTAGTATTCATCCATGAATAAAACCTGCCTCATCAGGATGCATCAGAAAGGCATATATTTTGACAATCTATTTGCAAGAATGACCATGAAACGCTTATAGTCATGATTTAAGACCAAAATATGTCTAACTGAAACAGCTTTTTGGAAGCCCTTACCCAGTTTCACTATAACAGAGTTTATACCTTGCCTTCACTTGTAAGAAGGACCTTCTATAAAAAAAAAAACACATAGCTAAATTATTTGAAAAATTCTTGTAAAATCTTTCTCAGTCCCAGTCAAAAATTTCCAAGGGGACACCATCAGATCCTGGTGTCTTGTTTTTGGTCTGCTTCCTATGTACTACTTCAATTTCTTGCAGTGTAATCTCAGCAGTCAACTCTGTCCTATACAAGTATTACAACTTTGGAAGGTATAATGAAGATAGAAAGTTCAACACATCTGTAAATTCATAGGGTTCTTCTTCTTTTACTCAGTTAAGAAGCAGTAAATGACAAAGGAATTCAAGATTCCTCCTGGAAAAGAATGAATCATATTTGTAATGAGATCTATTAATTTAGTGGCATGTCTTATGGCCATATGATTCCTCAGCCTTAAAGCTAAATACTTTAAAAAGAAGAGGGACCCATCAAAAATATTTAGATGTAAAATCTTTTATAACTGACTGACCCTGAAATCCACCAAATGAGTGATATTTGCCTTAAGTGATTAACATAATATCAGTGTATACTTTCTATTAATGTACCATTAATTTGAGAGTAAGACAATGTAACTTTCTGGGTTATAAATTATCTTAAAATAAAGGCAATATTTCTCTTAAAGAAGTTCCAGTTTTCCAAAATATTATGTCAACATGTCTAAGAGGCAGCCCTATGAAGCATAAAATTGTATCATAACTATCTTACAGTCCTCTGCCTTTGCAAAAAAAGTGTTAAGCTTCCAATGTCTCTCCAGTACATAGTCAGGCAAACTTAGAGGGGCATAATCCAAACAAAATAACCAAACAATATTTTTTTAATCCTAGATAAAGAATGGAATCTGCAAGAGAAACAAGTGAACAAATAAGGGGACGAACCTAAACACTTGCAAGTGTCAACAAGTTTCTTTAAAAACTTCCTCAAGAAAGGACTATGGATGATCACTCTAGGGCCAGAAAGGGCCTCATCCATATTACATACCATATGCCAGCCCTACCCCTAAAAAGCAGCCATTTCTAATGATTTTTTTATAGCAACAGCCACTGTAGTACCAGGGGGAGAAACAAGGAAATAAAGGTGAACCACTGGGTTACAGGACGTTTTGTTCCCTGCATTAACACATTCCATATCTAGATCTGTAACAAGGTTTTTAAATAGTTTATAACACTCAGCAAGAATAGTGAAAACATATGACAATCATACACAATTGTGCAGAAAATAACCCATCATTAGAAAGAGCAAAATATTATTCGCTCACAGTTTTCTTTAATGGGCTATATATATATATATATATATATATATATATATATATATATATATATATATATATATATAAAACTGTTTAAAACATTTGCATTTGATCTACATAAAATATTATTAATTTCTTATGATTGCAATGTTTAAATGTTAAATATGTTAATATAAAAATGTTAAATATATTAAATTCCTATATAAAATATTAAACAGTAAAATGCTTTTATTAACTTGAATTGGGTTCAAAACATATAGCATCAAACTGTCCAATAAATATTCTCATAGACAATAAATATGAATTTTAATATGAAAGTGCATCCAATTGCACTGGGATCAAACTGTCCAAGGTCAAATTGTCCTGCTTCCAACAACTGCCCCATAGCAGTCCCTTAATTGACAAAAATTGACCTTGTAGGTCTCTTATCTGGTTCACCATATCAAATGGAATATATCTATTGACCAATATTAAAGAGCCTCTTCTAGCCTGAGGGTGTGAAGAAATCCCTCCCTGGGTGCATCTGGATTTCATGTTTTATATGTCCTTGGTTACCAAGGTGAGTTTCCTGTGGTAGCACAAAGTTGGGTTTTAATTTCTTAATGTAGATTAAAATTCTATACAGCTTTATCACATTTGTCAAACCATTGATATTCAATGACATAATGATAAATTTCTCCATCCTAACTAAATCGAAAAGAAAAGAAAAAAAAAAGCTTTCACTTAAAATATGTTTACAGAGTTTGAAAAGGAGAAGAATAAATACAAGCCTCAGAGCGGACAAAGAAAACATGCAATCATGCATGTCAAAGCATGTGGACTTGACACAGAAAGGTGATAATACCCACTATCCTATCAGGCATTGATAAGACTGCAGCGGAAGAGCTAAATGCAGTTTTAGAGGCCATAATGGAAGACAGGCAGCTGCCTTTGGCTACTTACAATACTTGGGCAAATGAGACAGACTCACAGGCTCCTTCTGTTGGTTTATCTATATCACACAAAAGTAGCACTAATTCTTCACACTTGCTGCTTGCTAAAACATAGAATGATTAAATTATATCCCAGGCGCTTCTTCCCTAGGTGGGCAAAATGTCTTTATCACACTTATTTAAACAGCAAAATGAAATGATGTGAGCTTAATTAAAAGTTGTATGTACCCAGTCCCATTCACATCTTCCAAAAATACTACCATTTAATCTCACTATTTAGCCCAAAACACTAAGTCTGATATTAACATTATTCTTTATACAACTTAATTTGTGTATCACTGCCTCTTCTACATTCATTCATAAGCAATAGTTCAACAACATTAAAACTGCAATGTCTCTATGTGACTGCTCAAAACTGCTTCACTATAGTGCTATTTAAATTTATTTTTAAATAGCTTACATATTCTAGTATTCTAACCTGCAAAGCTCTCTCTTAGGTTCATAGGTGGGTACTAGGCTATCTGCCCAAAGGCATTTATAAGCTTAGCCGGAATGTTTTGGCAAAACGTTGTCTTGTCTCACCTATACAAATCATAGGAGATGTACACACACTATTAAATACATCACTGTTTTAGAGATGCAGCACTGCACAACTGGCTTGAAACTGGTTCCCCTCCAAACAGCACATTCTTGTCCATATATTACTATATGGCACACGTTCACTGTTATTATAGATGCTGATTTTCCATGATGAGTATGACTCAAGTTATCCCAAATGCTACAGCCTTTCCCAAAAATGTTACAAGGTTTATAGGGAACTATGTTTGTAAATTCTTATCTGTTTTCAGCTTTAATAAAGTGCTTTAGTAGAAATCACTACAACAAAAATTAGTATATCATGAGCAGACAGGTGATCTGCTGTGGCGATCCCTAACCGGGAAAAGACGAAAGAAGAAGATATAAAGGTAAAAGGAAAGCAAAATTAAATCCAAAATGAAAAAAGTCAAAAAATACAATTAAGAACTTCAATTGATAACATCTGCTTTGTAGATTTATTGTTAAAAGCAAAGTTAAAATAAGTAATTCCTGAGTCATCTCTTAAAGAAGACAATAATGGAAGATTCTTAAAGCCACTGAAGTAATAGGTTCCACAGACATCAAGCTTGGTACACAAAATCATGACTATCCAGTATTTCCAGTCAACCCACACCTTAAAAATCCAATAAAAGAATTCATTAAACATTGGCTCCTCAAGAAATAAATTCCAAAAACAGGATAACAAATAAACATGAGTGAAGACATTTATTAAAACAACTCAGAATCAACATATCCAAGCTTTTGTGTCAAACATGATAAAATGAGTTAGGTGTGAAAATATGTATATATTAATCCAGGACTATTATTTAATGTCTTCAGTCATGCTTCTGGGTTAACTTTTATTATTGGAGCCATCTAAAGGACCTGGGAAGCTGAAAACAAGACACGAGGAGGGCAGAATGAAACATTAATTTGTGTAGGGACAAGGAAACCACCACAGGTTTTGTAAGGCAATATAAAGCCAGCACAAGTTCTGCACGATTGGTATAACATATTAGCAATTAGCCTAGCAGTAGATTTTTGCACTGTTGTAGATGATCTAACTTGGTGTCAGGAAGCCACACATAAATGGCACGCAAACAGTAAAGCATGAATTATTACAAAAACTTACTCTTGACATTAGATGTTTGATACTGGAGATGTTCCAAAGTTGGAAGCAAGATTTTACCATGATAGGCACCTTGACACTGAATATTAGCTAATTGTCCAGGATCACATCACACGATAGTTGTGAACCTTAGAGGCAAACTCAAGCCTACTGCCACCTTAAGGAATGAAATAAGGGTGTGACAAAGTTGATGAAACACTCACAAAGGTCAGAATAGCCATGATTTCAGTCTCAGATGTGTTCAGTTTCAGCCAGTTTGCAGACAGCCATTAATAAATGACTTCCAGGTCATTCTCAAGGGAAGGCACACTTACCATTTCAACATGGGGGAATGAGTGGTAAAGCTGAACGTCATCAGTGATGCAGTGAAATTGTTCCACTATTTATATGATATTGTAATCATCCTATTGGAAGCAGACCTGTAAGTAAACACACAAATCGGTGTCCCTAATAATTTGTCACATATCATATATATAACTTAACACTCTGCAGAGTCTGTATTCTTATTACACTTATGCATGTTATCCAGCCTAACAGTGAAATTATCATTTTGTTATAAACGGTCCAACTGCTCATAGCTTAGTTGCATGCAGCTGAACGCTCATCTGCATATCTGGGTGTGAAAGACACAAATACACACTTCAGCTGTAAGTATAATTTGTCAGAGTTGCTGTGACCTTGAAGGCAGTATAGAGACTGAATGTGCTGGGGACACAGCCACACAAGGGGGTACAGAGAGCTTTGCCTCTTGCAAAAAAATACTTTATTAAATTTGTTCCTGATTTAGAGTACATACATTTTCAAATGACTGAATTATGTAACCAGAACTTTTCACAATAATTTTTATATACTTGAAATTCTTATAATCTTCATTCATGAAACACACTCTGCCTGGTCTCACTGACTGACTATAAGGTAGAGTCTCCATTAGCTTTCCTGAATGATTATTGCCAACATGAAGAAAGTTCTCTGACATTGTTGCATTCTTATGGTATTCAATTCATGCTAAAAATATTTCCAAAAAAGTATCTTATTTCCCATAATTAAACCATAACTCAAATATATAAAATTATTCAAACTGTTTGTTTCCATTAAATATGGCCAATACAGCAATACTGCAATAAATGTCAAATGAATAAGATAATATGATTATAGATACTCGAATAAAAGATGACATACTAAAATTCTTTTAGAAAACGTTATTCATTATACAAAATAATCAACTGTTATGAGCTATAATTTTAAATCAATGATGTCTGTACTGTGGATCGCATGTGGTCTTAGCGGACTGCTTTCATTTTAGATTTAATTAAAGAGTAAATTAAGAGATTCGTATTATAAAATATCACAGTAATCTTTTATTAATCTGGTTAAGCCATACTGAGAGGTATACAAGCTTACATTAAAGTATTTTTTTAAATGTATGTATATGCTTATTGGAATTTTAATATATAATTAATAAGACTACAATTATTGTTTGAACAGGCTGAGAAATAGTGTCATTATTTTTTAACATAGAATAATATTAGGTGCAGTTACTGGAATGGTGTATAATATGGATTTGAAAAGATAAGACAAATATTAATTATTTCATGATAGGAAAAAGGGGTTGAGGATGGATGGATATGTAATGGGAGGTGCATGATGGCACTATTATGGTTGGAGAGGTAGAAATGGGGAAACTGTGTGTATGCTTCTTTTCTTCTTAATCAGTACTTTGAACTCATTAATAATACATACACATATTTGCTTTATTTGACATTCAATTAGCTACTTTATGCAAAAAGCTAAAAACTACTGACACTGACATACATATTATGCTTTGTATCTAGTGCAGTTTCACACTTTTTTAATCTGCCTTGTATTCTCTGAATATTTTTTAAACATCTTTATTAAAATTACATTTTAAATAACAACTTGACTTCACATATATTAATAAACAATTGTAACAGTTTCCACCATTGCTGTTATGCAGTATCTATACATACATACTTCCTTTTTAATACTTTTCATTCACTCTAACATTACATAAATTGCTCATTTCCTGCTTTCTCTCAAAGCTCACACTTCCTCTTGAACATTTTGTCTGCATTCATACTTCCCACGTTCCATTTATTTTTATGAAATTTGCTCTTTACATTTTCTAAGGAACCCAACTCCAGTTCATCTTTTATAACATTATATACATCAGTTCCAGTAGGTTTAGATTTTCTAGAAATTGTTTTTTTGTCAGAGAATAGCATTAAACTTAGTAAGGCCTTACTATGTTTAGATAAATTCAGATCCTGTATCCTAGCTCAAAAGGATCATATCCTTAGAACCATTTGTTCCCCCATTTCCATCAAGATACTCCCTGATGATTTTTTTTAAAACTCCCAACTCATTTCATTCCTAAAAATGTTTCCAATTACCTCTCTCTTCTCCAACACACTTCCAGCATTTGATGCCTACCTGAGAGAAAATCATTGGAAGTCTACTTGGGATATAAAAATAGCTATGCAATCATTTCTGTCAAAAAGCCTAAACTTTCTGGACATTGTTGCATATTTGGCAGATTTACAGATTTTGTCCCATTGTTCATTTGTAAATTGCCTTTCTGTTCTCTTTTCCCAATATTTCTTTAACATCTTCTGATTCATACTTACAGTTATCATACAATATTTTAGATGTCCTACTAATTATCCCTCAACTAAAAGCTCTACCAGAGCAGGGCTTTCACTTAGCATTTCTCTACCATTTTTCTCTCTGCCTACACTCTATCAATTCCAAATAGGGAAGGCAGTCTCCAACATGTACCACAAACCGCTGTTTAAATTCCTCCCACTTATTATTATATCAACACCTTTCCCTCCTGAATTATATGATGTTCATCATACTGTTCACTGCTGCAGTAGCCTTAGCTGTATAGGTTGGTTTACTATCATATAGTTGACAGTCAAAACACATTCCTACCTTAAATGTCGAACTAAAACATTGAACACGAAATGTCGAGAAGGTCAGAATGTCGCAAACACACTTCATGTTGCGAATTTCGCCATTCTCAACATTCGTACACTGCAAGGACACTGAACATGACGTGAAGTGATGATTTTGTAGCACCCCCCATGGGGGGGAAACCCCCACACCCCCTGCAAATTATATATTCCAACTCCAGGATCCCACTACAGTGGGGAAAAGGGTAAATTTCTCAATCCCCACTGTACCACGATCTCTAGTTACAACATCAACCTCATCTGTGTGAATGTACTGTGCATTTGCTGAACTGGGACTCGTAGAAGTGAAGGTTCAGCAACACAGGTCAGCCAACTGTAATTCGACATTCTCTGGTCACCAAACCTTCCCTTGGAATTATAAATGTAAATCGTATAGGTTATAGCCTGCTAAGGATATAATAGTTAGCCAGCTTACAAAGCTTCAGGACACCTTCCATGCACCCAAACTATCAGGCAGCCCAAGTTGAGCTGTCTAAAGGACACATTCAGACACAAAGCCCTTCAGAGTTTACTGTCACAAAGAGTACTCTCCTCTGAGGCATTTGAGGATTGATGGTTGGCTTGTGCTTTCCTATGTTGGGCAGATTAGTTCCCTTTAGGGGAAACGAGAAACTTTATTTTTTTTAATTTATTGAATTGTTTTCCTCTTCAGGAAAGTTATTTAAAGCTAGGAGTGTTGTGTTTTAAAGAACTGTCTCAAAACTATAATGTACTTTGAACAGAGCACTTGCTTTTTCTGTCAGTTTAAAAGTAGTGTTAACTAGCTGAAAACATTTTCTGTGGAGAAATTGTGTTTATTTCTCCTTGGTGAGGCTGACATGATGTTTGAAAGTGCTTTTCACTGTGTTTTTTTCTGTTAAAAAAAGCTAACTTTTGTGGACTGGTAGTTTTACTGGCATTTGCCACTTAGCTTACCTGTGAAACAGACACCATTTTCAACTTGGCCATGGACAGACTACCGGTCCCATGGTCAGTCCTTCTTCCAGCCAGAAAAAGAAAAAGTTAAGCAAACAGCCTCTGCCACCATAGCAGGCTAGAGATTTGCCTCGGCTGCAGGTGGGTGACTCTGCTGTGGCCATTTCTTGTACCTCACACTACTCATCTTTTACCCCAGATCCCTCTGGTGTAGCACCTACAGCCACTAGGAACCAGAGGTTAGCCACATCCTCTATGGCTGTTGAATTCCCATCAGTGGGCAAGGAAGAGCCAGTTTTGTCAGTCCTGGGAGAGGGAACAGGGAAGGTTTTCCTACTGTCCAGAATGCTGTGACCTTCCCCGGGGAAGCAGCTGCTTCCATTAGTAACATTTTTCCTGCAAAAAGAAACAGAAAAACAAGCATATGTCTACTACTCTTCAGATTTCTTTAGATAGGAGTACTTCGCTGGATCTGGCTCAGGATTTAATTCTGGCTATTGATCTTTCTACTAAATTATTTTTTTTTTGTAAATGAAAGAGGACTTCATCTTTTCCTGATGGGATTCAAGACTATGCATCTAAACAGGAATATGTAGGGATGGATTGAGGGTTTTTTCCCTAGATTTCTGATTTTGACTCAGAGGAGAGCTCAGTTTCTGATTCTCCGTGTGGGGATTTCTTTTCCTCTGAGACTATTGCTAGAATATACCAGTATTTTCAGTGAGAGAACACTGAGGTTTCTCAGTCCCTCAAAAATTAGATACCTCTTTGAACAATTATATACTAAATAATTTTCCTGAACCTACATCCATTCCTCCTCTTCTGTCAGTTTTAGAGGATGTGTATATGTTCCTGCCTGCTTTTTCCCCGTTAGTCAATTTGTTGGCCCTAAATAGTCAGGTAGGATATATTAAATTTCTCAGTTTTTAAATTTTAATTTACTATTCCCAAACCTGACCCAGCAGCTATAACCTTAGTTTATCCCACTGCTGCTAAGAACATAAGTTAATTCCATGCCTATTCCTTCTGATAAGGATGGGAAAATTGACAGATATGAGAAAAATGTATATAACTCTGCAATTTTGTTTCCAGAATTTTGAATTGTCACGTTCATATGCTAAAGTTTGTTCTGACAAATTGTGAAAGTATGACAAATGTTTTATCTGTAGTTTCTTTTTGTGAGGAAAAATCTGCTTTGAATAACTTAATTTCTTCTTTTGCATAGGTCACTACTCATTGTTGGCAGAGTGTGTGTGTGTATATGACTCTGTTGATACTTCTTCCAGAGCTCTGGTCATTGGCACTGTTTTAAGGAGGTTTGCATGGCTGCATTCTCAGAACCTTCCAGATGAGGTTAAAATGGTATTTTAAATTCTGCCTTGGATAGAGACTGTGTTTGGCCCCTCTACTGCAGAGGTGATCAAAAGTGTGATGAAAGGGGCAAGCTAATCCAGGGAATCTCTAAGAATTTTCAGCTCTTCTTTTCCAAACTGCCAAAAGGTTTTTCTTTCTTTTCTTCCATTTCTGGCAGAAAACAGAATAAACATCTGAACAGAGTTCAGGTAAACAGATATTTTAAAAAGGAATGGCAGAGGAGTTCCAATAAGAAGCCTCTAACCTCCCAAAACTAAGGACAGTCCAATATATCTGAATGACTATTCAAGAGACCTTGTGACCCACGGTTTACTATTGAAATTCCAAATCAGCTTCAGTCGATCATTTAAAAGTTGACCTGAAATGCTGAATCTGAAATTCCGAATAGTAAACCAAAGTGAAAACGAATGCATCAACCTCCATGGTTCGATGTATTCGACATAGCAGGAGGTGACATCACTCACCTCCTGCTATGCATAGTAATGTACTCTACAGTCAACGGTATGTTAATTCTACTATTTTGCAGGGGGGCTATGCCATCCTGTGCCCCCTCCCCCCACACCCCCTGTACATTAACTATGCCAATTCCGAGATCGCACTAGAGTGAGGAAACGGGCTAATTCCTTGTTCCTCACTGAAGTACGATCTCCCTTCACAGTCTCGATACAATACTTGCCAAAAGGTCAAGTGCACCATGCAACTCGATTAAACCTGGTCGACCTATGTTGGTTCGATTTCCTGCCCCTTGTACACTGTGATTTCAAACATCGGCCATTCGACTGACTGCCATTCAGGTAAGTCATAGTAAACTGTGACCACATACACCATGGCCTCCTTTTTCACTCATCTCTCTCCAGAAGTGTTAAGCTTCCAATGTCGCTCCAGTACATAGTCAGGCAAAATTAGAGGGGCACAATCCAAACAAAATAACCAAACAATAATTTTTAATCCTAGATAAAGAATGGAATCTGCAAGAGAAACAAGTGAACAAATAAGGGGACGAACCTAAACACTTGCAAGTGTCAACAAGTTTCTTTAAAAACTTCCTCAAGAAAGGACTATGGATGATCACCCTAGGGCCAGAAAGGGCCTCATCCATATTACATACCACATGCCAGCCCTACCCCTAAAACACTGTCCTGTCTTAAAAAAAAGCCATTTCTAATGATTTTTTATAGCAACAGCTACTGTAGTACCAGAGGGAGATACAAGGAAATAAAGGTGAACCACTGGGTTACAGGACATTTTTATCTTTAGCGACAGATTGCTTCAGATAAATGGATTCTGAATATCATTCAGGGTTACAGATGTCAGGGAAATTCCTCCCTTCCAGGGGATCATTCCTCTTCCTCCAATTCAGGCTCTTTTGATCTTACGGCCAAAGAAAGTAAATGCTTGGAGACCAGTTCTGGATCTTTCTTTCCTAAACCTCGTTGTGATAGTGCCCTAATTCAAAATGATGTCACTTCACAACCTGTTAACTTCTTCTTCTTTCAAATCTCCTGTTAACACTAGACTTGTAAAATGCTTATCATCGCATCCCTATTCATCCAGGGTTCAGATTTTTCTTAAGGTTTGTATATCTGTATCACATTATTAGTTCTCTACCTTAAACCTTGGACTATCCACTGCAGCAAGATTGCTTGCAAAGTGTCTAGCCCCAGTTATAGCTTCTTGCAAGCTACAGTGTATCCGCATTTTTCATATTTAAACAACTTGCTTATCTTTGCAGAGTCTTTTTCAAAGTGTCAGGAATCTCTTTCTTGGGTGAAAGCTGTTTTACACAAACTGTGATTCCAAGAGAATAAACAAATCTCTTTCTTGACTCCCTCTCACAGGAATGTGTTCCTAGGATATCAACTAGATACCTCAATTCAAACAGCTGATCTTCCACAGAAAAAAAGATCCTTATTCAGATGTTTCTAAGGTTTTCCACTGTGAGGGAATACCTCAGGATTTTGAGTCTCATGGCATCAATGATTCTCATGATACCTCTGGCAGGGCTCCACATGAGATAGATACAGTGGTATCTGAAATGAGTTTGGTCCCAGCATCAAAACCCTATCTTTTCAAATCCCAGTGCTGGGGCTTTTCAGAAGAGAAATCTTTTAGTGGAGACAACAGATAGACTTAAATCCAGGACTACTCTTCTCCCTCCTTGCTCCAAAGCACTCATTTACCAAAAACACTTTAAAGTTTGTTTGGGGAGCCAATTCAGGAGTGATAAAAGTGCAGCAGTGTGGAACAGCAAGGACAGATCCAAGCACATAAATAGATGTCTGCACTGATCAAGGCATTTAACTCTCTGAACCATCTTTGGCCCCCGGGACCTCTTCAAACTGGTTTCAGACAATACCACATTCTTGTGACACACTGACAAGCTAGGGGGAAACCAGGTTGTACTCCCCTTTGCAGACTAGCCATGTTAGCTTGGGATATAGCTTCGCAACACAATTTCACTCTACAGGAATCTTACATTCCGTCAGAGCAATACTGTATGGCAGACAACTGAGCAGGACCAGGGCAGACACTCATGAATGGAAAACAGTTCAGGGGGTTCATTACATTTGATCCAGCTGTGGGGAGTTCCTCAAGTAGACCTCTTTACCTCCTCTTTGAACAATCAACTGACAAGATTCTGTTCCAGAATTCCATGCAAGAAGGCCTAAAAGACAGATACTTTTTCTTTTTTTTTTGGACAGGAATGTTCCTGTATGCTTTCCAACCTTTCCACTAATATCCAGGGTACTTCTGAAGATTCAGACAGAGTCCCCCATGATCATTGTGATGACTCCCTTCTAGCCTAGGCAACTATGGCTTTCCCTCTTTTGGAAATGGTCAGGGGCAATTACCACAAGCTTCCTCACAGACTGGATCTACTCAAACAAGAACAGGGGTGTTTGATACACTCCACTATCAATCATTTTCAATTAACTGCCTGGATGATATACTGTCTTAATTCCTTTTAAGCACCTATTTACAGAGGATGTACCACAGGTACTAATGGAAACAAGAAAGCATGCTACTAGAAAATCATATATTACCAAATGGAAGAGTTTTTATAGTTGGTGTTAACAACATAACCAGCACCCATTCAGGCTAGTTGTTTTCTGGTTTTACAAAATGTGTGAGTTACAATCTTATGGCCTTTCTAATTCCTCTACAAAGCTTAATTTATCAGCCATTTCAGCATACCTGCCCATAGATCCTCCTCTTTCAAGGCAGTTACATGTCAAAATGTTCTTGAAAGGGGGGTTGCATAAGAGGCCACCAAGTAAACCAGTGGCCCCTCCTTGGGATCTTAATTTTTTGTTAAAGAATCTAACACTTGCTCCATTTAAACCAGCTAATCTGGCTGACTTAAGGTTCTTAACATGGAAAACAATTTTACTGATTGCTCTAACCTCTGCAAGAAGGATAACTGAGTTGCAAACTTTTATGGCGAGTCAAATCTACCTCATTTTCCATATGGACCACGTTTGAAAACTAATCCTTGTTTCATGCCTAAAGTGGTATCCAGGTTTACTCTAAGTCAAACTCTCCAGCTCTCTGTCTTCTTTACTGAATCTGAAAATGAAGGAGAAGGGATACTCCATACCTTGGATGTTCACAGACAACTCAGGTACTATCAAAACAGAAGTCTCCTCCCTCAGATCTTCAGATCCATTGTTTATTTCTTGTGAAGATAAGGAGGGCCAACCTGTGTCAAAACAAACTATTTCCAAATTGCTGTTTAAGGCTATTACCTTTTGTTATACTTGCTATAACAAATCTATTCCAGGCAGGGTTAAGGCCCTATATCTATGAGGGCTTTTGCTTAATCTATGGCTTTTTGGAAAGGGTTGGATTCTACAAACATTCTAGAAACTGCTACTTAGTCCTCTGTACATACTTTTACAAAGCACTATAAGCTTGAATCCTTCTCTGGGCCCAGATCAAGCTATGCAAGGACCATTCTCTGGGGCTTCCTGGACTCTTCTCCTTCCACTTCCCAAATGTAGATAGCTGTGGTAATCTACCCATATAGCTAAGGCTACCACAACAGTGATCAATAGGATGAACATAGTATAGTTGTGTAAGTTGAACTTAATATAACAGTAGATGTTCAAATGATCACTGCTGCAGTAGCTGCTCCCTTCCTCCACCTCCCTTGTTTTTTGGGTGTTTTTATGCCATGGTGTAGACATTTATGTTTTGTTTTTCCTAACATAGTCCTTTTAAGATTCAGCTGCCCTCTTTCTGCTGTCAGGAAAGCTCTGAAGGGCTTTCCACCCAAACTTGTCCTTTAATCAGTTCAGCTCAAGCTGCTTGACAGTTTGGGCATGTGGAAGGTGCCCTGAAGATTTGGAAGCTGGCCAGCCATTATATCCTTGGCAGGACATAACCCATATAGCCAAGGCTACTGCAGCAGTGATCAAACATCTACCATTATGGTAAGTTTAAATTACACAACTGTACTTTTTCCCAATATCTTAGTCCTTTTTCTAATTTCATCCAGTAAATTTTAGCCATTCCTTGACCATTTTATATACCCCCAACTCACAGTTATCTCTGCTGGCAAAATTTCCTTTCTCCACGCATGTACTGGTTAGTTCTTAGAATACTTTCTGCTATTTTATGAATATAATGTGCTGTATCTTTAAAGTACCCTTTCATTTCAGGTAACTGTAAACCATCCTACTGTGTAGAAATAATCTACTTATCCCTCTTGACCCTTGCCCTCTTACCATACCCAAATAAATTTTTAAACTCTTTTTAATCATCATCCACAACTTCTCTGGTTGATGCATTTAACGCTAAAAAAATAAAAAAAACATTTTGACTGCTTGTATCTTATCTATATCTCAGTTTTTGTATTACATTTTGTTTAGTCTATTTCCATATATCCTTAACTGCTACAAGAGAATCTTTTAATTTATACACCTAAATGCTTCATCTTATCACATCCCATAAGTATAGGAATTGTTGAACCAGTTCATGTATGGTCACACAGATTGTCATAACCTTTATTTTATCTTTATTACACATCCACAAATGGCTTTAAACTGTCACAAATAAATCACAACATTGAAATGTCATTTTCTAGCTTTATCAAGTACAAAAAAGTATCATCTGCAAATCGAGCTAAGTTTTCTTGATTACCATACCAGTTAAATATCCTTGAACTTGGGAATATCTTATTTTCTTTGCTAAAAGCTGTAAATAGAAAGCAAACAACAAAGTGGAAAGAGAATATCTCTGCCTTGTTCCTTTCTTCAAACACAGCTTGTCAAAGAGGAACCTCCGCTTTAATTCTTGCTTCTGACCCTTCATATATCCTTTTGATTACCCTTATATTTCTATCAGAGAATGCAAATTCTATCAGAGTCCTAATCATAAAATCCCAGCTAGCCCTACTGAATGTTTTCTCTGAGTCAATACCCACCAACAATAACACTGCTTTCTTACACACTGCTTCCATTTGAACCATCATTCTTCTATTAATATTATCAAATGTTTGTGTCCTCTCCACCAAACTACATTGATCCAAATCTATCAACTTTGGCAATACTTTTGCCATTGTCTCAGCTAATACAGATAAACACTTTATAATCATGGTTTAAATTTTAAATGGGTCTACATGAAGCTGGATTTTAAACGTCTTTACACTCTTGGGGAAAAGAGCAAGCACAATTTTCATTCACAGTGGTAGTACTTCCCCCTTAGAATTTTTGTTTTACAAAACCTTCTAAATCTTCAAAACTTTCTTCCTTTTAA
Organism: Protopterus annectens; assembly: GCF_019279795.1. Classification (NCBI taxonomy): domain Eukaryota; kingdom Metazoa; phylum Chordata; order Ceratodontiformes; family Protopteridae; genus Protopterus; species Protopterus annectens. Next base: position 542,644,970 of record NC_056726.1, read on the forward strand.
CTTCAGAAATTTCCTCATGAAAACCATCTGCTCCTGGTGACTTCCCTGTTATACATCACCATTTTTATCTCATATCTTTCCTGGCTTAGTTATTAATTGTTGAGGCTCATCTTCCTCTAACCTTGGCATAATTAAGTCTTCCGTAAATATTCTATCTGTGCCTTTCCTTTGGTTTCCCATTCTTCTGTTTTATATAAACTATCATAAAATTTCTGAAATACCTCTATGCTAAAAGATTTTACACTCTAGAGTCATTATCAAAAAATACTTCCTTACCAGCAACCTCTCTAAATTTATACATATTATCCAAGTGCACCATTACTTTCACATTTAGCACTCTATAGTTGCTCCTCTTCTTGTTCTATGAAATTCTCATTCTTCTCCAATACTGTATCCCTTGTCAATCTTTTTAAATAATTCATATAGCTTATTTCCCATATCTGTTTTACTCTTATTTATACCATTTAAACTCCATTTTATTCCACTCAGTAGCTTCCCTCCTGAAGTAATTTCCATCTTCCCTAATAAGCCTTAAATCATATCCACTTCCCATTCTATATATTCATCTTTATTTTTAGTATTTAAGAAGGAAAGCAACAGTGCCTCATTTTTACATCATTATGCTGCATCCTTATCTGAGTTTTTATTGACATGTGATCTAAATACGCATGCTCCTGTGAAATACAATTTCTATATGGTCTAGACCAGTTAGTATATCTTGGGAAATAGTATATAAATTCTAATGGAGTTCCTGCTACTGAATTTACATCTTCTGCACAAATATTTTCATGTACTTCGTAAGAAATCTATTCTCTTTTTTGAGATTTTCCCTTCTCAGTCTCCACGACACACCCTCACTATTGCAACTCTGGTTCTAGTCCCTATCCATAAATAATATTCCCTGTTCAAAATATATTATCTCTCACAAAATTCTCAACTTCTGTAACAGAAGTTTTAGGTGAAACTAAATGAATACTGGTGTAAATCTTCTCCCCTGCAAATAACCCCTTACATTACATTTACACTTATAGTCTATTTCCCTCTTTTCTCACTACTGGAACTTCACTCTCAATCAGTATTATTAGTCATCTTTTACTTTGTCCATGATGGTCTGCTAATTGTCCACCATGAAATCCTTTTTTTAGTCAAATTCATATGTACATTTATATCCAAATGCACCTCCTGCAATAATGCTGTTTAAACCATCACTTCTTAATATTTTTTGTCTATACCTGTAAGGTCATTTACATTCCATGTTAATATTGACAAAGAAACATTTCTGATAAAAAGTTATTTCTCTCACATATTACACATTACAGTTTGTCTAAATACATTCCCGACTTACAAACTTACCTGCACACACAGTCTGACAGGCTGATCTTGTATGTAGTGTCTTCTCATCTATTTGAACCCATGCCACATTTTCCCAGACTTTTCACATCAATGAAAACAGACAGGAAACAAGAAGCAAAATACATATGCAATCCCATCCTATTTTAACTCACAGAAAACATACAAAGCTATATATATCTTCCAGAAAGGACCCTTACCCCTCTAAAACAGGTGCAACTGATCTATACTGATAACTGCACCCACAGATATGACCTTGTAAAAAGCTGCAGTAAAGTAAACCATGTTTAAAAACTTGTTAGAGCATGTGTTCCCATTTGCACAGATTGTTATATATTCTCTGTTCCCCTACCAGTGAGGAAAAAAAACAACTTGCATGCCTTCAGCAAACATCTTTTTAGCCTTTTGACAAAACTGCACTGCCTAACCATAAATAAACTGAATTAATCATTATTATATTTAAAGCCTTAAAGTACTAAAGGTGATGGGGTGGCAGATACTTATGTAACTATTTACTTCCGAGAATTTCAGACTTCATTTTCACTGAACTGTTTGCCAGTATCCATTTAAATGATAATTGTACCTTGTAGATTTTATTCAGAATATACTGTTCAAACATTAATTGCTTGCACCTGTTGGCTCATTGTCTCCAACTTAAAGCAGACACTAACAGAGAAAAACAACTACTAACTTTGCAAATGCAAGAAATAATCCCTGCAGTTTTCACTAAGAATATTTTTGGCCCTCATAAATAACTGCTTTTACCTGTCAGCTCCTTGTCGTTGTCGCCTCACAGTAAGACGTTGTCCTGTTCGATTCTCAGCTAGAGTTTCTTCTGTGTGGAGACATGCGTGAATGGGCATACCTTCATTGAAGGTTGTGCGGCAGGGTCGGCAACTCAGCATGTAAAAATCTACTGCCAATCATTAGCGGACCGGAGTTCTGCTGTGGCGACCCCTAACCGGGAAAAGCCAAAAGACACAACAACCTGTCAGCTCCTTGTCTCCAAGTAAAAGCAAGTGGTAATAGGAACAAACAGCTAGTAAGTTTGAAAATGCAGGAAGGAACTTCCATTTCATGTCTTTCATCAGTTTCTCATTTTTCAAGCCGATTTAATTAAAACGTGTCTATAGGTTAAACTAAAGACATTAAGGCCAGGCTTCCATCTCTACAAAAAGGGGATGGGTTTGTCATAATGGATAAGGTCTTCCCCTCATAGACACACAGTACAAGGTTTCATTCCAAACTTGTGTTATTGGCTAAGATTAAAGTGACTCTTCAAAGCAGTTAGCTTAACATCTTCCTATGAACTTTCCCTATTGCTTAGGGAGGGGTTGGCATAATGGTTAAGGTCTTTACCTCATAAATACAAGTTACAGGGTTTGATTCTGACCTCTGGTTATTGGCTAGGCTTAAAATGAACTTTCAGGACAGTTAGCCTAGTGTTCACCTATGAACCTATTATCATTTAATTCTACATATATGATGTATGGACTTTTTACATTTCTTCCCAGAAGAACAAGATCACAGTGTTGCATTAACTTTACCTTGCTTCTTTTTAGTTTTTCTTACATTGTTACAGCTTAAAGCCTGGATCCATTACAACTAACAAAAAGTACTTTCTTATGTTACTATCACTAACATATGCAGTAGTCACTGGCAAAACTCCCCCACTTCACACTTAAATACCTCTGAGTACATACTTTACAGGACTGCAGTACAATGTAACATGCATTTACCTCAATAAATTGCTTATGTAAATTAAAGAACAGCACTGGTAGAATTTTTAACAGAATCTAGAACAGAAGCTTATTTATTTAACATTTTATTTAACATTTGTTTACTGGGAAAGTACGACTTGGAATGAAGCCAATTTTCAGCAGAGGCACTGGGAGAAACACTCTAGATGCATATCTTTGTAACTTGGGAGGAAACTGGAGCACCCAGAAGAAACCCATATGAACACAGGGAGGACATGCACACACTGCACAGAAGGCACCCCAGCCGAGACTCAAACTGGAGAACCTCTTGGTGTGAGGCAACAATGCTATTGCTGCACCACTGTGCCATCCTCATGCCATTAAAAAAGGAATAAAGGAAATAAAGAAATTAAAAATTTAAATTAAATTAAAAAAGGAATAAAAGGAAAAAAGAAGCTGCCATTAAAAAAGGGATAATTAGTAAAGGATATAAAATATTGCATGATAATTACAAGAATCGATCACAGGAACTTAGAAAGGATTGGGAAAAGAAATTGGATAAGCAATTCACAAACAGACAATGGGGGTATATGAATATCTCCCAAATTTGCAACAAAGTCTAGAAGATTTAGGATCGTTGCCTGCAAGCATTTACATAGGTATTTTTATATCCCAAGTAGACTCCAAAGAGTTTTTCCTCAGGTGAATAGCAAATGTTGGAGGTGTGATGGGCAAGTACGAGGTAGTTGGAAACATATTTTTTGCGAGTGGAATGAGCTGGCAGACTTTAGGGACTCCCTGCAGACTGCTCAGTCAGAGATGCTAGGTGAGCAGATTGGACTGACTGGGGAGATGGTTTTTTTTGAGTTATACTAGACATAGTAAAGCCTTGCTGAGTCTAGTTATGGTGGCTGCCAAAAAAGCAATTACTAGAAAGGGGAAATGAAAGTCAGACCAACTTTACTAGAAGTATGAACATAGTAACAGAGATAAAACTGGAATTGGGATCTTTAGAAAAAGGAAGGAGCAAACTACATAGGAAAAAATGGGAATTGTGGAAATAATATATGCAGAGCAGGAATGAGGTTTAAGAGGCAGGATTTAAATGAGCCATATAATGCTTAACTGACTATGACTGGATGGTTTATAACTGATATATGTTTGCAACTACCATTGTTTCAGTGGTGTCTGTGATGTAAACTGCAACTAAAGTGGTATAATTTTGTACGTTTTTCATTTATATAAATGTAAGATTGCCTCTGTCATATGTGAAAATTGAATAAAGATGTTTCGGGTATACTAAAAAAAAAAAAAAAAAAAAAAAAAAAAGAAAAAAAGACATTGTTTATGCAATTAACAACAAAAACTGTTTTATTTAAAGTTACTTCTTCAATCCATTTATTGGTGTGTACTAGGCTAATGGCCCTGGAGCCTTTATAAGCCTAGCCCATAGGATTACCCTGGCATTGTGACACCTGACCTTAGTTCCCAGTGCCTCTGTCAAGTAAAGCCACTGGAGTGATCCCTGGGGTGAATTTTCTATTTCCCTTCATTCAATGTCCTTCTAAATACAACATTGATTTTATGTTTTACTGTTCTTCTACTAGTTTAACACAGTTAAACTTGCAGGGATTGCTGCTGCACAGTTCTCCCATTTATTAATTTCACATTGCTGCTAGTCTTCTTTCTGATCATCTTAATTTCCAAATACTGGGCTCTGGCTAAGTTCAAGATACTGATTCTTTTAGTGAGATTCTACATTTTTACTGTTGCTTAATCATTTTCCTATGGGCCTTGTTATTGCCAGACAGCTGAGAAACAGAGTCCCTTTCATCTTTCTGGCTCAATTTCCTGGCTAATCTGTATTTTCTCATTAGACAGTTCTATATCCAAAAATGTCTTTGATCCTCCAGGAAAACAAATTTCTAAAGACAGCTGGATATAGCAACTTGAATTTCACACTGCTGCTCAACAACTCTCTCCTTTTGTCAATGGACTCTATATATTTCTCCAGTACTTCACTCATTTTTAAACATATCTGAGATAATTTGATTGATTTGGTTTTGCATCCAGGAAGAAAGAGGTAATTGTCTCCCTCTACTCTTCCCTTATTAGGCCAATCATCGGGTGCAATGCCTCATTTGGCATGTACCTCACTAGACACCTGCAACAACTGGAGAGGCCACAAAAGTACCTCACAAAGAGGATCCTAGGCCTTAAAAACTTGTCCTATATGGATAGACTCAAAACTCCAACTATTCTCTGTCTCATATCTTACTACTTAGAGGTGATCTCTGCTTGACTTACAAAGCAATGTCTGATCCAGCTCTGTTAGAAATGCTACATCTAAAGAAATCCCAATCTCTCTGCACCACATGCTCCAGAGACCTCAACCTCATTACCACAATCAACAAAACATGCTGCAGGGACAGGTTCATAATCCAGAGCCTGCCCATGCTCTGGAATAGACTTCCCATACATGTCAAGCAGAGCACCTCACTAGCCCTCTTCAAGAGAAATCTTGATGAGTGGATGGGAAATAGAAAATTCTCCCTGGGGATAACTACAGTGGCTCTACCCGACAGAAGCACTGGGAACTAAGGTCGGGTGGCACAATGACCAGGTAATCATGGGCTAGGCTTGTAAAGGCTCCAGGGCCATTAGCCTAGTACACATCTATGAACCTATGAAATAAAATGTAAACAAGATTACAAAACAAATGCTGAAAAGGAACTAGGTTACTTAGGAATAAGAGTGAAATGTTGATCAAATAACTGAAGTAAATATAAATAAAATAATTCACTGAAGAGAATAAAAAGCTTTTTGCATTTGAAGATAGACTATTAATTAAAAAAACTGATAAACAAAGATTCTATATTTCAATTAAACAGCAGTTCTGTTACCCAATAGGGCACAAATTAAAAAGATGTAAAGAATGTTGGTAATGTTTGTATGGCATCTCAATAAGCCTAGGATAGCTTAGAAAAATCATATTAGAGTACAAAATTACAGAGGATTGGGATTTCCTGATAAAGAAATGTGTAATTGCTTCTGGGATTAAAACTATTGTATACTAGTTGAACAATGAATATAATACAAATGTGAAAGAATACTTCTGACATCTAACAGAAACAGATCCAAGATATTTACATTAAACCATAATTTGGTAACAGATTTTGGTTACTCTCAAATTATTTTCAACACAATATACATATTTTCTTTAAAGTTAACATACTAAACATACATATATATATATATATATATATATATATATATATATATATACATATATGGGTCTACTTTGTATCAAAGAAATTACATTTCATTGAATTTTACTTACCCAACATAATTTCTCTGAAACTTCACTAAACTGAAAGCATGGACTGCTGAAATCATATCGCTGTGAAAGGAGCCACTTGGCTATCATAGGAAAAACCTAAATGGACCAAAACTAAACCCACCAAAGTGGGGGGCTTTGCCCCCCCCCACTTAAATATACCAACTCCAAGATTGCACTACACTGAAGAAAGTGCAAAGCTCACCATGGTGGCCAAGGGGATTCTTTCATAGGTTAAGGATTTCGGCAGTCCGTGCTTTCAGTTTAGTGAAGAATTGGAGAAGTGGTGTCGGGTAAGTAAAATCTTAAGATATGTAATTTCGTTGATACAAGGTAGACCCATATATACATATACAAACAAATATATTATTTATATTTATATATATATATATATATATATATATACACACACACACACACACATATAGGCTTACTGGAAATTGCCAAATTTAGCTTGGTATAATTATACAGCATATTATAAAGATATGTTCATTTTGTTTTCCTAAGTAATGCCTTGAATTATCTACATACTTTGGTGCATTTAATCTGTATAATATTTTAACCATTCTGTCATGATATTACTGTCTGTACTTTATATACTAGCTTTTTAACATTTGCGCAAACCATAAGATGGCTAACAAGACCCCAGCAATGCTTATGAACTATAGAACACCACAGAGTTTCTCTGCATTTTTTACACAAGAAGAAAAATCTTATCTTTCTTGGGTTCTTTGCAGTTTTTTTTTTTTTTTTTCATTTGGCATGACTCTTAAGAAAAACAATTATAAGTGGTTGTGCAGCATAGTGGTTCCATGGAAATATATTTGCCTCAGTGTTCTAAGGTTATGCAATGTCTTGACCCAAGGAGAAATAATGTCACCACTGGTGAATCTGTCTGGCATTTTCTCCACAGAATTGTAAAGTGAAGATTGGTATGGAAGAAATTATGCTCTTTTTTTCAAATTCCTGAAAATGATGGATCTACACAACTGTAAAAAATAGAAATGTCTGTTTAAGAGTCCTAAATAGTTTTAGAAACATGACAATCAAATGTGTTATGACAACAAAAAACAGTATCAGGCATCTGCATCTTATGCTTCCTAGAAGTATGGCAACAGGGCATCTCTGAAAGCAGAAAGTCATTTGTTTATTGGTGGCTGGCAGAATCACAAGACAACTGGTGCCACCCACTATATGCCTGGAAACAGATATCTTATCTTGGGCATGAAACATTTTCCTTTCTGCTCTTAAAGCAGTCAAGAGGTGAATGATGCCCATGCTGGAATCTTTTCTGTACTCCACTGTGCTCACAGTGAAACACCCACATAATCCAGGGGAGATATTAATCAGTGAAGCATGACTGTGAATTTGAAGGTCATCAGTCGGAATTTTAATTTAGGTAAAAGCGTCTTGGTAACCTATCCCTGAGATGAACCAAATAACTGTGTTACAGATGCAACTTTTTTAGTAGAACCCTACACACTTTCATTTTTGTCTAACGTAATTCCTTCTCTGAAAATCATTTTCCTTAAAAATAACCTTTTATGAAATGGTGTGCAAATGTGCAAGTCCAAAAAGTCTACAAATTTCTGTGATTTTAAAAGGTTTGCACATTTCTACCCCTACTTGATGACATTACATTTAGCACAACGTGCACAAATGTATTAATTCTTTATTGACCAAGTCAGACCCACTAAGACAGCAGCATCCTTGCAGGGGAGTCCCAAAGCAGTATTCATACTGACTATGGGAAATTTGACCAGGGCACTGGGGTATTTCCCTTACTGCTTTGGAGCCACTAGGTGGTAATAAATGGATGCTACCTGTGCTGGAGACTTTCAGAATACAAGACAGCAACAGCATTGAACCAGGGCTTTGCTGCTGAGATTAATATGGAAAATAGCAGTGCTGAGAATAAAAACAAAGTAGAAGTAAATATAGTGTTATCTGGTAGACTAGAAACAGTGGTATTACTAAATATGATGAGTGAGGATGAGCCTGAACAGTTGGAGGCAATACAGTGGTGGGAAGTATATACAGTTGTCTCTTTCAGCTTTTCCCGGTTAGGGGTCACCACAGCGGAACTCCGGTCCGCTAATGATTGGTAGTTGATTTTTACATGCCGAGTTACCAGCCCTGATGCACAACCTTCAACGAAGGTACGCCCATTCATGCATGTCTCCATGCAGAAGACGCTCTAGCTGAGAATCGAACCATATATACAGTAAAATATAAAAAATTGAAATGAAGAAAGAAAAGCTAAAATATGTAAAACTAAAGAATTGTGAAAAATTACTAGAGCTGGGAAGTGATAATTCTGAGGAAGCAGAGAAAAGGCTATATGATTATAACAAAGTAAAATGTTATTCTTAAAGTATTTTAAAGAAAAAAGGAGGTATTACCTTATTTGGGAGAAAATGTGAAATGCAATGAAAGAAAATGTTTATGATGGAAGATGAGAAAGAACACTTCAGGTATAAAATGAGACTAAATTATGAGTATTGTGGAAAGGTACATTGAGCAAATTTGGGAAGAGGGGAACTGGAAGATAAAACAAATAAGAAAGATAACGGTAAAATTAATAGAAAAAATATAAGAAAATATTTGGAGGCTGTAGTAACTAAAGGGAAGGAAGATGCAGCATCTGAACCAGATGAATTAGGATTTAGGTTTTATAAGGAGATGTTTGAATCTGAGAATGAAGGTTTCTTAGAGGTGATGGATGGATGAAGGAATAATAAAAAAAATATGAAGTGGTGTTTTAAAATTTATATGGAAAAGGGAAAAAGGAAGGAAATAAAACTGGAAACAAAATATTAGGTAACACAAAAAAAAAACAATTTTGAAAATTATTCAGAAAAAGAACACTAAAAATTTTAGAAGCAATAGGTTTGGGTTTCATAAGATAAAGCACGGAAGGGTGAATTACGTTTTTTGTAGTGGATTGTGTAATAAGGGAAAATGTGAAAGGAGAATGACCGCATGCGATGCTGCAAAAATATTTGATAGTATTAACCCTAAGGAAATGTGGAAAGTTTTAAATGAATACAGAATTGGAAGAAATCACTGAAGGTAATTGGTCAGTTTATGAAATGTCACAGGTGTCAGTGATAGTGAATGGATGGATAGGCAAAGGATAAAAATAGAAAGAAGAAAGCAAAGATATGAATGCAGTAATGCAAATGTGAGGGATGAATTTGAAGAAGACAAGATAAGAAGTTAGAGACTGGGTAAAGTTACCTTAAATGCTGCCTTATGCAGATGATTTAGAACTGATAACTAGGAATAAGGTATGGATGAGGCAAGTTATAGTAAAGACAGTCTGTTGGGAAAAGCAAGTTTGAAGTTGAATTAGCAAAAAGTAAATGTATGGGGAGGTAGAAATGGAATTTATTTATTTTTCACAAATAATGAGGTATGCACTAGGAATAAGATTTAGGAAACATCAGACTGTAGCAGAACAATGGAGAAGAGGGTGACAGGTATTTCAGTTGTCTAAGAGAAAGCAATCTATGTTAAATACTTACATTTAAGGAGAATTCACTTATTTAGAATTATATGTTTCCTAGCTTTATGAAGCAGGAGTTATTGGAGGCTCATGGCTAAATCTGGTCAAAAGAATAGTTTATAATGAAATAAAAAATGGGCAGGAAGATGCAAATTAATAAACATGGAGTGGTTTTGGCTTCAATTAATTTGTTTTGGGTTATAAAAGTGATAAATGAAACAATGGGAATTCTATTCAAGTATGAAGAGAGATATGGGAAGGAGCAATGTGAATAAAAAGGAAAACAGAAAGTGAAAATATTGAAGGAAGAGTATGAAAGAAAAAGGAGAACAGGGAAGTTAAAGTGGGGGAGATAAGGGGAGAGAGGAAAAATTGGTGTAAGAAAAATAAAGGATTTGCTTTTTATACCCACGGGAAGGGTTATGAAATAATGTAAAATGCAATCAAAGGCAAAATAAAAGATTTGAGAGGCTTTCACCAAGGGAGTCAATTTGAGGCAAATTCTATTGGATAAATTGCCAGCTAAAGGATACAATAAACACAAAGTGCTGAAGCAGAGAATGTGTAACATATGCCACATGGAAGAAAATCTCAACATTTTTGGACTATAAACAAAAAGATAATGTTCTGGACTACTTTCAGGTAGACTTATAAATGTACATGGTTTAAAGAAATTGATACAAATATGGTGGTATATGGCACATATAAAGGGGGGTAGGAAGACAGAAATAGATAAAGGGGATACATTTTCTTTCTGACAATATAGTCTGCAGGGAAATAATATAAAGAGCAATTGAACAGTAAAACAAGGGGTGTTAATAAGGATATTCTGGATATTAAAAAAAGATTCTGACTACATTTTAGTGCAGAAAGTGTAAAATGTGTAAATGCATATACATATGTGTGTGTGCATGTGTATGATGTGTAAACAAAGCAGTCCCTACTCTTTTCGACAAGTGTGGGATCATTTACATCCACTTGAGTTTCCACCAACTCAGGCAATTGGGAACACTGTTTCACCTCTAATCAAAGGATAGCATACTCAGGAGTGCAGTATCAGTCAAGATGGACTGGAGTGTCGGTATAGCATAAGACATAGTGTAGGAATAGAACCCAGAAGTCTTTTCATCTTTCAACACAAAATGTGATTGCTGCTACCTACTGAGCCCACCGACATCATAATATACAATAATCCTTCCCTAAATTAAACAATTAGGATGGTTAGCTGAGGGGAAGACTCAGAAATTCACAAGACTCCTTGTTGATATTTTTAGTAGAGAACGTCATTAAATTTTTTTCAAAAAAGTCTTACCAAGAATAAAGACAGAAATGGACTGTCACTTTTATAGCATTGGCTTAAGCTAACAGTCTTTCTTTTTCGTTCTCATGTGAATGTTTGACTGTTGGGAGAAAAAACTATCTGTCTAGTGAATATAATGCAAAGCAGAATATGAATCCTGTAGCAATGCCCAATATAATGATCAGAGATTAACTTATATAAGCTGAATAATAAAAAAGATAAAATATCTGAAATCCATACCTAACTGTTTCTACAACATAACAGGTTTGTTGTATACTGTATAAAAAAAAGTTTGAAGACAAACTGAAAAGTAGTCATACACATAGCTTAAATAGGCAGATAAGCAGATTAAATGGAGCAGATGAAAAGTAATCCTTATGTTTTATATAAAAAGATTTGTACAGTTCAGATTTATAGCATTATAGCAGACTTTTTGGTCATGTACAAAATAAGGCTTCTTAATATAGAACTTGTGAAGTCAGGATTAAAGCAGAGTTTAAAAAAATACTATTTTATAGCAAGCAAGTCTCTTGAAAAAGCTACCAGAGTCTGCAATTACTGTGCTTTCTGCATGCAGTATGCACATCTCTATATGATATGAAGCAAGACATTCAAGTTCTGCATTTTTTTAACACCTTTAATAAATTATCACTTAATATATAGATAAACATACGTTTATATAAAATTTCATAGGTTGGTACTAGGCTATCAGCCCTAGGGCCTATACAAGCCTAGCCATAACAATTCCCTGGCTATTTCTTCCCACATTATTTACTTTCCTGGACCCCTGTCTAGCAGGGCGACTGACGTGATCCCTGGGATTTTCTTCCATGTGGCATATGTTACACATTCTCTGCTTCAGCACTTTGTGTTTATTGTATCCTTTAGCTGGCAATTTATCCAATAGAATTTGCCTCAAATTGACTCCCTTGGTGAAAGCCCCTCAAATCTTTTTTTTTTTGCCTTTGATTGCATTTTACATTATTTCGTAACCCTTCCCGTGGGTATAAAAAACAAATCCTTCATTTTTCTTACACCAATTTTTCCTCTCTCCCCTTATCTCCCCCACTTTAACTTCCCTGTTCTCCTTTTTCTTTCATAATCTTCCTTCAATATTTTCACTTTCTGTTTTCCTTTTTATTCACATTGCTTCTTCCCATATCTCTCTACATTTTAACTTGTTCCCAGCTACATACATTGTATATCACGTTCTTTTATGTAACTATCACAGAAAAGAGTACATAAATTGCTCAATTCCTGCCCTCCCTTAAACCTCATGTCTTCTCCTCCTGAACATTATTCTACAATTGTTCTCATAATTTCCATTTATTTACATGTAATTTGCACTTAACCTTTTTGAAAGATCGTACTTCCAGTTCTTTTATCTCTGTTACAATATTTAATGCTTCAAATACAGTTGGCTTGGATTTTGCTTTCCATTTTCTAGTAATTGCTTTTTGTTAGCCACCAGAATTAAACTTAACAGGGCCTTACTATAGCTAATACAATTCATGTACACAATACACATTTCATCCTATGTCCCAGCTCAAAAGAATTATTTCCATAGCTACACCCATATGCATACCCAATATTTCTGTCAGAGTACTCTGTAGGGAATTTTTAAAGTCTGCCAGCTCATTACACTCCCAAAACATATGTTCCCATTTACCTCTTTCTTCCCCATCATATCTCCAATATTTGCCATCTACTCGATTAAAAATTATTTGGAGTCTGCTTGGGGTATTAAAATACCTATGCAAACACGTCCAAGTAAAAATCCTAAATGTTCTAGACTTTGTTGCATACTTAGAAGCCATACATATGTCCTCCAGTTGTTCCCTTGTAAACTGATTATCTAATCTCTCATCCCAAGCTTTTCTAATCTCCTCTGACTGATTCCTACAGTTATTGTGAAATATTTTATATACCCTAATTATCCCTTTTTAACAGAATGTCTGTTCTAGATTCAACAACAAAAATACTCTTACAGAGCAGGTCTTTCATTTAGGATTCCCATATCCCTTTCTCTTTAGGTATACTCTGATATAAATCCATGGAAGGAAGGTAGTCTCCAACCTGCAGTTCAAATGTCTTCCTGCCTCTTTCCTTTCCCTCTCAACTTATTTGTTTCCAAAACCTTGCTTTCTTTGCCAGTTTTCTCCAGTAAATTCCAGCCCCCTCTTGCCTATTCTGTGTACCCCTAATTAGATTATCCCTATCAGCAAAATCTCCTTTCTTCATTTTCATGTTGGTTTAGTTCTTAGAATACTTATTGCTACCTTATGAATATAATATTTTTTCTCCCTTTTTAATTTCTCCAAATTTTTTGGGTTTCTAATTCCGTGACAGGAATGGACCCCATTCCTAAGTCAAAGTACGATTAAACTTCACAAAATTAGTATTGTTTCACTATTTGATGTCAGCCAAAAGTGCGTGCTCTTCACAGCACCCACGTGTGCCCAGTAATGACTCCTTTTGCAATTTGTATGGAGTTACATGTATTGGTATCATATCTAAATATGTTTGTAGACTTTTTATAAGACCCATTGCTCCTACTACTATTGGAACTATCTGGGTATCTTTCTTCCAAATTGCTCTCATTTCTGCTTGCAAATCATGATATTTTATAACTTTGTGTTTCTCTCTGGATGCAGGACACTGTAATCACTAGGTGTAGCAATTTCAATGATCAATGCTACTTTTGTCTTCTTTTCTTGGACCACTATATCTGGTTTTCTAGCATTTATCTTTGGAACTGTTAGCAATGGATGACACCATGTGATGTAGACCATCATTTTCTATGATGCTTTGTGGCTCATGTTTCCATTGTTTTTCAGCCACTTCACTGTCATAATGTTTGCGCAATCCTCAGTGCAACAGTCTCACCACATTATTATGCCTTTCAGTATACAGTTCTTCTGCCATTAGTATGTTACAACCAGCAACGAGGTGTGCAACTGTTTCCAATTCTGTTTTACAAAACTTACATTTATCTGTTTCTCAACCAACGTGTACATAGCCCATTATCTTGTGCCGCCAATATTAACCTTTCATCTCTTGGTTTGAATTTGCCTCTACTTAACCATTCCTGATCAACATGAGGTTCTTCCAGAAGTTTTCTATACTTGCAACTATACTTATGTATTTTCCACATTTCTTGCCTTCTCATCTGGTCCTTCACCTTATAGTCTTTCTTTTGTTTTTTGGCACATTCAGTTGCTGCCTGTTTTTTATCCACTTTTAGTTTAATTTCCATTCCTACTTGATGCCAATATGATTATGCTAGTCTAAGCAGGGAAGTCATCTTAGATTTATTCTCCTCATGTTTCAAAACTTTCACTGAAATTTGGGTCATGTGAGGTCAGCAGATATGTGTGGAGTCCCACGATTTGTACATGTAATCAATTTTAAGAAGGCCCATCCCTCCTTTGGAACAAGGAATATATAATTTTGGTATGCACTGATTTTTATAAATCATTTAGCATGCATGAAGCATTCTTCTTGTTTTCCTATCTAATCTATCCAACATGTTTTGGGGCCAGTCAGTCACTCCAAAACTAAGTTAGGACAGGAAGATCAAATTGGTTTATAGCTTGGATTTTGCTCCTAAATGTCAATGCTGTTTTCAGGATTAATTTAAGTCTGCTAAAATACTTCTTAAGTTTTATTTGCATTTGTTCATGTTTTATTGTTGATCCTTCATCAATTCCCAAATATTTATACACTCCTTCTTGCTCAAGTTCTTTTATATTCTTGCCCCAAACTGATGTTTTCTTGGTGCTGCAGTTTTCCTACTTTAAAGGTTTCTTTTGCACATTTATCAAGACCAAATGACATTCTTATATCATCTGAAAAAGTTTTGACAACTTGTAGTTGTACTTTCAGTTACTCATCTGATGAGCTATACAGTTTCAAATCATCTATAAAGAGGAGATGAGAAGTATTTGCACTTTGTTTTCTAGGAGCCAAATTATAGCCATGACCTAATCTGTTAAGTGGACATCTTAATGGATTAAGGGCAAGGCAGAACACTGGTGGTGACACAGAGTCACCCTGGAATATCCCCCATTTGAATTTTTAATATTCTGTGTGGCTGTTATTCTCCTTAAGGATCTGCATCCCAAATCCCACTCTCTCCTTATTTCTTGAATTCAGCTCATCTCATCATCAACCATTTTCACTTTGAATTATAGCTTTCTGCTTGTATTGAGTATATGAGTCTTACTGTGTAACTCTGAAATATCCATTTAAATCAGGTAATCCTAGACCACCTTGTTTTATTGGGAGGACCAACTTACCCCACTTGACCATTGCCCTCTTCTCCTCTGGTTGATGAAAATATACCTGATCTGTATATACATTTAAGGGGACTAAAAATAACTTCACTGCTTGTATCTTGCTATTCATATCCATAAACAAGAGCTTCTATTTTCTCAATTTTTGCATTATCTTTTTAGTCTCGCCCCACATATCCTTAGCTGCCATAAAAGAAGCCGTTTTAATCTATACTCCTAAATATTTAATTGTGTCCCCATAAATGTTGGTATTGCTTAACCAATTCATATGCGAGTACACAATTTACAGCTACAGCCTTTGTTTCATCTCCATTAATTTGATATCCCAAGACTTGAAACTATCTCAAAATGTTCCACAACACTGAGATGTCCTTTTCATGTTTCATCAGATACAAAATATCATCCGCAGATAAAGCAAACTTTCCTTATCATACTAATTATATTCTTGAATTTCTAAGCCCCTTATTTTCTTTGTAAATGGCTCTGAATATAAAGCAAATAACAAAGGGGGAAGAGGGCACCCTGCCTGGATCCTCTATTCAGACACTTCTCAGAGAGAAACCCTCCCACTTTAACTCTTGCCTCCAGTTCCGTTGTCCTTCTCATAAAATACCAGCTTACATTACATTAAGACCCATCAATAACAGCAGTGTTTTCATACATTATGCTGCCTTCTGGATCATCATTGTTCTATTAATGTTGTCAAATGTTTGCCTCCCCTCCACAAAACCACATTGACATTATTTTAGCTATTATACACATAAACACTTTATAATCATGATTTAAAAGTGAAATGGGTCTATATGAAGCTGGGTCTGATGGGACTTTACCATCTTTAGTTCTTAAAGCTGCCACAACTTTCAAACAAGATGTTGTTGCTTCACCTCCTTTTAAAATACTGTTAAACAAAACCTTCCAGATCTTTATCACTTTCTTTCCTACTAGCTTCCAAACTTCCACAGGAATACCATTTTTTTTGGTGATTTTCCTGTAAATTGGGTAAACATTACTGTTTTTATCTCATCTTCTCCCATCTTAACTTTTAATTGTTGAGTCTCGTCTACCTCTAACCTTGGCATACTTAAGTCTTTCATATTTCCATTTGTGCTGATTCTTGATTTCCCCATTTCTCTGTTTTACACAAATTTTAATTTACCTCTACAGGATCTCTGGTTATTTTTCTAGCCACAGAATTCCTAGGTTTGGTGACAGCCCTTTCTACTTTCTGTTGCCTAAGTCATTGTGCTTTGTGCTCTGCGGGTATTATCAAAAAACAATTGCTTAACATCAACCTTTCCAAATTCATGCACATTATTTAGATACTCCCTTATTTTCTCTTTAGCACTCTGCAGTTGCACCTCTTCTTATTCTGTGAGACTCCCCTTATTCTGCAATACTTTAAACTTTGTCACCCCCTCCAAATAATTTCTGTTACTTCTTGACCATATCTCATTTTTTTTTATTTCAACCCTATTTTTAATCTCCACTTTCGTTTTATCCCACTCACTCACTATAACTTCTGAACTAAATTATATCCTCTGTAATAACTCTTGAATAATTTGTACTACCCATTCCTTAAATTCCTCTCGTTTTAACAAGCAGGCGGGAAAACACCAGTGTCATCTTTTCTTCATTACTCTGCATTTTTATCTTGGTTTTTATTGGTGCATGATTTGAAATAGGTATTGGATGTGTGTCAAAGCTCTCAATTAAATGCACATGTTCCGGTGAAATATAATTTGTCAAGTCTAGCCCAGTTATTGCACCTTGGGGAATAATATGTAAATTATTTCTGCATTCCTGCTACTGAATTTACATCTTTCTTACAAAATATTTTCATAAATTTCTTCAGAAATCTACCCTTTTGTTATATTTTCCCTTCTAGACCAGCCAGATACATCCTCACAGTTACAAATCAAGATCCAGTCCCCAGCTATAAGTAATATTACCTGCTGGAAGTAATTTTTTTCTCCCAAAATTTTCTTAAGCTCCATAACAGCAGTTTTAGATGGAATATAGATACATCACAGCACAATCCTCCTCCCTTGCCAGTAGCCCCTTACTGCCACAACTCTAACATTCTTTTCTTCCTCTTCTATCACTACTGGAGTTCCTCTAGCAATTAGTTTAATTACCCCTTTTTCCTTTGTCCATGATATTCTGATGAATATTGATCCTGAAGTCCTTTCTTTAGAAAATGCATATGCTCATTTATTTCTAAATGTATCTCCTGTGGCACTGTTATTCACACTCTACATTTCTTAATATAATTCAATACTATTAACTTTTTATCTATACCTGTGAGACCATTTACATTTCAAAATAATATGGACAGAGTAGTCATTATGATAAGAAGTTATTTTCCACACCTATTATACGTGACAGCTTTTTAAAAGTCTATTTCCAACTTTTGAGTTACATGCACGCACTAATATTTGGCAGGCTGATCTTTTATACAGCTGTATCTCCATTTGAACCCGTCACATTTTTCAACACTTTTTGTTTTAGTGAAAACCCTCAAAAAAATAAACACATCACAGAACACCCCCATAACCTACTAACTTAAAACACACACATAAAACTATGTACATCTTCAAATACTGAAGTTTAAAACTTCCTGATAGGGACAATTGTCCCAAATAGACAGCGGCATCCACAGGCATCGCCTAATCTAAAATTAAGGTTAGCCATGCAAAAGCACATGCTACAGCCTATGCTCCCACTTACATGGATTATTGTCTATTCTTTTCTTATATCTGTTCCCCTGCCAGATGTGAAAAATAAACGTTATGCTTTCAGAAAACATTAACTTTTAGCCTTAAGAAAAAGTGCACTGAAGCAGTAACAAAAGCAAATAGGATTTTCCCTAAAAATGTTAAGAATAATACTTAGTTGAAAGTATTAGCCCTCACTGAAACTTTTTCATCTTAAATATACTCAAGTTAATTTGCTCTTAGCATTTTTATGCATGTCTTGTGTTATCTATTAATAATTTGGTCTCAGGCATTTTGTACATGTTGTAAATAGTTGAATTATTTATTTTATTATTTATGTATTTATTTTACATTTGTTGACTGGGAATGTCTGACTGAGCCAAAGCCCTTTTTCAGCAGAGGCCCAGGGAGAAAAGCTCCGGTACATACAAATATACATTAAGTACTTAATACAGATTTTATACAAGTAGAATACAGCAAAATCTTATACAGATTAACAAGGGGTTGTACATACATTAGGTAAGTAGAAAGGAATATAAAATACAAAAATCAGGTGTGTGAAAAAAAATTTTTTTTTTCAAATCTATCCAGAAGTTATACAAGTATTGCAGAGAGAAAGTACATCGATTGGGAAAAGTTGAGAATGGAAGGTTTTCAAGGAGGGTTTGAACATTAGCAGATCCATTTCTTATTGAAATCTTCCTTTAATGTTAAGCTTAAACTGTTTGGGGTGTGCCTGTGTTCGAATCTTGAGGGGAAGTTTGTTCCATTCAATAGAGGGGTGGTAGCTATATACGTTTTGTCCTGCTTTAGATTTGGGCTTGTAGATTTTTAGAAGGTCTTGGGAAGAGCTACGGAGGTTTCTTGTAGGAGCATAGTGGGAGATGATAGAGTGTAAGGCTGGACAGAAAGATGGCTGATATAGGATTGAATGTATGGTTTGGAGCTGAGAGAGAAGGAGGAGTTGGGGCGGTTTAAGTATCTTAATGAGAGACAGTGGTGAGATCTGTAGGGTTGTTGGGTTGCAAATCTAGCTACTTTGTGATATGTAGTCTGAAGTCTAGCAATGAGAGAGGAGTTGAGGTTAGTAAGAATTTGAGAGCAATATGTTAAGCAGGGAAGAAGATAGGCATACGTGAGGGCTATCCTGGCTTCCTGAGTAAGACATTTGTTATTTCTATATAGTAGACCTAGCTTAAGGTGAGTTTTCCTGATACAATTATTTATGCGGAGATCAAATTTAAGTTGGTCATCGATTGTAATACCAAGGAGTTTTGAGCTTGATTCAGCTACGATTGGTGTCTTATTGAGTGACTGGATAGTGAAGGAGGTCTTGATGTGGTTAGCTGTTTTAGGGAGGAAGAGTAGGAGTTTTGCTTTTTTAGGGTTTAGGATGAGTTGGTTGTTGGAGAGCCATGTTTCTACAGAGTTAAAGGATGACTGAGTGAGAGTTAGTTATAGCTATGACAGTGGAGTCATCAGCATATTGTATAATAGAGGAGAGTGGGCAGGAGGTATAAAAGCAAGTTTGTGAAGATGTTGAAAAGTAATGGCCCTAAAATAGATCCTCGAGAGACTCCCATTTGCATTTATAGTGGAGTAGATAGTGCAGTATCCTATTTTATAGATTGGAATCTATCTCTTAGATAGCTTTCAAACCATGCCACTGTATCAGGAGAGAAATTGAGGTTGGACAGTTTGTTTAATAGTAGAGTGTGAGAGATGGTATTGAAGGCCTTAGAGAGGCCAAGGAAGAGACAGGAGATAAGTTTATGGTCATCTCTGGCCAGGGAAATCATACTGAGAAAGGATAGGAGTGCTGTATAGGTACTATGCTTTGGTCGAAAACCATGTTGAGTTGGTGTAAGTAGGTTTTCCTGAGAGAGATGATCCATGACTTGAGTACGAATGCACTTTTCAAGAACTTTAGATAGAGGGGAGAGGATAGCAATAGGTCTAAAGTTAGAGATTTAAGTGGAGTTACCTCCTTTGTGGATAGGTATGGTGTAAAAGTGTTTCCAGATGAAAGGTACTTTAGATTCCGATATGGAATGGTCTATGAGGATAGAGATAGGAAAGGCAAGTGAGTGGGCAGCTGACTGGAGAAATTAGGATGGGATGTTACCTGCAGATACAGAGCAGGGTTTAAGTTTGGAGAGTAAGGTATGGATGTGTGTTGTGGGGATGGGCTTGAAAGAAAATATTTTGGAAGGAGTTGTTGAGGAGAAAGCTGGGCTTGTGGGTTCTTTGTATTGGAGCTGCTTGAGTTAAAGAGATTGGATATTGATTCCACAAAGTAAGCGTTGAAGGTGTTGGCTGTTTCTACTGGTGTCTTTTCTGGGGTAGTGTTGGGTGAGGTAGTGTTTACTGGATGGAGCATTTGATTGATTGTGTGCCAGAATTTTTTTGGGTCTGATTTTAGTGTTGTAGGGGGTTATAGTAGAATTTGTTTTTGTCTTTGTTGATTAGTCTTTTGACCAGGTTTCTTTGTTCTTTGTAGATCATAAGGATTTTTTGTTTGTAGCTATATTTTCCAGGACTTATCTCTAGACTTCATGAGAGTTCTTGTGTTTTTTGTTAGCCAAGGAGATATTTTAGCTTTTTTCCTGATTTTACGAGGTGGGGCTAGTGAGTTAATGATATCCAGAAAAGTAGAGTTGAAAGCAATGACAGCCTCATCTAAAGGAAGCTGAGTGAGGAAATCCCAGTTTACTCTAGGTATTATACTGTTAAAAATTTCAGGGTTAAAATTGGAGAGATTATGCCTAGTAAAAAAAATTGTGTGGGGGGTGACTAGTATATCTTAGCACTTTTATGGGTGAGTGGTTACTCAGGGAATCGGGCAGAGTTTCATGATTGTGATATTTGGATGGAGCTGAGACAAGTATCCAATCTATGAGGGTATTTGTAGTGTGGGTGTTGTTAAAGTGTGTTGGCTTAGTAATTAGCTGGGTAAACCCATATAGATTAATATTGTGCATGGATCCAGGATTATTAAGGGTTAGCCAATTGATGTTTATGTCACCAAGGAGGATTATTTCATTTGGGATATTCAGGGACAAATAGGAGAGAATGTTTTCCAGTATTGGAATATTTTCTCCTGGTGGAATGTAGGTGGCTACTATAGTGATTGTAGTGTAGTAGTTTAGTTTAAGGTTAACTGGCAGTGTTTCTGCTGGGGAGAAAGATGGCTTTGGCTGTGTGATGAGAGAAATAGTGAGATTACTAGAATAGACTATGGCAACTCCCCCACCCTTTTTGTTCATTCGGTCTAGGCGAATCATGCTATAGCCGGGGGGAGGAGGATATCTTTGTCTAGGTTGTGGGGTTTAAGCCAGGTTTCAGTTACTGCAATGACATCAGGGGTATGATTTACTATCCAAGCATGGAACTATTTCATTTATAAACAATATGTTTTAATGTATTCACTTATTTTATTACATTTCAAGGCTTGATATACTTTGTAATCATTTAAAAAAAAGTTTAATAAAATATTTTAAGTAAAAAGAGTGGACTGGCCATCTTTAAATAAAACTAAATTATAATTGTTCCAGTAAATGCATTGAAGCTTTTAGGCTGCTAAGAAGTCTCATTCACTTCCAATAATTTCAAAATATTTTTACTGGGCTGCTTGACCTTGTAACTTTTAATTATACATTTCCCTCAGCAAACAATGCTCAGAACTCTCAAAATTAATTGCCTGTGCCTGTAGTCAGCTTGTCCGTGGAAACACAACAGACTGTACAACTGCCCTCAGCTTCAGACTTCTCAACTACCAGTGAACATTTATCTGCTAAAGGGGGAAAAGCTAATATTACATATGCAAAAGACTCAATCTTTCTCATTGCATTCACCATGTTATTCTTATTTTTCAAACCATTTCCTTTCACACAAAATATTTTTATATCAAGTCATTCATTTACACATTCAAATATGCAAAAGTGAAAAAGTCTCAACAATACATATTATAATCAGTGCACTTTTACACCCCATCCCTTATCCTGACAGCCCAAGATTATAGCATATTAACTTAAACATGCGTTTGTCAAGCCTTTCTTCCCTTTTTACATTGTAATGCCTAATTTCCTTAAAACTAAAAAAGTACTTGCTTACTTTAGTATTTTTATCAGATACAACAATAATTTAAAACACACACCCTTATTACCTCATTTTAGATACCCCAGACTACATAATACACAAATCTGCTTTACCATATAACATGTAGTTGATATCATGAAATGTTTTATACAAATAATATTAACAAAAATTGTTTTCCTTATTTTTTCTTTTTTGTGTCCTAAACAATGACATGAAGTGAGGTATACACTTTTCAGTCTACCCACAAGTATAACAAATTCAACACAACTCCAATCTTTCTCATTCACTTTTTCTTGTAAAGCTATATTTCACAGGTGTGACTGATGCTTTATAGTCTCACACTTATTCTCTAATTTCAGTGTTGCTGGTCTCCTTCCTGTTCATCTCCATTTCCCAACACCATACTCTGTTTCAAGCCCAAGGTACTCACAATTCATCAGCTACTGAGCTTTTTTTTCTCTCTCTCAAAGATTTTCCTTTAGAATATTGTAGGAAAATGTTTCATTGGTGAAGTCTCTCTATAAACTTTTTGTCAGAAGAATGAGAAGCAGAGTCCCCTTCTGTTTGATGGCTCACTTTTTGTTGGACAAACTTTTGTATCTCCTCCTTAGATTGTTCAGCATCAAACAATGCCTTTGACCCTCCAGGAAAAAATATTCTGAAGACAGCTGGATGCAGGAGTTTCTCTCACCTGCCTGTCAACATTCCTTGATTGCTATAATAAATTTGCTTCTCTTCTGCCTAGTGTACAGTGAATAAACATTTTCCACAAACACTCTACTGTCTCCAACTTTTAATACTTTGTCTTCTGCCACAGTTTTGTCAGAATCAACTCTTTTGCTGGTATGATTACATCTGTGATATGAGAGAGAGTGCCATCTGTGCCAGGGAGAGTAGGGCAATGCATGTGTAACGTATTCCAGCATAGCTAGCTGGAGTTTTGTAAAGAGTTTTTTGTCATTCGGCTATCACACTGATTTGTACAGATGTTTGTGTTAAAAAATGCATTTGTAAGTTGCTTGTGTTAAAAACGTGTCAACAGTGGGTCCTGCTGGACAGAAGAGAGATATACATGCATGTCAGACAGTATTATTACAACTGATTAAATGTATATGTTTTAACAGAGAATTCTGGAAGGGAAGAGGTTAATCTCAGTCCAGCTAATTTTGAAAAATAGGTTGAAAATTAAATGGGTTGGTTTAGGCCATAACAATTTTATCTTACAGGTATGATCACAGACAGAGATAAAAATGTCTGGGAAAACCAGGACAAGGAATCTTACTGTATTGTCCTTAGGGGATGAACTAATTGCTACCCTGGAAGGGTGGAAGCTTCTGAAATTGTTTTATAGCTTTCAGATGCTGCAACAGATCTTAGTAAAGCTCTGGATGTGTATTGTACCAGTCAGGTGACCAGATGTGATGTCATTCTATAACCAGCACTGAAATGATTTTTTAGATAGAGAGATGACAGAACTCTAGCAGCAGGACTTTATTTTTTTTTTTTAGAACCTGACAGGAACGATCTCTCACAGATATCTCACAAATACTCATGCCTCATCTTGCCTTGCTGTAGTAAACAATTCAACACTCATCTTGCATTTCTGTAGTAACTTAACTAGATAACAGTAATTCTTTAATGAGTAAAAAAATATAGTGAGATTAATCAAGTATTGTTTTTCTTTATCTGTGTGAATCTATCCAACTGTGCTATTTTTTATATCTCCTGTGGTTGAAACTCTGGTGTTTATTGTAACTAGATATTCAGTATTCTCATTTTCTGATTTATTTATTACTTAATATTTCTATACCTTTCATTGTGGCTGGTCTGTTAAGAGAATACTTTTAATATTTTAAGAGTACTTATGCTTGTTTTAGTGACACTGTGGCTGCTCCTGAAAGCCTTGCTGCATTGGTCAAACTCTACCATTGGTATTAGTATTAATTTTACTCAGTATAATTGGGTACCTTCATAAAAGCCTTAAAGTAGCTGATTGGTGGCAGCATAATTACCTTATAGTCTGGGCAGAGATGCTGTGTGTGTGAAGATCACAAATCCAAGTGTGTGCGTCAGCTACTTGGTACAGGGACACAAAATTCCAAGGTGGTCAGTGTGGAGTCGATTGGGGTCTGGAGAGAGATAAAGAGTCCAGCCCCAGGTCTAGAGTGTTCTCCCTGTGTGCTCTTAAAGGAATTTGTGCTTGGTACTGAGAGCTGCATTGAAAGGACTGCGTGTATCCACTTTTGTTTCTAGTGGCCATCCCTCATCAGTGTCAATAGTGAGAATTGAGGCTCCTTGATTGCTGGCCTGGAGTAGGGACCATCACAGCATCTTTACTAATACAGGTCTTGGCTGCTTTCTCACGGCCAAGTTTAGAGCATACACTTGATGTACCCTTTCAAATAGCAAATCCTGCTGTGGAATACTAGTATAGCTGCTTATTTGTTCTTTCATAAAATTAATACAGTTTGTTTCTTTCAGTTTCTCTGGTACAGCAGAAAAATCTCAGATTTTCTCTGTGTGCTCTGTCCAGTAACACTACCATTTTTTTGAAACAGTTCTTCTTGAGAAGTTTCATACTCACCCAGCTATTTCTTCATTTTGACCTCTGATTTGAGCAGTTTTATCAATTCATCTGAATAGTTGCTTAAAATTTCTTCCATTTTACCAGCCTTTTGTTATTTAAGTTGATATACTCCTTTAGTGTTTCATTTATTTTAATCAGCTCTAATGACATCTGAATTATTTTTTTCTCTAAATTACTGGAAGCCATCTCTTGTAACAAAGCTGGAGCTTGAACAGCTGTAAGATTCTTTTCTGTCTGTGGTTTCTGTTCAACTTTTCTAGTTGACTTTCTTTCTAGCTCTCCAAATTTCTTTTTTTACTGGCATCCAGGCAAGCAGTAACTGAATTTTACTAAATCTGTCAGAATTACTAGCCCTTGTTTCACAATTTCTTTTTTCACACTGGGAGAGCTGAAATTAAGCTGTTGATCATTGTACAGCCATCTTGGAAACTAAGTTCTACATCTTAAACACAATTTGAGTAGTGCTACTTATGTGAGACTAGCACCTGCTATCAGCTAAACATTTTTTTTCAGACAAGGTAACTTCTGGCATGATCTAACTTACCCCTTATTATCCCGATAGTTCTTAGGAAATGTAAATTTGCCATCTCTATTACCATCTACAAGTCAAATTAACCATTTTTAAATAAAAACTGACTTCCAAAATACTTTCATTATTTTGTGTTTTTCCTAATGCTTTGCTGCTACAGGACAGAATTCTTGTACTGCATATATTAGTAAATTGCAGCCTTATGAAGCCAGATGGAAAGAAGCAAGCAAACATTAAGAGATAATATGCAGATGCCCTCATAAATAAATGTATCAAACAATATTGTTTCATTATCTCCTTTTCTGTATCAGAATACCAGGATGTTAAGTGACCAAGTACTACAACTCCCTACACTATTACACATGCAATAAAGGTCTACATACAGGCAATTACTGCCTTTTGATTTATATGGTGTAAGAGCCCACAGTATTACATGGCAACAGACATAGCTGGATTTTAGACATCTTGCTCTCTCTCTCTGTTGTTGTTTGTCTTTTGGCTTTTCCCAGTTAGGGGTCGCCACAGCGGAACTTTGGTCCGCTAATGATTGGCAGTTGTTTTTTATGGTGTCGAGTTGCCAGCCTGATGCCCAACCATCAACGAAGGTGCGCATTCAACGCATGTCTTTCGAATGCCTACTCAACCTCGGGGAGGACATGCAGAATCCACACAGAAGGCACTCCCAACCCAAGCAAAGAATCGAATGGGAGAACCTCTTTCTGTGAGACAACAATGCTACCGCTGCACCACCTCGGAAGTTCTCTATTCAATGTAATTTGTTTGGTCTAAAAACTGAATCCAGACGTTCCATTTGTTTATGGCTGTGAGCAGAACAATTGAGAAGATACAATTATTCTACACTTATGCAAGTCACAGGGAAAGCAGCAGTTAAAATATATAATATATTTGTGTTTCAACAGGAAAAAAAAAAAAAAAAAAAAAGAGTACACCTGTAATGAATCATAAGTTCCAGGATTACTTAGAACCGAGAACAAAATTGCCACCTACCATTTTCCTTAAAGGAACAACATTTCATGGAAAATACTGATATGTATGTGACTGGTTTAAGAAACAAAGCCAAGTACTGCAAGTCTGGTGATTTACGAGACTCGCTTATATGAGGTAGGATTGTAAGTGGCACATAAAATGATCATACAATGGGAAGATTAGAAAAAGGAGCTGTAGCTCTGCATCAATCCAAAGATGCTTTCAGAGCCATTAGTAAAGTGAATCTCTCTCAACTTTCTGGTTTTAAAGCCCGTGTTTGCACTTGATCCCCACCTTTCAAGTAACTAGTCTAGTCCAGGTACAGATTTGCTGTATCCAGGACTGTTTGTAAGCTTCTGAGTCTCCAAGCCTTTGTGTTGGAGTGGAGCCTTCTAGCTTATCAGTGGGAGTGGTAAGTGCTAGGTAGCCTGTCTACCACAAGTGCTGAATTCAGGGCTGTGTTACAAGTTTGAGTTGTCCATACCTTACTTGGATGGAGGGAAGATTCTCTGCTCACCTGTGAGAGAGGGGGGTACTTTGAGCAGCCATTTGTCCCTGGAGGAGTGGTTTCAGCCCAGAAGTTAGTAGTTTAAAAACCGCATATGCACAGTTTTGCACGCCAGGTAGCATCAGTTAGCTACGGTTAAATTATTCCCGGCTCCACTAAGTCTCCTCTTCAGTTTTCCCTTTGAAACTACGCTAACTCTCAACCTAAGCACTCAAAAAGCATCCTAAAGACCAGCACTTGCTCAGACCTAATAGCAAGCACTAATATACCCCAACACTTGATTTCCCAGCAGGGCAAGGCTCTTTATCCACCCCACACCAACCAAGTGACTAAGCAGCTCACCCTACTATTCAGGCATGACCAAAGGGCAACTTCAGGTGTACTCTCCCAGTCCAGCTGAACCTGGGTATCCTGAGGCAATGTTACAACTGCCTCATGTACACAGACAACCCTCTCCTCCTACCACAAAACACTAACATACATGAGAGATGCAATTATACAGCCAAACTGGAGGCTAAGGTCTCTCCACCCAAGACTGGAACAGACAGGCATGAGGAGAAGGTTAACACTTATACCACACCTCCAGCCTCACATAGACCTACTAAACCAGCACTGGCAAAAAATACACATAAATACACTAAATCATACTCAGAAGCTCTAAATAAAAACCTGCAAAAGCATCAGAGAGCTCCGAAGCAGACACCCAAGAAACCTGCATCTCCCATCACAAACCAGACAACA
Organism: Protopterus annectens; assembly: GCF_019279795.1. Lineage (NCBI taxonomy): Eukaryota > Metazoa > Chordata > Ceratodontiformes > Protopteridae > Protopterus > Protopterus annectens. The sequence continues at coordinate 542,672,624 of NC_056726.1, forward strand.
CATAAAGCACAAAATCAATGTGCCACACAATCACAGACTGTAAGGTGAAATAACATACCTAACACACTAGTAATAGGTGACTCTATAGTCAGGCACACTGATGTCCCACTCACTAGGCTGGACAAGGAGAAGGTTACTGCTAGCTGCCTGTCGGGAGACAGAATCCACCACATAACACAAGCACTCAGGTTACTCCAGAACAAGTACAAATATGACTCTGTCATTTTGTTCATGTTGGTGTGAATGACCTGAGATGTACCTCTCTGGAGTATATGAAGAGAGACATGGAAGAGCTCTCTGATCATGTAGTCCAGGCTGGTATGACCCTGACCCTGAGTAGCAACCTGCCCTCACCAAGAATGATACCTCAGTATAAAGAAAAAATGATCAATTTCAACAACTGGCTAAGCCTCTGATGTCATTCAAAAGGGATCCAGTGTCTGTCAGCCTGGGACGACATACTCAACAAGCCGCATTGCTTCGCAAGAGACGGCTTGCACCTGTCGCCCCTAGGCTTTCGAATACTGGGTAAGGCTCTTGCTGCCCCCATAGTGCCTTTTTAGGCAAGGCTCAAAAGTCAAACCCACCCCCATAAACAGCACAAATAAAAAATGAGGGTTATGCTACTCAATGCCAGGAGTTTAAACCTCAAAATGCATGTGCTCAAAGCACTCCTCAGTATGGAGAAGGTCAACATCTGTGCAGTAACTGAAACCTGGTTCAAGGCTCCAGAGAGCACTCCAGCACTACTGGGTTACAACTCGTACCACACATTTCGGCCACAGAACATGGACCGAAACACAAAAGGAGGGGGTGTATCCATATTCATCAAGGATACCTACACCTCCAGGTTAGTGGCACAGCATGATACCTCTGAGATCATCCATGTGCAACTAACATAGGGCAAATTTGCAATGCAAATTGTGGCCTGCTACAGATCACCCTCTGACCCAGGACCACCACTCTGCCTTTCTGGAGACACTGGAAAACATGAAGGTCCTACCGGACACCCTGATATTAGGTGATTTCAATTACCCTACCATTAACTGGGAAAACTACTTGAGTACAAACTCCCAGGCTCAGCGCTTCCTGGAATTTATCAACTCAAATGCCCTGGATCAGCTGGTAAACTCCCCTACCAGAGGTGAAAACATATTGGACCTTGTCATCACCAACATGGGCGACAGGTGTTCCGCACCGGAGGTCAACCTGTCACTGGTTAGATCAGTCCATAAACTAATCAACTCTGGATGTCCACACCTCACCACCACCCCCAACCAAGGAAACAACAGTGAAAAACTTTTCTAAAGCAAACTTCACCTTAAGACAGAGGTGGTAAGTTTCACAGCCCCCACACTAAAGGATAACACTGCCCAAGATGCAGAATCCTTACAAATGCACTATGAGTACCTACAAGGATGCATGGATTGTGCCATCCCTAGCAAAACCAAGACTCACTTCCCTAAGAGAAGGATACCAGTCTGGTAGACCCCTGCCATAAACAGGTTATACAATAAAAGATGGAAACTAGTTCAGAAAAAAACAAATCCCAAGAATGAAAGACATCCCTGATCAGTATCAGTAAGAAACTAAGGTCCCTGATAAAATCATCCAAGGCCAACTTCGAAAGTAAAATAGCCAAGGATTCAAAAGATAACCACAAAGCCTTCTTTAGCAATGTCAAGAATCTAAGTGGCAACTCGCAGATCTGCTCTGAGCTAGTGCAAATTAGCACAAAATATATTGAACCTACTGATATTGCCAACATCCTGGCAGATAGATTCAGTGCAAACTTCACCCCCCCCCCCTCACCTCCAAAAGGGCCCACAACAATACTGGAAAAGTTTAGTGTCCTGGAAATCACAGACACACAGGTGAAAACAGCCCTTTCAAAAACCAAAAACACAGTGTCAATGGAGCCAGATGGTGTCCCAGGATGCGTCTTGCATGAACTACAGAACAAATTAACCCCCCACCTAAACACGCTGTTCAACCTCAGCCTCTCCACAGGCTACGTGCCCATAGAATGGTGCACAGCAATGGTTAGTTCACTCCACAAAGGTGGGGCCACAACTGACCCTGGTAACTATCGCCCCATAAGCCTGACTAGCCTGGTCTGCAAGGCTATGGAGCGCATCATGGAACTTATTAACAAAGACATTGGGAACCTCCAAACACTTGACCCGACCCAGTTCAGCTTTGTTAAGGGCATGTCATGCCTACTAAACCTGGTTGACTTCTTTGAGACAGTCACCAAGGCCATAGACGAGGGAAAGGTGGTTCACACAGCCTATCTTGACCTCGCCAAGGTGTTCAACACCATTCCTCACTCAGGTATTGTAGAAACACTCACCAGCCTGAACATAAACCCCTACGTCACAAGATGATTTGCCAAATGGCTTACAGACAGAACTCACGCGGTAAGAATAGCAGGCTCCAGGTCCGACTCTAAACCAGTCAGAAGTGGTGTCCCGCAAGGCTCCGTCCTGGGACCCCTACTGTTCGGCATATACTTCTCAGAATTACAGGCAAACACAGGAGGACTATGGCTAACCAAGAGATCTGGGGATCCAGGTAGATAGCAATCTTTCCTTTGACAATCATATTGCCAAAGTAGTTAGGAAATCCTTCTATGTGGCTCATGTAATTACTAAAGGGTTCGCATCTAAAGAGATTATAGTGCCCCTCTACTTGTCACTCATCAGATATCATAGAGTACAATGCCCCTTTTGGGATGTACATCACAAGACACTTCCAACAGCTGGAAAGACCACAAAAGTATCTCACCAAGAGGATTACTGGCCTCAAACATATGTCCTATGCAGATAGACTGAAAAAATTCCGGCTGTACTCCGTGACAAATCGCTTACTCAGAGGTGATCTTACAAAGCCATGTCCAACTCAGAATTGATGGACATGCTCCACCTAAAGAAATCCAAGTGACTGTGAGCCACGTGCTCTCGTCAGCTAAACCTCACCACAACAATAAATAGAACATGCTGGAGGGACAGATTCCTGTCACAGAGACTCCCCATGCTTTGGAACAAAATTCCTAACTACATTAGGCGGAGCCCCTCACTAACAATCTTCAAGAGAAACCTTGACGAGTGGATGGGTAACAGAAAATATACCCCTGGGATCACTTCATTGGCTCTGCCTGACAGAGGCTCAATTAATCAATGGGGCGGCGAAAGCCGACACACTCTGGCTAGGCTTATAAATGCCCTTGGGCAGATAGCCTAGTACCTACCTATAATACAAAATGAGTTAAGAAAGAATTAGAAAGCAATTTATAAAATTCAATACAAAAACAGACTTGGCACAAACAAAGTCATAAAAAAGCAGGTCTCTGATAAATTTCGCAACAGTGTATTCTCTACTAGGTCAGCTATGCAAGGTCTATGGTAAGAGAAACCATTTCTCTAAAGTGAATAAAACTATAAATTAAGTAAATATATGTGGTGGAAGAGAAAAACAAAAATGGTGTGTGGACACTTTATATTTTGGTTTATTTATTCTACTGGGTACAACTAAGAGACTTGCAAACAAAAATAAAACAAAACTACATCTGAAAGATCCACTGGGATAACCCTTCTCTGTCATCCATCAAAGTATTTAGTGGTAATCCTGAATCAAATGTTATCATTCCTACCACATGCAGGAAACCAGGTACAAAAGGTGTTTACTCAGCTGAAGGCTGCATGGAAAATTGCATATCTTTTGTATAAAGAAGCCTGACAAGCAATCACCATTAATGTTCTACTGCCTAGACTAGAATATTCTCTTCCCATCATGTTGCTATAATCATTCCAAAATGCAGACATTTTACAAAAGGCTGAAAACAAAATACAATCTTTCATTCATCTAAGTTGAGTTAATGAAGACTACTGCACAACTATTAATAAATCAAACTGGCTGTCAATATCCACCAGGGCAACTTTCTTACTATAGTCACAACATTCAAATTAATCAATGATCGTAACAGTGTCCATTAAAGAATAAACAATGTCTTAAGAACTGCTCATATCTTATAAGGAACACGGATGACGTTCTGTTTTACAGATCACCTTGCACTACAGCAACAATTGAAAAAGACTTCAATAAAATCATCACAGCAAATTTGAATAACTTCTTCCAAAAGTTCAAAATACAGATAATCTACCAGAATTTAGGAATCTTTTCAAAAAGCACATGCAGGAACAAAGGCAGAAAAACCTGCTACAATAAATCTGGTTAAACTTTAATAAGCCAACAATACTGAATAAAAATATTTGTGTATAAACAAACTACTAATTCTTAACAATGGCACAGACAGAATAACAAAGGGTTGATATAAATATGAATAGCCTTAAGGAATACTGGCACAAAATTACTAATACTTTACACCATTTTCTCGGATTTTCTACCTTCATCCAATATTGTCGATATAACCATTATGAATATTAATACCTTCTAACAAGCATTGTTTTCTACCAAATAGACCTCCTTTAAATACTGTTTCCTAAAACTTCCAAACTACTCTCACTCATTTTAAAGACGTATCACTACCCCTACCAATACATACATACAATCACATACTTATAAATCCAAACTACCATGCAACTCTCACTCTTTCTTGTTTTGCATATTCACAGCCATCTTAGCTTAACCTAATTTACGATGCATTAGACAAATTTGTAGAATGTGTGTCCAGCAAAACTATATGAACTCTGAATAAGACTAACCAAACTTATTCAATTTTAAAGTGTCCACAACCTATATAAATTTCAGTCATAAAGGATATAGGCATCAAGAGTTGTAAGACAGAGGATTATGATTGGGTCTTCGATCGTAACAAGTGTATTGTATGTTCAAGACATCGATGCCAAAAAAATTCACCCTGACATGTGAATCTTGGTATCCATGACAAGAACAGCATACTACGTTGCGAGTGGAGATCTGATCATAATTATTTGTTGTGCATGAAGATTTATCTTGTCCATGTACTACTAGTTTCACAAAAGTAAGATAGTGAGAGAAAAAAAGTGACATATTGTGCCAGCTTTGAAAGCCGGTAAAGCAGTAGAGAAATGGTTGACATCTTCATGCATTCCCTCTCTAAGAGAAGCAATCTAATTACAAATACTGCCTGTAATGTAGCAGACAGAAATCAGAAATGGGAGCTGAAACAAAGCTGTGCCGCTGCTGTTTACTGGTAGACTGTCAGCTTTTAGTGGCAGGTGCAATGTTAACAGCATTGTTAAGGCTGGGTCTCTCGCTGAACAAGGAAGTTAACTGTTTTTGGAGTGCAATCATGCTGTTCCATGAACTACATTGAAGTTATGCTCTCTACCAATAGAATTATTATCTAAAAGGGTAAGCCACTCAGGCAGAGGTCAATGGAAAGTTGATTTTATGTTGATGTTATTTTGATGGAAGACTTATTCCAACTTGTTTACCATTTGAGACATTTTGTCCTATGTCATCCCCGAAAAGGATTCTTGAACCACTGCACCTACCTAGTTAACAAATATAAAATAAAATAGACATGAGGTCTGTTCAAACTTTTGAATCAAGAGGCTAAGTTAAACTAAAATCTTCCAAGTGCATTTTTTTTTTATTTTAGTCAGATCATCAAGTTTCACCACTTGGCCATATATTGCTTATTTCTGAATAAAATTCCCAGAAACATGTCATGGTTTAAAATTGTGATGTATATATATGATAACTTGTTGCATAATTATAAAGTTTTATTTCTTCATCTGGGACATTTCCCAAGTATACCTTACATCTAGTTTGATCCTATAGCATCACTATTTATGCATGCTTCAAGCTAAGTCTTACTAAAATATAAAACTGAAAAGCAACTGAAACTAGAGGTGTAATAAAAAAGACCAAGGGCCTCGATTCATGAACACCTATATTTAGTGCACACTAAGTATACACAATCTGTATTCAAGAACATCCCTACCACATTTTTTTATACTGTAGATTTACTCAGAAAGATTATACTAAGTGTACACGTAGCCTACACTTTGTAGTAATCTTTATGAACCCCCCTTGATATCTAGGGCTGCAAGAATACCAGTAGGAAAACTAAAATTAGAAGGAAGAAGGTATGAGTTATATTTGTGTTGTCTATTCACTCAGGACTGTGTACACTTAGTGTAGGCGTTCATGAATCTGGCCCTGAGCCTATTAACTTGGTAAACAATATTGCTACAACTGGCAAAGTCTGTACATGCAGAAACTTTCAAGATCTAAATAAAACTGAGGAGAATATTTTTCAAACTGCACTACAGAAGTTATCATTAGCATGCCAAACAAAAGTATTTCTCTGCAAAATGCTAAGCAGTTATTTTAACCTAGATAAGGAAAGTTCTAGGTTGCATCAGGCAATCAATCTGAAATTTCTTATAGCAAAGATGAAATAGTGGCTTCATTTGTATTAACATTACCAATGGTATTTTGCCATGCGTCATGACCAAAGAACAAAAAAGACTGTCAATTAATTTACTAAACAGAGTTAGAAAATATGACCAAGTTGAACATGAGTACATGTATGCCCACTCACAACTGCTTCCCACTCTCCTCTACGGATCCCAAATATTTACTAATCTACGAAAAACAGATCTGAATAGTCTAGAATCCTGCTATAATAAAATTACAAAGTTCGCAACAGGCCACCCATACAGAACCCACCACTGCTCAGCACTCACCAAACTCAACTGGCTAGAACTCCCAAACCTTTTAACACTCAATCAAATGACCATAGTCCACAAAATAATTCACCAGCCCAATGATTGCCCTGCACTTACTAACCCAATTCTACTCAATATAAATTACAGATCACTCAGGTCCTCAAACAAACTAATGTTAAAGGTTATTCATCCCCGTAACACTCATGGCACCTCTCTCTCTACTCCTATAAAATTGTTAAGTTTTGGAACACTCTTCCTCAACCCATAGCAAAACATCATAGCTATCATCAGCTCAAACACCTCCTAAAAGAACATCTAGTAAATAATTGGCTTTGATCCTGTCATACTCCTGGCTAAGTATACCCACTCTCCATCTATTCTCTTATAACGACTCCTGTCCTATCTAGCTCTAGCCCTTGTCTATTGTTTCATTTTTCCACTTGGCTAACATTTTATTATATTTCTCCTATTAGCAGCTAGTGTGGTCTTAAATCCTAGGAAATCAATGGTCTCTCTCTCTCTCTCTCTCTCTATATATATATATATATATATATATATATATATTTTTTCACTGTGACTTATTAAACATCAGTAATATTGTTAACATTATTTGCTTTTTTAATTTTTCTCAGGTGTATGTTTGGAGCTTTTCTCCCCAGGTCACCGCTGAAAATGGGTTTGGGTTTCTGCCCAGACTGTCATTACCCTGTAAACAAAAGTAATAAATAAATGTGCTCTTAGAACTGAGACCAATACTTGCAAATTCCATTGCTTTAGAAAAATAAAATCCAATCATAAAAGAAAGTCAAAACATATTACAAATGAAAGTGTTTTTGAAGGGACCACTCCCACACAACCTGGCTACTTATACATACTATCTTCCAAAATTAGTGAGAAATACTCAGTGGCAATAGCCTCCGATTTGTGTTACAATTTCCCACATTCACAAACACAGGCTCACTACTCTGAGTATCGTGGTTCTATTGTTTAGAATTTTAACTGGCACCCACAAATGCAAAATGACAGTTACAAAATTAAGATTTAAAAGTACTGCTCTAACTTTGAAATCTTGAAATGATGACTGCCACCAGAAACTACTTTTGTCTTCTGAGGTTTATTCCCAATCTGTCTAAAACAGCTCAGTGTGGAAATTACTAAAAGAAAAGGCATATAACTGAAGTGTGCAAGAAAGCAGATTTGAATTGTTTGCATCATTAGTGCAGGTGTTCTGAGAAAAAAATTATTCTGATGTGTATTAGCCAGCAATGTCATCAGTTGGTGCCAGTCAAAATAGTAAAAGTATAATTGGCTGTTCAAGATGGAGCTCCAATTGTTTGTGGCTCTGGGCTACCACATTCTGACAGAAAAGATATGTTCGCAGTTTGACAATGAACCACCTGTCACTTTAAAACTGTGAAAAGGTTCATCAATATATTAGTGGAATACAAATTCACAATAATAGTTAACATAAGCTGCATGAACAATTTTCAGAAAACACCACCACTAATGTGGCAAAGAATTACATTATATTTGCAGGAATGATTAACCTATGAATTAGTCACATGCAAGAAAATACTAAGTAGTTCATATTTGCAAGAGCAGTTGGATTATCTCTGGAATAGAAAAGCTTAAACTTGAGACAAGCACAGAAAAATCCAAATATATGAATGTTAAAAAAAGTTCTATAAAGAGTTGTCCAAAGCAGAAAAGTATCATTTCCAAAGGTATTCAACTTAGCTTTTCATTTAAAAAGAACACATTACCTCAGGTCTATTCAAAGAAAATAAATTGTTCCAAATCCGACAAGGCAAGAAAAGTAGAGTGCAAGGAAACAGAATGCAATGTCTTTTGGCCATGCAAGTCAACTCAGCCAAACAAGTTGTTTTGCATTGTGTCATGTGTAACATATCAAAATAATTCATGACAGGCAACGATGCCATACTCAGATGCAGATGACTAGGAGCTGGGACTGGTACAAGTCTTTTCCAGCATCAAGAGATTATCTATCAGCCAGCTATGTTGGCATAGAAATATAAAGCTCTGGCTAGAACTGAAGTAAACAGAGTTTGAATAGTGTCCAAGTCGCTAGTTAGCACACAAGTGAGCTGAAAGGGGAAAACACATAAGCTTTGCTAGCTTACCTCTTTTCAGATGGAGGGATAGGGTGCATGTCCAGGAGCTCATTCCCACTGCAGAATCCTTCGTGGAGACCAGAAATCCAGTGGGAACATGTATTTCAAGGGAGGCAGAGCAGTTTTGATGGGTTAACATTACCTTTGCCAACAGGTGATGGCGTGCTCAGAGAGATTAAAGCCTTAATGACACAAAAATCATCTGACTATGAGAATGGGTGGGTGATAAACCTACCTTTTACTGTCTCTTTCCTCCTAGAAAAAATATAGGCTATCTGGGGCACTGGCAGGAGTTTAACCTGATAGCCACAGAGGCAAGAAAAAAAAAACTTTTAATAACACCATTAAAAAGACCAATACAACATGTCAAGGTACCACTAATACACAAAAAGCCATTTTTGCAAGGCATGATTCTAGATTCTGTTGAGTCATACAATGATCCTCCATATACATGCAAGTTTTGCTGAGAAATGGGAGTTCCAACATATTATATATAATCCAAGTTATACACAGTCCAACGGCAAAGTTGAAATAATAATTCCAATACAAAATGTGAAATGCTTTATAAAGACACAGCAATAATGACCGATGCAATGCATTATTAGAATACAGAAATAATGCACTTGCAAAGTGCATTAATATTATGCCTGCTTAATTACACTGACACTTATGATGAAAATTAAAATGTCAACTTCATTGTAGAGTCCTGTGAGTAAAGTTCAGGTACAAAGACTGAAGCAGAATCAGTTAAAACAATGATCTGTTATGACAAACCAAAACTCGTTCTGATCTGCAGAAGGAGACAAGACATTAACTTAGTAAACCAAGTGGCATTTCTTTCCAAGTAAGAACAGCCAAGAATCTGTGGTGAAGCTAAATGGTAAAGTGCTCAGTATTAGTTCAGGACATTTGCTTAAAATGACTGACATATCTGAGAGAAAATAAGCTGCAAACTAATTATATTTATGAGTCCAGTCTCCAAAGAGGTGCCCAGAAACACATGCAAAACGTTGAGTGAATGCTTAGACAAGCTGTCACTTGATACTGATTGTTCCATGTCCAGCTACAAGTATCAAGTAACGTGACTTCAACCTAATATCAAATGTTTTGAGCTATGGAAGACCTATAACATGTCAATTAATTATAGTTTCTCATCATGAGGTTATTTTAGTAAACATTGTATTTTTGAATGCCTGCTGAAATATAGATGTATGTATTTTTTATCAAGTAAACTCCCAGAAATATAATATGAAATGAAATGTTTGATATGTTCTACTGCATAATGTACATATTTAATATAATTACCTAAAGTACAATGAAAATGAAATCCTAAAAAGGTGCCTCTAACAGAGTGCTGGCTGTTACTTGAAAACAAGGGAATTGCTGCAGAAAAAATGAAGGGGTGGGAGCTATATTATGGCTGGGTTAACTTTCAGCATGATCACAATTTTGCATAAATAACAATTTAGACACTACTGCATATGTTAAACAGTCTTCCAGCAGTAGTTGTCCTCTTCAGAATGCATACCAAAGCTAATCTGAGAAACAGGATTCATTTCACACACATGAGGTGGTTATAGCCATGTTATAGAAAGTATACACTTTTAATACCTGTGAGCAAATAATAGTCACTGTAATGTAGTTCAGCCTGTTTCATTCAAACACAAACTAGCCCCGTCAAGCCAGCTTTTTTTGTTGAAATGTGGACTATCCCTGCCAAGCTAACGTCTCACTGAAATGTGGACTATACCCGCAGAGCCAAATCAATGGCTGTCTAAATGTTATCAAATGCCAGCAGTAGTCATTCTGTTCAGATCAACTGCACTGGTGTCCATCAGTTATAGCCACAACTGTGTACACCTCAGATGTCACACTGTGATCAAATGAATGATAAATAATGGCCACAGTAATGTAGTCAGCACTATTTCATAACTGCAACACCCAAACACACACTGATGTCCCCAACAACTATTCTTACTTTATGGACAGTATATATCTCAAATCACTGACTGTAATCAAATGAGTAATTAATGGCCACAGTGATAGGTTTCCTTTCATTGCAGTCAAAAACAGTGTAAACCACAAATGTTACTTTGCAAGCATTTTACTACATTTTAACATGGATCTGTAACTAAATACACTCATTGCATTCAATGCCCACATCTACCTTTTAATGACCACATAGGACAACCTACCACAAAACAAACAAAAAGATCAATCCTAAACATTTCTCACATCTTTACTTATAAAGCTTAAAATGCTAGTTTACTGACACTTCCATAAGAAGTAATTTTATGGAAAAATACACATTGCAACTATCAAGTCATTTTCTGTGCCACTGGTGTCCATAAATTTACACACGCCATGAATCAGAAAGTTTACGTGAAGAAAGAAAAGATTCATCTTGACTGATTACTGGAAGTGACAACAAACTTATTTGTAGCTATGAACATCCACAGATACAACACAGTGAACTATAGCAGCTTATATTAAGCCAAATGTAACATTCATTTTTATCTTTTTATTCAGGCTGCCTCATGCACCAGTCTAAGCAATTTAGATCTTGTGTATCCAGCTCAAAAAAAAAAATAATAATTTCCTTAGTTACAGCCATTTGCTTACAGAATATTTCTGACTAAGTACTCTGTAGGAAAATAACATCTAACAACCACCAGTAGAACATAAACTTGCAACAAAAGCAGAAACAAACCTCCAGTACAATGCAAAAACAATTTATCCACAAATGCAGTTTAGCACTTTCATCCCCTAATGTTGTGTTTTTGCATTGTACTGGAAAGTTCTAAAGAAATCCCCATATTAGGGGATGAAAGCACTAAAGTACATTTGTGAATAAAATTGTGGTTTTGCATTGTACTGGAGGTTCGTTTTTGCTTTTGTTGCAAGGAAAATAACATCTGCCAACTCATTACACTTTCAAAACATAACTTCCCAGTTACCTCTTTCTTCCCCATCATACCTCAAACATTTCCTGAGGAAAAATTCTTTGAACTCTGCTTGGGGTATAAAACTACCCAAGCAAACACTTTCAGATATACTAAACCTTCTGGACTTTGTTGCATATTTGGGACCCATACTGTACATATTCCTCCCATTTTCTTGTAAATTGCTTTTTCGATCTCTCTTCATAATCTTTACTAAATTTCTCTAATTGATTCTTATAGCTACTGTGCAGTACTTTATATGTCCTACTAATTATTCCTTTTAAACAATATATTCTGGTCTAGATTCAAATAAAAACTCCATAACAGTAGGCATTTCAGTTAAGATTCCCTATCCATTTCTCTTTGCTAATACTCTGATAACAATTCCTGGTAGGGAAGGCAGTCTAACATGCAGTTGAAGCTTCTGCTTGACCTTATCCCACGCATTTATCTTTACCACCCTAGTCATTTATTTTTTTTAAACAAGAAACATCTTTATTAAATCATCACTTATAGCATAGATAATTATACATTTATAAAAATTAAAACAAACCGTTCTTAGTTGCAAACATTAAATATAATTTATAATCTATCCAGTCATTGTCAAACATTACATATCTCATTCAGATCCTGCCTTCTTTTAAACTGCATTCCTCCTCCAAAGCATTATTCTGTATGTATTGTTCCCACAATTCCCATTTGTCTATGTAATTTGCTCCTATTCTTTTCTAAAAGATCCCATTTCCAATTGTTTTATCTGTGTTACTAAATTCACTAATTCTAGAACAGTTGGTTTAGACTTCAGTTTCCAATTTCAGGCATTTGCTTTTTTGGCAGACACCATCGTTAGACTCAGCAAGGCCTTACTATGTCTGTAATTCCAATTCTGTAGCATAGCTGGAAAAAAAATAATTTCCTTAGTTATACCAAACTGTTCACCCAGTACTTCTAACAGAGTAGTCTGCAGGGAATTTTTAAAGTCTGCCAACTCATTAAACTCCCAAAAATATGCCCCATTTACCTCTTTCTTCCTCATAACACCTTCAACATTTGCTATCTACCAGAGAAAAAAAATTCTGTCTACTTGAGATATAAAAATACCTATGTAAACACCTCCAAGCAAAGATCCTAAATCTTCTAGACTTTGGTGCATATCTGGGAGTCGTACATAATTCCCCTCATTGTTTCTTTGTGAATTGCTTATCCAATCTCTCTTCCCAAGCCTTTCAAACCTCCTCTGATTCTTATATTTCACAAACTGTACTTGATATACACTACTAATTATCCCTTTAACAACAGCTTCTGTTCTAAACCTCTACCAGTGCTGGTCTTTCACTTACGATCCCCTTTCTCTTCACTCTGAAATCAATCCTTGATGGATAATACAATCTCTAGCCTGCAGTCCAAATAAATTATTGGCCTCTTACCATTCTCTTTCCCTCCCAATACCTTGGTTCTTTTGCCAATTTTCTCCAGTACTTTCCAACCCCCTCTTGCCTATTGTCTGTAACCCTAGTTAGTCATCCCTACCTGCAGAATCTCCTTTCTTGTATTGACTTAGTTCATAGAACATATTCTGCTACTTTATGAGTATAATATTCGGTATGGTTATTGTTATTCTTCTTAAGGAATCTGAAAACAAAATCCCAGTCTCTCTCTGTTTCTTCAGGTTCCTTTCCATTTTGTCATCATCCCTTTCCACTTTGAATTACAGCTTTTTGCTTGTGCTATGTATAGGAGCCTTAACCATGTAGCTCTGAAATACCCCTTCAAATCAGGTAATCCCAAATCACTTTGTTCTATTGGAAGGATCATCTTATTCCACGTGTCTGGTCTTCCCCTCCCAGACAAAAAAAATCCTTCAGACCTTTATTACTTGCTATCCACAACTTCTCCTAGTTGATGAAAATATGCTTGATCTGTGTATAAAACTATGGGGACTAAACATTCGACTGCTTGTATCTTTCTATCTATATCCATAAAACACAACTTAGTTTCTTAGTTTTTGTATTATCTTTTGTTTAGTCTCTTCCTACATATCCTTAGCTGCCATAACAGAATCTTTCTTAATCCATACTCCTAAGTACTTCATTTTATCATGTCCCCATAAATATGGGTATTGCTGAACACCATTTGTGTGTGGGTAAATAATTTACAGCTATTGCCATTGTTTTATCTTCATTAATTTTGTATCCGAAAAAGACTTGAAAATGTTCCACAACATTGAAATGTCCTTCCTAGTTTTTCAGGTATAAAATATCTGCAAATAAAGCCAACTCTTCTTGACTATCATACCAATCCTATACATGAATTTCAGTGTCCCTTATTTTCTTTGCCAGTGGTTCTAAATATAATACATATAAAGGAGAAAAGGGACACCTCTGCCTGATTCCTCTGCTCAAACAGAACTTATCAGAGAGGAACCCACCCATTTTAATTCTCACCTGCTACCTCCTTAGTTATTTGTTCCCAATAACTTAGTTCATTTGGTAATTTCCTCCAGTAAACTCTAGTCCCCTTTTGCCTATTTTCTCCACCCCTACTTGCCATCATCCCTGTTGGTAAAATTTCCCTTCTCTGTGTTGGCTTAGTTCTTAGAATACTTTCTGCTACCTTATAATATTCTGTATGGTCATTATTGTCCATAAGGACCTGCATTCAGAGTCCTGTTCTGTTCCTTATTTTTCAACCCCCAAGTTTGATAGTCATCCATTTCCACCTTATATGATCTTTTAATTGCTTAGCTCTTACTTAATTTCCTTTAAAATCAGGTAATCCTAAACCACTTTGTTCTGTGGGGAGATTCAACTTATCTCAAGCAACTCTTGCCCTTATCAATTCCTTCTAACATCTTTATCATCCACTACTTCTCTGGTTGATAAAAATACCCCCGACCAGTTTATAAAACTGAATGGACTACATATATTTGCACTGCTGTATCATATTATCCATGTCTATAATAAAAAAACTTCCATATTCTTAATTTGTGTTTTATCTTTTTAGTCCATTCCCACATATCATTAGCTGACATAACTTAATACATTTAATATATGCACCTAAATACTTCATCTTATGCCCTCATAGATATGGGTATGGCTGAACCTATTCATCTATGGGTGCATTGCTTACTGCTACAGTCATTGTTTTATCTTCATTTATCATCTCAAAATATTCCCCAACACTGAAATATCCTTTTCTGGAATTACATAGTAAAACAATGAGTGAGAAGGTAACTGAAAAACCAATTAGTAAAAACAAAATGAAAACTCCAGCAAAGCTAGAACTTCCAATAAGTAATAATAAATAATAGTCCAATCATTTTTTTTTACTATGAACAAATCTTGTTCTTGTAACATTTTGCTATACATTTTTGTATTGTTATTTTTAAATTACTTGTAACATTAAATGTTTTGAAAACTCTGAGCTTTTCTCCTCGGGCCTCCACTGAAAATGGACATGTATCCAGTTGGACTAGCCCGGTTAACAAATGTAAAATAAATAAATAATCTCCCAAACCTCTTGTATCAGAGGCACATAGGATATATGCAAATGATCCTTATGAACATCAGGTGTTTCAGCTAATTAGCAATTCTGAATGCCAATGACTTGTTTCATCGTTTTAATGGACAATTACAGGCCAATAAAGCCAAACCTCACTAGCTGTGGATATGCATATTTCGGCCTTGTTATGACCTCATCAGCACAGCACAAACAAGAGTGTTTGACTAAGCATTAGAAATACAGAGCTGTTAAACCCAGCTGATGTCCATTCTCAGGGTCACTGCAAAAATATCCCAAACAAACAATGAGTGAGAAGGTCACTGAAAAAACTAATCAGTAAAAACAAAATGAAAACTCCAGCAAAGCTAGAACTTCCAAGAAGTGACCACCCAAACCTCATGTGTCAGAGGCACATGGGATATATGCAAATGATCTTTATGAACATCAGTTGTTTTAGCTAATTGGCAATTACTTATTGGAAGTTCTAGCTTTGCTGGAATTCTCATTTTGTTTTTACTGACTGGTTTTTCAGTGACCTTCTCACTCATTGTTTTAGTTTGTTGTTTGGGATATTTTTGCAGTGACCCTAATGAGAATGGAAATCAGCTGGGTATAACAGTCCTGTGTTTCTAATGCTTAGTCAAACACTCTGCTTGTGCTGTGCCGATGAGGTCATAAGGCCGAAATATGCATATCCACAGCTAGTGGGGTTTGGTTTTATTGGCCTGAAATTGTCCATTAAAACAACGAAAAAAGTCATGGGCATTCAGAAATGCCAATTAGCTGAAACACCTGATGTTCATAAGGATCATTTATATGTATCCCATGTGCCTCTGACACAAGAGGTTTGGGAGGTCACTTATTGGAAGTTCTAGCTTTGCTGGAGTTTTCATTTTGGAATTACTAAGTATAAAATATCCACAAACAGTGCTGACTTTTCTTGATTACTGTGCCAGTTATATCCTTGAGTTTTTTTGTTAATATTTTAATAGCTCAAAATAAATTAAAGTGGAAAGAGAGCATCCCTTCCTGGTTCCTCTATTAAAACACAGTATGCTGGAGATAAATCTCTCCTACCTTAATTTTTGTCTCCAACTCTTCAAACAATTTTATTAACCCTAATAGTTTCTTTGCATCAAGACCCATTAACAATAGTGTCATTTTCTTATTGTTTCTCCCTGGATCATTGTTGTTCTGTTAATTTTTTCAAATGTTTGCCTCCTCTCCACAGAGGTGCATTGATTAATATCGCTCAATAATTTTGAGAACATATTTGCCAGTCTTCTAGCAATTATAGGCTAACATTTTATAGGAATGATTTAAAATTGAAATGGGGCTACATAAAGCTGGGTCTGGAAAGTATTTATACTCTTTGGGTAATGCAACCACCACAGCTTTCTTTCAGGGTGCTGGTACTTTCTCCCCAACCAGATGAAAATTGTTAAAAAATGTATACTGCGTGGAAATAAAGGAAAATGTTACTACGGTTTGTTTTTCTTCTACTAATGTATGTATACAAGTAACCGATAAAGGTGTTTAAAGAGTCAAAGACCACATAAGTACGCTGAGCCTCATTAGGAAATAAAGATCCATTTTTTAAACATTTCAACATAAAACTTTTGTTAAAACGTAGGAGAATCGAATATTAATCAAAATAAGTGAAACAAGATTTTTTTTATAGAAACTGATTAATATGCAGTCAAAAAGCAAGGCAGAAAATTAAATTTATTCAAATCTTAAAGTGGTGTGGCAATACTGTATCATGCTTTAAACTGGAAAACCCAACCACATTCAAAAGTATCAGTGATTCAACAGGTGCCCCCAACTCACCTTTGGTGTGGGGAGATCACCTGTTTTCCTAATATAGCCATACTTGGTATGTATACCTTTTGTTAAATGACATATACAAATACTATCATGTTGGAGAAGTTTGAGTTTCTTCGAGCATTTCCCACTGTTCTATTACATGCTAATACTCTCCACCTTTCAACTCCTAATGCACTTATTTTTTTAGTTTCACCAAGCTCTCTTCTCTTTGCCTTATTTAACTGTAACCCAATAATTCCTCCAGACATACCACCACTTCACTTATCCATATCTTCTTTTGACATGATCACTAAATCTGCATGAGACAAACATCGGTATTGTATCTTCTTTTCCAGTCTCCCATTTAGTGCCTTTTTTCACACATTTGAATTACTCCATCCATTGCTAGTACAAAAATACATACTTTTAAATGGACATCCTTGTTTATCTGTAATTTTTGTGTTTTCTCCCTGCCCTTTTCCATAACTTTCACCCATGGCATTTCATAGCATATCTTTTATAGCATTCAAATTTTCTCTGCTATGCCTCTATCTTCCACATTGTTTCATGACCAACGTTGTCAAAGGCCTTTGCCATAGCATGGCACTAACCTCATCTTTAAGATCATCTGTTACTTTTACTATTAACATTTCTTTTTTTCCTTACGTTTCCTTCATCATCCACTACATACACTCTCTTCCTTCTCTTTTTACCTATTTTTTTTTCAAAATGATGAAACTTACTTTTCCTTTTAATTAGAATATTTGTCTAAACATGTTTTACCCTTTTCATATAGCCATCTTTCACTTTCTCTTATTCTGTCACCGCATTGACCTATTTTCATGTCTTTCCATAACTTCATTGTACATGCTATCCATTCGCTTTATTCTTCATACAATCAAAAACACTTTCTTGTATTTTCTTTACAAGTACTCCAATCTGTCCAGTTTTCATAATGTACTCATTGTTATAAGATGTCCCCCTTTTTATTTAATCTGTTTTGGCAATCTCTCCAACCAATCTCTCTACTCTTTTCCCTTCTAGTAATTCTCTGCCATTCTCTATTCCAGCCCATACCACTCTGTGATCTGAAAACTCAGCCATTTCTACCCCACCTATTTTTCTTTCACATCTTTTGAATATGCAACAATCTACTTCGTTCAGTTCTAAACGTTTCCCTTTTGTATGTCCATACACTATTTTCTTATTTAAACTCAGTCTCTTCTAACATCTCTTGCTTTAATATCCTGGGTTATTTTCCCTTCTCCTTTCTCAAATACCTGTTAAAATCTCCCACCATAATGACATTAAATAGACCACAATATTTTTAAGTTCCTCAAACGTTTTTTTTCATCATCATATTAACGTATGCATAAACTACAATTATCCTTACACATTTCCCTTTTCCTTGTATCACCAGGCTTACAGATACTGCTACTAACATCCAGTACCTTCACCAATTCACTTTTAATGCATTACTCCCTAGAGACTATATAATCATGTTACCCCAATATTTTCTCAGTTTTCCTTTCGTTCTTCACATCTCGTATTTAACATATACCCTCCATACGTTTTACACCATTCAGTCACCAGCACATCTGAAATCATTCTGAATGCTTATTTCATTTAGTGCTAATAATCCCGCGATCCTTTTTTGCATACTTCTCATTTCCTACCCCCCCATCCCCAAACGGATAATTTTCTTCTGCCGTCTCATTCTCCCACCTGCCCTTTTTTACTTCCTAGTACTACATATCTGTTTTTCCCCTTACACAGCTGTAATCTCTCTAAGAGATATATGGAGAAATGACAGTTATCTCTTGTCTTACTTTCCTGCATCCCTCAAGCTTGTTGCTATAGGGGCATGATCTCACATATTATTTGGATGTGATACATTTTTTCCATCATGTAAATATGATTCCTGTGATATTCAGTTTAAGTTATTTACACTTTGTTGACCTGATTAATCCCACTAGGCCAATGTTCTCTTCGGGAAAACCCAAGGTGGTATTCATACTGACTAGGGAAAATTTGGCCTTGGCATCAGGGAGCTTCCCCATATTCTTTTTGCCACAAGGTGGTGCAAAAGGCCTGCTGCCAATGTTAGTTTTCTGAGAAGGACAGGAGACAGCAGGCTGAGTGCAATGAATACTGAATTATTGCAAACAGATGTTATAGGATTACCACCCATCCCTCTTTAGGCAGCTGTGTCCTGAAAAATAAAGGCAAAATGTCCTGTGATTTTAGGACAAAAATATTTCCTAAGCTTTCTTTAATAGTTGCATAAAACAGTTATTTTAGATCTGAAAACATCTAAATGTTGTATGAAAAAGCATAATCAACTAAAATGCTACAAGAATGAGCTTTTATTTGGGCAAGAAAGTGAAGTTATGTACTGGCCATGAGTATATTTTGTCTGGCAAAACATTGTGTTTCTACTAAAAAAAAAAATTCCCATTTTGGATATCTGAAAAGGTGCAACCCTAATTCTTTAACAGAGTTGGAGGAATATGATCTGAAAACTGTTAGGGATGATGGACTGAGATGAGTAGAATGTTTGGGATGATGGACTGAGACGAGCAGAATACTGATGAGGAATTAAGGTGGGAGTACTACAGCGGATCACATGCTGGGAGATGTGATGGAAGAAGTGCTGCCAGATTAATTGGGAAAAGGAGAGCTGGATTACTGGAAGCTGCTGACAGCAGTCTCATGGGTTTGAATGGGCAACAGAGCAGCTGGTTTTAAAAGCATGCCTCTGCAACAGGTAGTGTTATATGGAGGAATGGTAAACAAAGGCAATAAAGATATTCTGTTTGATGCCGAAATAAGACAGACTGATGCAAGGACAACTAAACCAGAAGAGAAGACAAGTGGTAAGAATTTTTTTCCAAACACCTTTATTGAATTATCTCATGACATGGGCAAATTTACAATCATATAAAAGTAATCAAACGTTATTAACATAACATACTTCACATATACTGCTATATATCATATAACCTAAGTAATATTACATAAATTATTCAATTTCTGCTTTTTTTTTAAAGAAATATCTTCATTAAGTCATCACTTACTACATAGGCAATCAAACATTTATATGAATGAAAACAAACCAAACCACACCAACACAATCCTAGTCGCAGGGATTTTACATAAACCATACTGACACTCCCAGTTGCAAACATTATACATCACTTATCTATCCAATTTTTCCCACTCAAACATTACATTGCTCATTTATGTCCTGCTGCCTTTAAGGCCTCATTCCTCCTATATATGTATTCCCACAATTCCCATTTTTTTCCTATGCAGTTTGCTCCTACCCTTTTCTAAAGATCTCAATTTCAGTTTTATCTCTGTTACTATATTCACTCCTTCCAGTATAGTTGGTTTAGATTTTGATTTCCATTTTCTAGTAATTGCTTTTTTGGCAGCCACCATTATTAGACACAGCAAGGCCTTACCATGTTCTAGGCAATTGCGATTCTGTACCATAGCTCACAAAAATAGTCTCCTTCGTCAGACCAGACTGCCGACCTGGCATCTCAGATAGGGCATCCCACAGGGAATCCTTAAAGTCTGCCAACTCATTGCACTCGCAGAAACCCTAACAGTTATTTTACCTTTAGAGTTTAAAGTACAGGATATAAGACCATTAATACACTTAGGAACCAAAGCCTTTAGCGAGGGTTACTTTTGTAACCTGTACTTAAAATGTATTAATGAAGTGAGAAATACTTCATTGGCACAATGGAATAAGTATGTTTATCAGAACTTAGTTCTACACTTGAAGTGTACAATTCAGAACATCAGACACAAAGCAACTTGATTTAGACTGGTCTATTAAGTTGCATTAGTTTAAAAGAAAAACATGATAAAATATATTTGAACAAGAGGTGGGTGATGTGCTTGACACTGGATGTGCACGAGAGAAACTGGGAATAGTGCAGTATTTGGGGCCAATCCTATAACAGAAAAGGAAGCGTTAGTAGAAGAGTATTTCAGTAGAAAGAATCAAATTATACAACTGAAGATATTGGAGAAATTATTAAAGGGAGATAGCTGCAGGAAAAAATCTGACTACTATGGAGGGGTATGACTGGAAAGATAAAGTGTTTTGCAAAGAAAGTATTCCAGTACAAGATAAAAAAAACACTAGATGGCTGTTGCAGTAGTCTAAATTATAAGAGTCTCTAACTCATATAACAAGAAGGCTGCGTTTTTGTTTAAATGCTTTAATACAACACATCATGATGGATAGCAGCATCATAAAATACAAACTAGTCAAACAGAGCTTACATACATACATGCTTACATCTCAACAGTTAACTGCAAAATGGCAGTCAGGCTCACAAGTGCTCAGTATTTATACACCTGTGCAAGCCCTTGGATAGCTTCTTAAAGGTATATACACGCATACTGATCTACAGTAAGGATCCTATTCCACTACAACCGGGCAGCTTCCAAAAGCTAAAGGCACCTTTGATGCACTCCTGCCAGGAAGTTGAGCTGAGCTTCATGAAGACAGGTGAAGTGCAAAAAAACTGTAGAACATTTTTTGCCCAGGATGGAAGCAAGAATCCCGAAGAACAATGCTAGGAAACAAAGTAAATAACTACATATAAAGACCGGTTGAGAAAATCAAATTACAAGCATGAAAAGGGGACTGGAGTGAATAGAAGCAACTGCAACACTAATTTATTAGAATATCTACTGTTATGGCAAGTTTCAGTTGCACAACTATACTATAGGCTAAATCATTATTGCAGCAGCCTAAGCTCTAAAGGTAGATTACCTTACCTTAGGGAAGGAAAAGCTAGCGGGATGAGGCCAATAGAGAGACGCCAGGAACACCTGCAGAATGGCCCTGGCAAAGCCTGTTTTAGACATGAAGGAATCCAGTTTGTAGGTAGTACTTTGTAAAAGTACATACAAAGGACCATGTTGCTGCGTCTAGAACTAGATTCCAACCCTTCTCAAAAAGCAGCCAAGCCCTTGTGGAATGTGTTGTAACTCTCCCTGGAAGTGACTTATTATGGGAGAATAAGAGCCAATAGCATGAGACAACCACCTGGAAATGGTCTGTTGGGAAATGGTTTTCCTTTATTCTTATCTTCACAGGAGATAAACTATTCAGCTTTCCTGAAGGTTTATGTTTTTTTTCTGTATAGTATCTGAGCTGCTTGTGGATATCTAGAGCAGTGATCTCAAACCTGTAGCCCTCAAACAATTTTTCATTGAATGAAAAACTACCACACAACATCCCTATCTTCACTTGAGTATCTTTATTTTTGTTTTGGAGATTGTGGCCTTCTTTGTAGCCTTCATGGTCATTGACTTACAGACCCTTGATCTACTGTGTGAAGGATACTTCCTCCTTTGATCTTTGGTTCAGGAAAGAAAACTGAGATATTAATAGTCTTGCTTAAAGAAAATTCTGAGACGACTTTAGGCATAAAGGTAGGATTTTTCAAAGAAACCCTGTCCCTGTTGCAAACAAGATGGGGTTAACTCACAAAGGGAGCTTTTAACTCGCACTCTTCTAGCAGATGTTACAGCAGAGTAGAAAAGTCTTCCAAGTTAAGAATCTCAATTCAGCTTCATGAGATGGTCAAATGGAGAAAGAGTAAGCTGCTTAATCAAAGTTCAGATACTAAGAAGAAGCCAACTGTTTTCTAGGCAGATGAGTATGTTAACACCCCTTTCGAAGTGTCTCAAGCATTATTCAAACGAGGGATCAACGTGCAGCCAGGAAGAAATGGCAGACAAATGTACCCTGACAGCATTATAAAAAGCCATTAGACACTAACAATCAAAAATAAGAGTCATCCGGGCCTGAAGAGGATTCCTAGTTATTTAACAGACACCAACTACAGAATCTTTTGGAACTGCACATATGAATTTCTAGTAGCAGGATCTCTCACTTCCTTGAGTACCTGCTGCACATCTTCAGATAAAAAGGCTTCTAAAAGGTATCAAAATTCTATCATCCAAGCAGTCAGTTGAAAAGCTTTTAGATGGGGGTTTAAGCAAACTCCCCATAGCCTATGTGAGTAAATCTAGTCTGTGAGGAAGCTTGTGCTAATTGCCTCTGGTTAAATTGAAAAGACGGGTGAACTACTGTTGCTTTGACCAAACGGGAGTCACCAAGATTCCTGGATATCAATGAAAAAAGGTGGAAAAAGCACAGGAACATTCCCATCTATAGGAATGAGAAAGCATTTGTCTTCTAGCCCTGTTTGCAAAGCGTCCTGAAGCACAACTTCTTTAGTTGCCTGCTCTGATGGAAGGCAATTGGATCTACCCGAGATATTGTCCACAGTTGATCACTTCCTGGAAGACCCAAGAACAAAGTTGCCATTCATAGGGGGGGGGGGGGTCTGTCCTGGTCCTGCAACTAAGTTTTGCTGTGACATAATATATGAAGCCTGTAGTGTCAAATTAGTAAGTCTGTAAGGGGGTGATTAAAATCTCGCACCTCCCTATTAATGTACCGCATGACTTGTGGGTGTCTGTGTACACTTGCAGTGGTTCTCTGGACCACAGATTGTACAAGACCTTCAACATTGATAAACTGTTAACATCTCTCTCATGCGTATATGCTTGTCACTCTGTCTACAGGCTCCAACAGAGCCTGTACTTTTACCCCTTTTGAAACTGCTCAAGATATGTCTGAAAGCATCTATGGTGAAGGACTGGAAGTAGTGGATGACAGGGAGAACAGAAAAACATTGCTTGCAAGCTATCTGATGCATCCACCATCTAATCTATCTTCACAAACTCCATAATTAGGATTTGAAAGGACAGTGTGTGCAGATGCCAAGTCTAAACTTATCCAAGATACCGGTACATTTTCCTCATGTGTGTTCTGCCCAGGGGAAGCATAACTCAGTGCCATGAACCCCTGAATCCTGAGAAACTGTTGTAGATGCATAGTTTTGAATTCAGAAACTCAGGAAGAACTGTTGAAACAAATCTACTTTGAAGGAATAAAGGATTTTTCCCATGGCACAGTACAACATCCCAGGAAAATCTTTCTGAGAGAGGGAAGGAGAGAAGACTAATGAAAGTTTGACAACCCAGATTGAGTAGAAGTTTCTGAACAGTTGCTAGAGACTTTAGACAGTTTAAAAAGAATCTGCAAAGATAAAACAATCATCCAAATATGGAAAAAATGTGAATACCTTGAAGTTTGCAGTAAGCAGTGACTGAAATAAGGCATTTCTTAAACTTCCTTGGTACTGTAGACAGTCCAAAGGGTAGAACAGAGATTTGATGAGTCAGATAAGACAACCTTCAGGAAATGTCTGAAATGCTTTGCAATGTGGATGTGATGATAGGAGCCCTTTAGATACAGCTTTACCATGAAAAGACAGGAATCAAAGGCACAAAA
The DNA here is from genome assembly GCF_019279795.1 of Protopterus annectens. NCBI lineage: Eukaryota > Metazoa > Chordata > Ceratodontiformes > Protopteridae > Protopterus > Protopterus annectens. Next base: position 542,697,081 of record NC_056726.1, read on the forward strand.
GACTGAAGAATCATCATCCGGAACTTTGGAAGCAAGACAAAAAAATATTTAAAAAAAAAGATACAATACAGGTCCCTCCTGGATCCTTCTATTTTGGGAACTAGAAAAATTCTTCAATAAAAACCTCTGCCTAGTAGATTAGGAGGTACAAGTTCTATGACTACCTGAAACAGTGTGTGCTACAAAATGGGAGGAAACAGATTTGGTTCCCTGGACAAGAGGAAATCTCTTGGAAAGGCAGAGGGATTCCCATTGTCAAGAGTACCCCCCACTGGCTTACCTTTAGAACTCAACTGAGACAATCTGATGCCACAAAGGGAGGTTAAGTACCAGAGACACTGAAAGGCTGCCGGGGGGGGGCTGTACAGGTGAGTAGTCATGATGACTGACAAGAACTATCCTGGATTACTAGAAGTTTTTCCTTTCTTTTAACAGCCTTCTTTAAACCCTGTTTACTGACTCCTTGCTGCTTAAACTGCGTACTGTAGAAGAGAGCTGAAGAGAAGGAGAAATTACTATTTACTCTGAAAAAAGGCGAGCTGAAAAACTGGAGACACTCCTTGAATCAGTTTTCCCCTTTCATCACACTTAAGCACTTCAGATACAGAAGGGCCAAAATAACTGGATTATCCAAAACAGAATTTAAAATCTTAATATGTGGAAGATTTTTAAAATGAAGCCAAACAAATTATCCAGAAATTGCAGCTCTGGAGAAAACATCAGAAGCATCATAATTACACTTCAAAATATGCTTAATTACCCGAGAAAACGTGGTCACAGAAGCATTTAATGGATTTTTTTTTTTTACCTCAGGAGGAGGATCAGCCATTAACTTTTATGTTTTCATATAACAAACATAAGAGCTTAACAGCTTAAAGTCTGGAAACAAAGTACTAGAAAAATACATTTTACTCCAACTTATCCACTGCTTTTCCATCCTTGTCAGGGAAAACTGCTAGCAGCTGCAGTCTGTTTAGCAGAAGCAGATTTGGACAGAGAACTGTTGGGTTAGCTCTGGATCAGAAAACAGGTACCTGTTTATCTCTTGCCATCATTAGAACTAGTTGAACCATATATGTTAGTTTGAGGGAATAAAGGCTTGGGTAAGGTAGGCCCAAAGGATGAAAGATCAGACATGTACAGTATTTAGGGTGGGTGAAGTGGGCAAAGTAGGTGAAGCCAAAGAAAGGGGATCCAAACTAGTCTTAGCCAGAACAGGGCAAAGAGGATCAGCCATTCTGCAACAGGCAGCCTTCTGAAGAAATTTGTTCAGGAGAGTCAGAAGGAATAAGCTACAGAAGACCTGGGGCGGGGCAAGAATGAAGAGTTCCTCAGTGACTGCCCCCATAGGGATAAGATCAATGAAGGGGGTGTCCCAGTCGCTATAAATCCCCACTATCTCCAGGTTCAGAGCCCTCTTATGAGGCAGAAGAATGTCTCTGCTCAGTCTGTACATGAGGATGATGGACGTCCCTGGAATATGTATTGCAATTAGAAACCACAATTAGATGGTCATGGCCTCTTGACAGAGAATAGATCAAAATATCATACCATTGACGTATTGTCAGAGAAGGGCCTAAAAGGCCTGCAACCCTATGAGGATTGCCCTCATCTTCAAGAGGTTGATGTGAAGATTGGCCTCTGACAGAGAACAGATACCCTGGACAGTCTTGTCCTTGAAATGCCCCCTCAACCTAGGAGCAAAAGGCTGGCCTGCTGCAACCAGAGGAGATTCCGACCACTATCAGATGTGTTGCTGACAGATGTTTGTTACGGAAAACAGAAAATTCACTGGAAGAGTCAGAAAGGACCACTGAACTTCCAGAATCAACTGGAGTACCTGAATCTAGAATCCTGCCATAGGAACTAGACAGCTAGAAATGACCACATGCTCAAGGAGGCACAGAACTGAGGACGCAAGGGTTAAGTGAGCCTGCAGATTTGAGAACAATGCAAAAACAATGAAGCTGGTCTGGAGAGTGGTAGTTTGGATGTCTGATTGATGGTATCCCAATGGAACCAATAAATTCCAGTACTTGAACCAGTTTCAGGCTAGACTTGTCATAATTCACAGTTATGCCCAAAGATATTCAGCTGGAGCAAGGAATCATTGGCTTTGATAAGGAACACCCTTGTGGAAGGAGTCCGGAGCTAGTAATCTGGGTTGGGAAAGACCTAAAACCCTTACAGCTTGAGTTGGACTGCTACTACCCCCCAAGCAATTGAACAATCAGGGAGCTGTGGGGAGTCCAAAGGATAATGTGTGAATCTTGGCTGGAGTCGGTCATCAAAGGTTAGGTATCTGATGGTAGGATCCTTGAGATCTACTGAGCACATCTAGACACCCTTCCTCAGAAGTAGTAAATTGTGACCATCCAGAACTTGGCTGTTTAACAAACTGGTTCAACTTACTACGATTCTAGATATTTTTGTAGTACTAAAAAGAATCTTGAACAGACCCAGGATACTTGTTGGCCTGATGGGACCTCTTAGATGACACTTCTGCCTCCCCTTGCTGACAGACTGGCATGGTGGGAATGGATTTTTACAAGTTCTTTGCGATAAACAAAAGGAAATTGTATAAACTCTGGATATAAACTCAACATCCATGTATCTAATGTAATTGCCCTCCAAAGCTTTTGAGTAGAGCCAGGTGACCCCAACCACATCCAGAGTGCAATAGTTGGGCAACCCTTCAGGGGTGCTGGAAGGACCTCCTGGAGAATGCCCCATGGAAACCTTGGTCCTGCAGACAGACCCCACCTTACGAGCAGCATCCATTGTAGTCACCCTCTCTGCCTCAGGGAAACCGTCATTAGGGCATCCTGGAAAGGTTCCTAGGACTTAAAGGGAGGGAAAAAAAGATGCTTCCCTCTCTTCTGCCTCCTTGAAAAGGGACATTGAGGGGGTAAAGCAGCTAACTCCAACTGTAGACCATCTTTCCATTGGGTTCACTCCTAGTTAGCATTTCTATGACATTTGGGCCAAAAAGAGGAACCATCAAATGGAGTGTTGACAAAAGATGCCTTGAAGCAGTCCTCAAAATTGCATAAGCACCCCTCAGACAGGGTGGCACAAAATTCTGGTGCATGCAATGAGGAACATAACAGCAGCACTAGTTTAGGGCCTTGAATGCAGGGAGGTCTCACGGCCCAACAATTTGGGATACCTCTGAGCAAGTTGATGTGTGATCAAGGTCACAGAAGAATGGAAGGGTATGGATGGATGAAAACCAGCTGCCAAGACCCCCATCTCCAAATGGGAGAAGATCCTTTTTGCAATGTCAAAGGCAGAAACTGAAGCCAGACAACCAGAACTGGCACTCCTTGGATCACTGGACCCAAGCAAAAAAAGTGTCTGGCATCAACTTAGCAGAGATTAGCATTGAGCTAAGGCCAAAGGGACAACTCCAAAATTCAGATCATCAATCCCAACCCTAGGGTGCTGGTCTTGATCCCTTCTACTCAAGATGCACTCGACGCCAGAGTCAAGTAGTCATGTACTTGTACATGTAATTTGTGTGTATACTGATCATGTCTAAACTAAATGTTTCTGTAATTTTTCTTTGTGGAGGTTTTCTCCCCGGGCCTCTGCTGAAAAAGGGCCTTTTAGTCTCAGACACCCCCGGTTAACAAATGTAAAATAAATAAATGTAAGAAACAAGTTATGCAACTACCATAATGATGCATCTGTGTTCTGTTTTCATCTTTACTCAACCATTGGGTTTCAGATCCAGTTTTGGCCACTTCTCAGACAATGGATTTGTAGTTCAAGCTCCTCTCCTTACCCATAATCCTCACCTAAACCGCAGATTACCTCATAGAGTCTGACCCCCTGATATCAGTATGTAGGAAAGAACACAGACCCGCAAACATTAAACTGTAGAAGCATAACAGTAAAAAGTATTGGAATTTCAGACAGACGCCAGGACGACATACTCATGTCATACCACAAAACCATAGCAGTATCTTCTACTAAAGGAAATGGGAAAGGAGGGAGGGTAGGTTGAGGAAGGACAAAAACAAACAGATGCATTGTTATGGTTAAGTATATAACTTTTATATCAGATGTCTATCACTCAATCACTGTGACAGAGTCCCCAACTAGTATAACCCTAGGGTGGTCTCATGGAAGGATAATCCAGAGTACTGCAGAACCCAAAAGCTGCCCTGTTCACAGAACGGATATCCAATTTGAAATGAGCTATGAAGATTAAAAGGGCTGACCAGGTAGCAGCAGCACAAACATCATCTACATAAGATCTGCATAGGAAGGCAGAGGAAATAGATACTGATCTTGTGGAATGAGCTTGTGGTAGTGGCCTTGGTAGAGACAAACCTTTTTATTTATAACCCAAATAAATACAAATCAGTGAGCCACTGTGCTAATGTGACAATTGACACAGATTGTCCAAATTTAACTTTTGAAAAGGAAATAAACACATGCAATTTCCTGAACATTTTTGTTCTATGGAGATAAAATTTCAGTTGCCTGTGTTATGTCCAACAAATGAAGCATATATTCCCTTTTATTGGAATATTTTGGGAAAAAAATGGTAAATTTATGGACTGGTTAAGGGCAAATTCAGAAGCTAATTTCAGAAGAAAAGGAGGGTTAGTGCAGAGAGAAACCCTGTCTTTATGAAAGATAATACAAGGTGTCTGTCAAGACAAAGCCTGGAGTTCAGATACCCAACTAGCAGATGTAGCAACTAGAAAAATTATTTTAGAGGACAAAAAATTTAAATCCGCATTTGTTGCCATTTCAAACAGAGACAGAATTATGGCTTGGAAAAGAACTGTCAAGGGTAGGAACCTTGGTAGGTGGTCTGAGTAAAAAAAGCACCTTTGAGGAAGGCTTTGCATTAAGGAAGGCCTATGACAAATGATCTTTACCTATGTGATAACTGGGTATTGCAGCCAGCTGCACCTTGAAAGTTGAGTATCTTAAGCTATTATGGAAAATGGAGGCCATTACATCTAAGACTGCGGGAATGGGTGATAAAAAGGTGTTTAGATGTCTCACTGGCCTAAATAGAGAATCTGATTCATTTGCTTTTATACAACTTTCTAGTGATATTTTGGGAAATAATGATGCACAGAGCTTAGGAAGAAAGCCTGAACTGTCTAATCATCATTGGAAGTGGAGAAACATTGCAGTTAAACTAAGAGCTTGTACGTCAGGGTGAGGTAGTCTGGACGGGTGAGACAGCAGATCTAGAGAGGGAGATCCAGAACCTAGGGAGGGTATACATGATGAGACAAAAGGGGAACACTTGGCAAGGCCCGAGTGAGGCTAGGAGGATCACCTTTCTCTTCCACTGACATGCTTCGGTAACAATTTTAATGGGAGGCATGTAGGAAGATAAGCATAAAGGAGACTTGGGGGGGGGGGTCAATCACGAATCAGTCTTCCTCTGACTCACCCTCTGGAAGCATTAGGCAAAATACCTGCTGAATTTGAAATTGTGGGCAGAGACAAAGATATCACAGCATGGCTGGCCCCATTGACAAAAAAAATCTATTCTACTTGTGAGGCAGAAGAACAGATCCTGCCTAGTCTGCTCACTAAAATGGACTTCCCCAGAATATGCATTGCCAAAAGAAAGCCGATGGAAGAGATCGCCCACTGACACACTCGTTGCCTCTGGACATAATGGATAAGATCAGGCTCCCCCCCAAATGATGTACCAGACCACTGACATGTCTACTTGTATAGCAACTGTCCTTCGAGGAAGGATGTCTTAAAATGCCTGCAATACTAGGAAGGCTGCCCTCATTTCCAGGATGGTGATGTGAAGGTGGGCCTCTAAGGGAGGCCATGCACCTTGGTCTGTGTGTGCTCCATGTAATGCACCGCCCACCGCCAAATGGAAAGCATTCACAGAGGTGGCCCTAGGCAAAGGTAAGGCAAAGGGATGGCCCTGAAAGAATGTACGAAACCACCAGGAGACATGCTGTTTCCAGATCCTTGTTACTCAAGTGGGCAAGGTCATGGAATGTTGATTCATAGACCACTAGGGTCAACTGTACTCAAAATCTTGCTAGAAGCTGAAAGGTTATGAAGGCCAACACTGAACAAAGAAGCTGAAGGACCAACCTAGCTGGTGACTGAAGAGGAAAAAAGGTGTGGACCGATGTAACTTGGACAGTCTGGGTTGAGGGAGTTGTGCCAATTGAGAAACCATATCCAGATGGGAACCTATGAACTCCAGGGCTTGAGTAGAACAGAGACGAGATTTGTTATAGCTGACTGTGATGAGCAGGTGAAAACAAATTGAGTAGGTAGTCCTTGGCTCATATCAGATGTTTGGTTGCTATGAGGAGCTAGTCATGGAGATATGGAAACACTCAGAACTGCAGCAATCTCAGGTGAGCTGTAACTACTGCCACACACTTTGTGAACACCTGGGGGGAGGACTGAGGTGAGACCAAACAGCAGGGCTCTGAACTGAAAATGACAGTCTCCCAGCCAGTAGCAAAGGTATCTCCTGAATCATAGGTTCATAGGTGTGTACTAGGCTAATGGCCCTGGAGCCCTTACAAGCCTAGCCCATAGAAGTGTTCTGGCATCATGCCGCCTGTTAGTTATCAGTGCCTCTATCAAGTAGAGCCACTGGAGTGCTCCCCGGGGTGAACTTATTTCCCATCCACTCATCAAAATTTCTCTTGAAGAGGGCCAGTGAGGTGCGCTTCTTGACATGTATGGGAAGTCTATTCCAGAGCATGGGCAGTCTCAGGGTTATGAACCTGTCCCTCCAGCATGTTCTGTTGATTGTGGTAATGAGGTTGAGGTCTCGAGTGTGTGGCGTGGAGGGATTGAGATTTCTTTAGATGTAGCATTTCTAACAGAGCTGGGTCAGACATGGCTTTGTAAGTCAAGCAGACATCACCTCTTAGTAGACAATATGAGACCAAGAATAACTGGAGTGTTTATTTTAGTCTGTCCATGTACACGTGTTTAAGGCCTAGGATCCTCTTCGTGAGGTACTTTTGTGGCCTTTCCAGCTGCTGCATGTGTCTAGTAAGGTACATGCCAAATGGGGCATTATACTCTGTCACTGGCCTAATGAGAGAAGAGTAGAGAGATGACTTCTTTCTTCCTGGATGCAAAACCCTTGGTAATGATATGTGCCATATAGAAGGCCTTTCTGACCACACTGGCAATGTGGTGGTCAGAGAGGTTGCTGTGAACCTGTGCCCCCAGATCTCTTATAACATGTTCAGTGGGCTCCCATCAATGTGGTAATTAGTGGGAACTGAGTTTTTCCCAAAGGGGATGACTACTCATTTTTTGGCATTAAGCTTAAGGCCATGGTTTCAACACTAGTCATTGGTCTCAGTGAGGCCTTTCTGTAGGATGTCTACATCACTTGGGGAGTTAATGGCTTCCAGCTTGCAGTCGTCGGAACACTTGGTCAGCCAGAGTCCCTCCATGTTGGCCTGGACGTCTGAAGTAGATGCCAAATAGGAGAGGACCCAGGACCATGCCAAACAGGAGAGGTACACATCCTGAAGATCTATGGAGCACATCCAATTGTCCTTTGTTAGAAGGGGAGAATGGACTGAACTGTGACCATTCAGAACTTCCACTTTTGGCAAACTGGTTCAAGTGGTTTACGTCGAATATTGGTCTGAAGTCCCCAGTTTTCTTTGGCACCAAAAATAATCTTAAGTTCTGAACTCTTGCTGGTCTGGTGAGATGACTTGGATTTTTTTTTTATTTACTAGAAGCTTTTCTATTTCTAAGGCTGCTTTATTCCTCTGATGGGATGGTACATCGGGAATTTTTCTTGAATGCGTTGAGGAAAAGGGAATTCAATAACCTCTGGCAATTACTTTCTGCACCCAGAACACTCTGGTGATGGAAGTCCAGGCCTCCAAGTGCAGAGATAAGTGCTCCCAGAATGCAGCAGTCAGGCAACCTTTCAGGTGTTCTGGAAAGGCTCTTCAGAAAAGGGACCTCTAAAGCACTGGTTCTGTGGGCACCTCTGCAGAGTGGGTGACATCTACAATTAGAATTCTCCCTCTGCCAAGCAGGATCCATCTCCATAGGAGTCCTGAGAAAACCCTTGCGATTTCTGAAACCACATCTTACTGCCCCCCTTTCTGGTTTCTTGAAAATATCCTCTGAAGGGTAGAAAAACATCGCTCAATAGCAGACAGGGTTTTTGCATCCTTCACATTTCTTGAGAGAGTCTCTGAGTCCAAATAAAGTAAGTCCAAAGGCCACATTGATGAATGCCTTGTAGGGCTCCACAGGGTTTCAGAAGTGCATCCAACTGCGTCTCCTAATGGTAATGCTTGAACAGACACTCCTGAAACCTTTCATAGCATGTGAAATCAGATGCTTGGATAAGCAGCCTTTTTATACTCTGCCAACATGGACCTTAAAAGAGATTTAGTAAGCCCATTCATCAAAATCCCTCTGAAACCTTATGAAATGTGCCACATAATTTAGTGACTGTAGGGCTAAGGTTGCTGAAGCAAAAAATGCTTCTCAAATCTGTCCAGAGTCCTAGAATCTGTTATGGAGATGAACAGAACTTTCTTCAGCAAGTTCCTTTTTGGTGGCTGCCACAACCACCATGGCATCAAATGGAGGGACCCCTACTCCAATGGGCATGGTCATTGGGTGCAACTAAGTACTTGTCAGGAATAGGTTCTGTGGTATCCATTTCCTGTTAGGGTTGGAGGGATCTGAAGTCCATTTCATTCACAGGGGATACCACTCAGGATGAAGCGGAGCCAGTTCTGAAGGCCTCAAGAAACAGACTCCTCCAGAAAAGGGGCTTTGGAAGACCACCCCACCCTTTCTGACTCAAAGCACAAGAATTTCTCCGAATGAGACATCCTCATGCAATGACCTGGGGACCCCTTACCTTCATCGAAGTTTGTGTCTTCTGTTAAAGATTCCTGTGGAGAATCAATGTGCCTCCTCTTGCACTTGGCCTTCCAGGGAACATCCTCATGGGGTGATCTGAGGAGGACCCAGAAGTGTGGGGAATTGAGGGTGGAAGGGACCAGGTGACCTGATGGGACAGACTGAGCAGACCTAGGACAGATACCTGAGAAGGGGGGAGGACCCAAGGGAAGTAAGGATGTCCTTGTCTCTGGTCATTTGGAGAGCTCTCTTCACTGTCTCAAATGTAGAAGCAGATGGAGAACCCAGGACTGCTCCAGAAGGGGGCCTAAGCCGCCTGCCTGTAGAAATCCAAGACTTCCCCTTGACCTTGCCTCAACTCAAAGAATGGAAAGGTGTGAGGTCTAGGGTAAAAACAGCAGTTCTGAGGAACTGTTTGATCAGAGGGTGGGAGAAGAGGGGTGGCTCAGTATTGTAATGAGCTGAGATGGCAGAGGCATGAATCTTAAATGATGAGAAGGATAGGCCTTTGTGGAGCAGCTCTGCTAGATGATATAGGATTTAAGGCAAGGAGAGCATGGCTGTGTCCCTTCCCTTGAGGCTGGCTCCAAGAATAGTATCTATTCCACTTTTCAGAATAGGATTTCCTAGTACTGGGCCTCCTGGCCTCAAGGACAACATCCAGCACCTATCTGCTAAGGGTTGCTGGTGATGTATTCAGGGAATAAGCCAGGCTGCCAGGTTCAGGGTTTGCAACTGAGAATGCAAAACGTGTCCCTCCTGCTGGGGCAGCAGAGAGGGGGTCTGATGTAGGTGCCAGGGTGGCATTGCTGTCAGACTGCGTAGGAGTGGGTACCAGTGCTGGCGTGGCCAGTCTGGTGCAATAAGGATTGTCCTTGGCCTGTCCTGTTTGATCTTGAGGAGTACTTTTGGAAGGAGGGGCAGAGGGTGAAAGGCATAAATTGAGAGGCTTTCCCATGTGAAGGATAAGGCATCCACTTTTCAAGCTTGGCTGTGGGGAATTCTGGTGCAAAATTTATTTAGTTGATGGTTTTGGGGGCATGCAAAGAGGTCCACCTCTGGTGTCCTCCACCTGTGTATTAGAAGTTTGAAGAAGCTTGGTTCCAGTTTCCACTCATTGGGTCCATTAGATTTCTGCTTAAGTCGTCTTCCAGTGAATTTTGTTTGCCTGGCAGGAATTGAGCTTGCAGGTGCACTTGGTTGCTTAAGGCTGTATCCCACAGAGACATGGCTAACCTGCAGAGTGGGTAGAAGTGAGTTCCCCCCCTGCTTATGTACCACATATCTGTGATGTTGTCTCTATCAGGAGTTGTTCTGGCATGATATGGTATTTGAAGACTGTCAGTGCATTCTGTACAGCTAACATTTCTTTTCGATTGATATGCAGGTGAATTTGTCCTGGGCTCCATTTGCCTTGAATGCATCTGCCTGCCATGTGAGCCCCCCATGCATAGTCTGATGCATCTGTTGTCAGAGTTTGGATGGCAGTGGGTTGTGAGAAAGGGAGTCCCTTGTTGTGGTTGCAAGCCTCTGCCCACCAAAGCAACTCTGTTCTTGGGTAAGGAATGATAGGAATCACCGTTTCCAGGTCCAGGGAATGTTGACAACACTATTGAAGTTTCCTCATATGCAGTCTTGCATATGGAATCAGTAGAATACATGAGGCCATAAACCCTAGGGCTTCGCAGTATTTTTATTGCAGATAGCTGGGTTTGGGTGGCCAGCAGTTTGAAATAAGTTGTCAAATAAACCTGCTTTTCTGGAGTGAGGAATGCCATCTGGGAAGTTGTGGTCAAGCTTGCTCCCAGGAATACAATCTTTTGGCTGGGTACCAGATGTGATTTCTTTTCGTTGATGGTATATCCCAGAGAAGTTAGGAGTCTCTTTACAAACATCAGGTGCTGAAGTAGCAGTTCCTGACTATCCGCCTGAATCAGGCAATCATCCAAGTATGGGTAAATTTTAATATTTCTCTGCCTGCAGTAAGCAATGGCTGGAGCCAGGTACTTTGAATACCTTGGGCGCAGTAGATAAGCCAAAGGGAAGTGCAGAGAACTGATGGTGCATAGAGCCTGCCATGAAATGTACATATTTCTTGCAAGATTCCTTTATGGGGATGTGCAGATAAGCTTCTTTTAAGAATAGGGTGACTAGCCAGGAGTCCTTGGCTAGCATAGGAAGGAGCTGCTGGAGTGTAAGCATTTTGAATTTTGGTACCACCAGGAAGGTGTTTAGGGTTGACAGATCCAGAATAGGGCACCAAGAGTTCTCTTTCCTGGGCACCAGGAACAGCCTGGAGTAGAAACTCTGTCCCCTTTGCTCTGTTGGCACAGGTTGAATAGCCCAGATACTGAGAGAAAGTACTTGCTTTTGGGCCTCTGTCCACGTTTAAGACCCATCGGTCCTGGGTAATATACTCTCAGTTTTTTGCATGCAGGGCGAGTTTTCCTCCTAGGGGTGCAAGTTCTTGGGCATGGCTGGGAAGGATTAAGGGCAAGTCATTGTGAACGTTTTCCATATGGGGGTGGCTTACCAATCCCAGTTTTTGAGGAGGGAGCACTCCACTGTTTAGATCTGTGCATACCGTGAGACTGTAGTCTTTGTGGTCTGTTGCCCCTGGGTTTGGGCTGAGGAGGACTGGAAAGGACCATTTTTTTCAAGGCCAATGCCTACTGAATCTAGGTGGCTGTACCTGTAAGAAATCTTTAACAGTTTGCATGGATTTAGCTTTTTCCTCCATCTTTTTAAGAACAACTTCTGCTTTGGAGCCAAACATTCTTGATTTAATGGAGCACCAAGTAATTTTGCCTTGACATGGTCTGGCAAGATTTGTTCCTTCAGCCAAGCATGCCTTCTCAGAACAGACCCAGTGACAGCAGCCCTGCAAGATACTTCTAAAGCATCAAAACCACACTGCAAAGTATGTTTACCAACTTGGTTTGCAGAATGCATTAAGTCTTGCAAGTCCGTATTTTCTGCACAATCAGGAATCAACAATATTTTTTGTTTAATTAGATCAATAATATGCTGCTGGTACTTCAAAATGTGAAACTAGCAATTTAAAGTCCTGATGGCAAGAGTTGCAGAGGTATATACCTTCTTAGCCCATCTGTCTAGAGCCCTAGAATCCCTGTCCAAAGGGGTAGGGCTTTTGGCTGTAGAAGCCTTAATACCTTTAGGTCCCTGGGAAATGGTGTCTGGATCCACAGTTGGATTTTGAGAGAAATTTGTGAGAGTCGGGTACTCTGTAGTATCTGTCATACTTTCTAGGAGAAGGTGGTAAAGTATAAGGGGTAAGGCTGGATTCTATGAAGACATCATCTACAATATCCAGGACAGGGGTAATAGCTAGAGGCCTATGCTGAGAAAAGTCTAAAAAATCCCAGTCTCTCTTTTTGCACTGTGGGTAGTCCTGGCATTCCCAGCAGAAATGCTGTCTTAGGGTATGCAAGGTTTCACTGAAAGAAAGGTCCTCTGGGGGGGTGGGGGCTGAGGGAATTGAATCCTCTGCATCTGAGTCCTCATAGATAGATAAGGGTATGTCCTGGTAATCACGGGTCAGAGTCATCCGACTCATGGTCTGAAGAATCAGAAGGAAAATCAATTCTTTGCCTTTTAGAGGGGGAAGGCTGGCTTCCCCTAATTAAAGTAATAAGGTCTTTAGCCATTCTAAGCATTTGTTTCTGTGGCATGGGAGCTTGAGAATGTGCTTTGGTCGTCTGTTTCCTAAGCATAGTGCAAACTCTGGGCCTGAGAAAGTTGGTAGATTTAGTCATTAACGAAGTAGTCGGCTTGATACGAACATCAGGTGGTCTGAATACACCCTCAGAAGCCGGTGCCTGCACAGCGGCTCTGGACCCATCCAAGGTAGAGACATCTGCAGGTTCCATAGTTGAAGAAGCATCTCACGGCATACCGGACTCCGAATGGGTCTCAGTGGAAGCCTGCGAATCTGTAGAAGCAGGTAACAGGGGCTGCAAAAGCACCTCATGGCAGACTGGCGACTAGCTTAACGGAAGTGTCATTGGCAGTTTTGGACCTATGCGATCTGTCTCTGTCTTTATCTTTGTTTTTTCAGAAGATCGGTAGTTGGATGGCTTCGGTTAGAGCAAGAAAATAGGATCCCCAATGGGGTACTTAGCTTTAGAAGACTTTAGGTTTAAAACTCGAAAAACGAAAATTTCAGGTAGCTGCCAACCGGCACTTGCGAACTGCTTCTGCTTCGGGCTCCCGTGTGGCAAAAAAAGCTGATGTAATGGTGTCGGCTGCATGCTTTATACCCCTGACGACCTGATGTCATGGATGAGGCGACAGCATCAGACACAGAAATACCAAGACTCTGGTATTTGGGCCAACTGAGGGATACCTGCAGGCAGATAACCCAAGTGTGATGACTGCAACAGTGAATTAAGAAGAACATCAAGAAAAGTCCCTTCTGCAAGAGGAAAAAAGAGAAAACACAATGAGGGAAGATGGAGGGGATGGAATACTGCAACAGTGATAAGTGGGACATCGTACAACAAATTCTTATACAACTATATTATGTCCCTTCCTTAATCACTGTTGCAATACTCTCTACTACAGGAAAGAGTACTAAAGCAACTTGCAAAGAAAGGGAGGAGGAAGTAGCTGAGGAGCCCTTCAAAAAAACACACAGGATGGAAAATCCTACTCTGGCTTTGAAAATGCATTCAACTTGGTCTTCTGTCCATGGTTTAAGTACTACAAGTAGCAGCTTTCAGAATGGATCTAACCTAGATACCCCTAAAAAAAAAACTCCAGAAGAGGCAACTGCCCTAGTAGAATGAGCTTGAACAGAAGTAGGAAGTCATTTCCCATGAAAGGAACAAAAGGAAATTGTTTTAGAAATCCTAAAAATGGTTTGCTTGGAAACTGCCAAACCAAATGAATTGTCCTGAAAAGAAACAAAAAATTCTCAGTTTTCTATTATCTTTAAGTCTTATTTAGGTAATATCAAGTTATCCATGCAAATCCAAAGAATACAGAATCCCTTCACTTTTATTTTATGGAGAAGGAAATGAGAGAGACTGACAGTTGGATTCAAAGACACATTACTGACAACCTTAGGCATAAATGTAGAAACTAGAAAAAGAAAATCTAGGATTTAGAGATCTGGTTGATCCGCCAAAGATACTCCTCCTCAGGTAAGGCAAGAGAGGAATTCGGAAGACCAGAGAATGACAATGTTACAGCTGGATTGCCTTCAGATACCACTAGAACTTCCTCGTATCGAATCTGGCAAACGGAACCATAGGAATAGTGGATGCCATGAACCTCAGGGCTCAAACTCTCTTGCTGAGATCTCTTGTAAACGATATAGGTACAGAAAGACAGTTGTCAGACAGGACCTTGGAATAAGGAAGTAAAGCAGTCCAATTCTGAATTTTGCAGCCCAAGAAACCCTGATCCAGGGAAGGCATCAGAAAGTACAGTTGTGTACACTTACTATAAACGTAGATGTTAGAGTGTATTCACTGTTGCAGTCATCACATTTGGGTTATTTGCCTGCAGGTAGCCCTCAGCCAGCCTGAATACCAGAGTCTTGGATTCCTGCATCGGATGCTGTCTCTTCCTTCCATGAAGTCGGGTCATCAGGGGTATAAAACATGCAGCCAACACCATTACCTCAGTTTTTCTTGCCCCAGATGTCAGGTGCCCCCACAATGGGAATCAATTATATGTTATGGTACACCTCCATTAAAAAGCAAATACACCAAACGAGAAGGAAAGGTAGAGCCAAGAGAAGTCAGGGGGCTGGAGGGAGGGTAACCAGGACTGCAACAGTGAATACACTAACATCTACATTTATGGTAAGTGTACACAACTGTACTATGCTCTTCATGTTTCACTGTTGTAGTCTTCACATTTGGGTTGATTCCCAAAGCTAAGGAAGGGAGGAGGAAGTTAGAGAGCATTAGAGACCAGCTATTAAGCCCTGCAAGACTGCAGTGACAAAACCAGCTCTGGATTTAGAAAAAAATAGGCATGTGGTAATGCTTGGTGACGGCATGTACAGAGCTCCAGGTAGCAGCTTCTAAGCCATGGACTCCTCTGAGAAAGGCTGTAGAGGTAGATGCAGCCCTGGTGGAAGGTGATATTATCCCTGGGCTATCCATTTAGAAATGGTTTGCTTTGAAATGGCCTTCCCCTGTGCCCCTGCAGATAAGCCAACTCGCAGCTGTTCAGTTTTTCTGAGAGGCTTAGTCCTGTCCAAATAAAATCTAAGTTGTCTGTGCACGTCCAGAGAGTGCAGTATTCATTCTCCTTTGTTTTGTGGATTAGGGAAAAAAAAGTAGACAAATGAATGGACTGATTTAGGGCCACACTAGACACCACCTTGGGCATAAAGGAAGGATTGGTCCCGAGGGAAACCCAATCTGCATGGAAGATGATGAGTTCCTCTGCCATAAGGGCCTGTAAATTCAGACAATCTTGCTGATATGATGGCTAGAAGGAAGGCTGTTTTTCCAAGACAGGAATTTCAACTTTCCAGTTGCAGCTGGCTCAAAAGGAGGGAGAGTGAGCTTTTCCGATACAAAATTAAGGTCCCAGGCTAGAGTAGGGGCTCTCCTGGGGAATCTTAAATTTTTGACCCCTCTAAGGAATTGTTTTAGCAGGGGATGAGAGAAGAGGGGTGGGCTCAGTATTATAATGTGCTGACATGGCAGAGGCATGAATCTTAATTGAAGAGAAAGACAGGCCTTTGCGGAGCATTTCTGTTAAATCTAGAATATGAGGTAAGCTGGGCACCGTTGTGCCCATCCCCTGAGCCTGGCTCCAGGAACAGCATCTCTTCCACTTTTCTGAATAGGATTTTCTAGTACTAGGCCTCCTTGCCTCAAGAATGACATCCAGCATCTACTTACTGATGGTTGCTGGAGGTGAGCTCAGAGAATTAGACAGGCTGCAAGGTTCAGGGTTTGAAGCTGAGGGTGCAGAATCTGGCCCACCTGCTGGGACAGCAGGGAAGGAGTCTCAGACACGTGCCAAGGTTGTAGCACTGTCAGGCTGCGCAGAAGGAGGTACACCAGTGTTGGCGTGGCCAGTCTGGTGCAATCAGTATTGTCCTGTTTGATCTTTAGTAGAACCTTCAAGAGGAGAGGCAGAGGGGGAAAGGCATAAACTGAAAGGCTTTCCCAAGAAAAGGTTAGGGCATCCACTTTCCAAGCTTGGCTGTGGGGAGTTCTGGTGCAGAATTTGTTCAATTGGTAGTTCTGAGGGGAGGCAAACAGGTCTACCTCGTGTCCCCTATTTTTTTCCTCAAGAGCTTGAATAATTTGGGTTCCAGTTTCCATTAGTGTAGGTCCATGAGATTTCTGCTTAAGTCGTCTGGCAGGAATTGAGCTTGTAGGTTCACTTGGTAGCTCAAGACTGTGTTCACAGACCCATGGCTAGTCTGCAGAGTGGGTAGGAATGGGTTCCCCCCGGCTTATGTACCACAACTGTGGTGTTGTCTGTCTTTACCAACAGTTGTCCTGGAAGAATACGTTCTTTGAAGGCTGTCAGTGCATTCTGTACAGCTAACATTTCTTTTTAATTGATATGCAGGTGCATCTGTCTTGGGTTCCATTTGCCCTGAATGTACTGCCCTGCCATGCGAGTCC
The DNA here is from genome assembly GCF_019279795.1 of Protopterus annectens. Classification (NCBI taxonomy): domain Eukaryota; kingdom Metazoa; phylum Chordata; order Ceratodontiformes; family Protopteridae; genus Protopterus; species Protopterus annectens. The sequence goes on from NC_056726.1 coordinate 542,713,589, forward strand.
CCCATGCATAGTCTGATGCATCTGTTAGGGTTTGGGTGGCAGGGGGGTAGAGTGAAAGGGAGTCCCCTGTTGTAGTTGCAGGCCTCTGCCCTTAGACAAGGAATGATAGGAATCAGTGTCCAGGTCCTGAGAATGTTGGCACAATAGACTTTTTAGATACCATTGAAGTTTCCTCATATGCAGTTTTGCATGTGGAATTAACAGAATACAAGAGGCCATGAACCCCAGGGCTTGCAGGACTTTCCTTGCAGATAGCTGGGTTTTTGTGGCCAGTAGTTTGAAGTAGGTTGTCTAATGAAAGTACAGTTGTGTACACTTACCATAAATGTAGATGTTAATAGTGTATTCACTGTTGCAGTCCTCACATATGGGGTTATCCGGCTCCCAGTAGCCCTCAGCCAGCCCAAATACCAGAGTCATTGGTATATGACGTCGGCTGCTGCCAGTTGTAAAACTGATGTCGGTGGCGGGGTTGTAGTCCTCTATAAAACCGAACTACAAATGAGTAAGACAAATTTTTACCCTATATCTGACAGCAATGTTGAAATAATTATTTCAAAACTTCAGCTCAACCCTCACAAAACAATTAATATTATCTGTACCTATCTTCCCCCTGGAAAGAATCCTACTGTATTAGAAAACCTACTTAATTGGCTTTCACTAAATCTCCTACAAGAAACAATACTTTTAGGAGACTTTAATATTGACTGGAACAAATGTAAAAATACCAACCCAACCACCCTCATTAACCTACATGGCTTCTCACAAATCATTAACTCCCCAACAAGAATAAACAAACTTAATAACAAAGAAACTATACTTGACTGGATATTAATAAATAGTCCACAACAACAATACTCATCAGGAACTCTCCCTGATGACCTTAGTGACCACTCTCTAACATATATTATCAGGCACAAAACAAATGTTACTATCCCTATCAAAGTCACAACATCCCGCAGCAAAAAATCTTTTGACCCCAATCTGTGTCATAATGAACTTATGCAAGTTAATTGGTCACCTCTGAAATCACTCCCTATAGATGAAGCTGTTACTTTAATAATACCTTTCTAGATATCCTTGAACATCATGCCCCAATGCGTTCTATACGCATGAAAACCAAAACTGCCCAGTGGCTCTCAAATGATACTAAAAAACTAATCCTTAGCAGGAACAAAGCCTGGGCTAAATGACTTACCACAAAAAGCATAACTGATCACCTTACTTTTAGACAGCAAAGAAATGTAACAAAAAAAGCCATCCTACATGATAAAAAGACCTATTATGCACAGCTTCAACAATCTTCCCTTCACCAGCCACAAAAATTTTGGTCTTCTATTAACAAGCTCTTATCCCCTGGCAAAGTTGCCACACCAAATCCACTAGGCTCTAACCCTGATGACCCACTACAAACAGCTAATGCCTTTAATACCTTCTTTACTTCAGCCATATTAAAACTAGCTAACCAACAAAACCCTGATACCTCAAAACTATTTACCCAAACCAGCTCTCTCCCTCCATTTCACCTCAAACCTATTCCAACCTCCTATATATTGTCCTTACTTCAAAAACTAAAGCCCGCAACCCCCTCAGCGAACATTACCAGCTGAATACCTCCGTCTAGGTGCAAAAGCTCTTTCCTATCCCATCTCTATACTCATCAACAGAACTATAAAAGAAAGTACTATTCCATCACTCTGGAAAATCTCTTATATTATCCCTCTATTCAAGGGAGGTGACTCTACTGAGTATTCAAACTTCCGTCCCATAGCATTACTTTCTCCTCTTGCAAAATTAATGGAGAAATGCATCCACAAACAATTACTTCACCACCTACTTAGCCACAACCTCCTGGCTAATTGTCAACATGGGTTTCGACCATTCCATAGTACTAGCACAGCATTACTATCCTTTACTGACTATTAACAAAAAACGCAAAAACACCACCCTTTCTTCTGCATTCTTTGTAGACCTTTCTAAAGCCTTTGACATGGTCAATCACCAACTTCTCCTCCATCGTTTAAGATCCCTCACTCTAGATAACCTTGCCTTAAACTGGTTTGCATCGTATCTGGACAACCGTAAACAGGCAGTTCTCTGGGATAACCAGCTCTCTGATCTCCTCCCCACCACTATAGGGGTCCCCCAGGGCTCTATCTTAGGTCCACTCCTATTCTCTATCTTTATAAATGACCTTCATTTAGCCACTCCTCAATTAACTTGCATTCAATACGCTGACGACACAACCATTATTTGCTCAGCCTCCACTCAGAATGAGCTGCACACTCTCACACAAAATACCTTCACAACTATAGAGCAATGGTTCTCGAATCATTGTCTACTCCTCAATCCCAAGAAAACCAAACTCCTGCTCTTTACACCCACTCACCTATCCCCCTCTATTAACTTCACACTTGCATCCAATAATGGTACCCTCATCTCCCCAGACCAAACCACTAAACTCTTGGGTATTACCATTGACAACCAACTTAAATTTGACACTCATATCAACTCTACAATTAAGGCTACTAACAGAAAAATTGGTTCTCTCTATAGAATCAAAGCTTACCTAACCCCCGAAACTAGAACTACCATTGCTAGAACCCACTTAATCTCTACCCTTCTTTATGCTTCCACCATCTACACTAATCTTTCTAAGCACAATCTCAATAAACTAGCTTCTTCCTACAACAACATAGCCAGATTCGCTATAGCTTCTCCTTATAGGACTCATCATTGTCTAAATCTTAAAAAACTAGGCTGGCTTGAATTACCCAACCTAATACAATTCCACCAACTTACTATTGCCCACAAAGCCCTTTATCACCCTAACAACACTCCAACACTCTCCTCTCTCATACAACCCTACAATAATCTGAGGAACCTACGCTCTTCTTACAAAATACTGATTCAAATTTCCCAATCAAATAACTTAGCAGGTGACTCCATATTCTCCAACTCTGTTGGCAAAATATGGAACCAACTACCTCAATACCTCACTACACTATCTTCACTCCCAATTTTTAAAGCTAAACTAAAACTCTTCCTTTCCAACCACTGGCTCTGCTCTTGTACCAACCCTAGTTGAACTTTTTTTTTTCTTACTTGCCCTCTGATTCCTTTATCCCCTTATTTCTAGTTCTCAATTTCGACCCTCTTGAAATTCCTCTTCAAATAAATACATATCTAATTTTTTTATTTCTATTTATTTCTGTAATACAGTTTTCTAGTTAATATTCATTATTCTGTTCTATGCCAAGCCTCATTGTGTACTCTGATGCTTTTACAACTTGCAGTTGGATATGTTACGTTTCTTAAATACTATTTTATATTCTTTTAATTTTGCATTATTTTATAATTTTTTTTGTATAAGCTTAACTTGTTTTAGTAGCTTATAGCGGAGCTTTTCTTCCCGGGCCTCCACTGAAAATGGACATATATCCAGTTGGACTAGCCCGGTAAACAAATGTAAAATAAAATAAAATGTCAGAACATCAGGTATAAAAAGGGAGGCAGCCAATGCCATTTCCTCAGTTTTTCTTGCCTTAACTGTCAGGAGCCCCCAAAAGAAGGCTAACCCAGGAAGGTAGCACCCTGGATACATCATACAAAAAATAAAAATATATACAGTCTGCGCCTTAGGAAAAAAGGGGGAATGGAGGGTGGGATACCAGGACTGCCACAGTGAATACACTCGAACATCTACATTTATGGTAAGTGTACACAACTGTACTATGTTCTTAGTGTTTCACTCTTGCAGTCCTCGCATATGGATTGATTCCCAAAGCCCAGGAAAAAAGACAAAGGGTGGAGTAAGGATCATAGATTAAGGATTGGTAAGAAGACCTGTAAACCTGCAGAGGCAAAACCAGCCCTGGATTTAGAAAACAAAGGTACACTGTAATGCTTTGTGAAAGTATGGACAGAAGACCAAGTAGCTGCTCTAAGAATGTCCTTAGTAGGCACACCTCTCAGAAAGGCTGCAGAGAGAGGCTGCTCTAGTAGAATGTGTCCTAATACCCTGAGGGGGAACCTTCCCATGCTGCAGGTAACAAAAGTGAATAGAATGAGCAATCCATTTGGAGATAGATTGTTTTGAAATAGCTTTACCCTGAGCCCCAGGGGCAAAACTAACCAACTGTTCAGATTTTCTAAAGGATTTAGTCCTAAGTAAAATCTCAGCTGTCTATGCACACCAAGAGAGTGCAGAATCCTTTCCCCTTTATTTTGGGATTGTTGAAAAATGTAGGCAGGTGAACAGACTGGTTAAGGGTTAAACTGGAAAGGAAACTACCTTAGGCATGAAGGAGGGATTAATTCTCAGAGAAACTCAATCTGAGTGAAAAATAATGAAATATTCTACTGCCATTAAGGTTTGCAGCTCAGATACCCTTCTAGCTGAAATAATAGCTAAAAGGAAAGCAGTCTTCCAAGATAGAAACTTCAAATCTGCAGAGGCAGCTGGTTCAAAGGGAGGCAGTAAGTTTTTCCAGGACAAAATTAAGATCCCAAGCAGGAGTAGGAGCTCTTCTGGGAGGTCTAAGATTACTAGCTCCCCTCCGGAACTGTTTCATCAAGGGGTGAGAAAAATGGGTTGCTCAAAAGAACAATGAGCAGAAATTGCTGAAGCATGAATTTTGATTGAAGGAAAGGAAAGTCCACCATTAAGCAGTCCTGCTAGGTAGTCAAGAATGAGGGAAAGAGAAGGATGAGAAGAGTCTTCTCCTTTAGCCATCATCCAAGAGCAAAATCTCTTACATTTATCTGCATAGGATTTTCTGGTGCTAGGCCTCCTGGCCTCATAAAGAACTTCAACCACCTGTTGGGAAAGATTTAAAGTATTAGCCAGGCAGTCAAATGCAGAGTTTGAAGAGGAGGATGAAGGAACTTTCCCCCTCCCTGACCCAACAGATCTGGTACCAGGGGAAGATGCCAGGGCTGATCCTGTGTAAGGCTGCGAAGGAGGGGATACCAATGCTGCCTGGGCCAATCTGGTGCTATCAGAATAGCCTTTGGTTTTATGTCCCTTATCTTTAGTAGCACTCTGGAAAGAAGAGGCAGAGGAGGGAATGCATAAACAGAGATGTGTCCATGGGAAGGACAACACGTCCATCCTCCAAGCTTTGTTGTGAAACTCCCTGGTGCAGAAGAGGTTGGAACGAGATGATTGGTGTGAGACGAGAAAAGATCCACTTGTGGGGTGCCCCAATGATGAGTGATGTGATGGAAAACATCCTTGTTCAGTTGCCACTAGTGAGGATCCAGAACATGTCTGCTCAAATGATCCGCCAAGAAGTTTAGCCTCCCTGGAAAATACTGGGCTATTAGATGCAAGCCCATGGATGCTGCTATGGACCATAGTCTCATGCTTTGTCTGCACAAGGGGTAAGAGTGAGTCCCCCCTTGCTTGTCGATGTACCACATATGACTGTGGTATTGTCTGTCCTGATCAGCAGAGTCCCAGGGTAGAGTAGGTCCTTGAAAGCCAGCAAGGCCTGCTGCACTGCCATCAATTCTTTTAAGTTTATGTGCAGGTGAATCTGCTTGTTGCTCTAAGTCCCCTGTATTCCCCTGCCTTCCAGATGAGCCCCCCCCTATGCAACATCTGAGGTGCCTGTGGTGAGAGTCTGGCTGGCAGGCAGTGGGCAGACCCTTGTTCTGAAAACAGGCTGTCACCCACCAGAGGAACTCCATTTGTAGACAGGGAATCAGGGGAAGAATCAAGTCCAAGTCCTGTGTGTGTTGACACCAAAGATTCTTGAGGTACCATTGAAGTTCTCATATTCAGCCTTGCATATGGGATCATCAAAATACATGAAGCCATGAACCCCAGTGCTTGCAGGAATTGCCTTGCTGAGAGCTGGGTCATGCTTGCCAAGTTCATGAAGTAAGCCAAAAGATCTTCTTGCTTCTGTTGAGGGTGGAATACCATCTGGGTGGCTGTATTCAGACTCGCTCCCAGGAAAACAATCTCCCTTGTAGGAACCAACTTTGACTTATTTTCGTTGAGTGTGTAACCCAGAGAGATAAGTGTGTACTTCACGAAATCCAAATCCTTTTCTAGTTGTTCTGGGGAGTGTGCTTGAATGAGACAGTCGTCCAGGTAAGGATAAATTTGAATGTTTCTCTGCCTGCAAAAAGCAATGGCTGGAGCCAGGCACTTGGTAAAAACTCTGGGAGCAGTAGATAAGCCAAAGGGCAATGCAGAGAATTGAAAGTGTTGCTCCCCAGCCCTGAAGCAAAGGAACTGCTTGCAACTTTCCCTTATTGGGATATGCAGATAAGCCTCCTTGAGATCCAATGTTACCAGCCATGAATCCTTGCCCAGCATTGGTAGCAACTGTTGAAAGGTGAGCATTTTGAATTTGGGAATCACCATTAAAGTGTTTAGAATAGACAGGATCCAGAATAGGGCACCAGGTGCCACCTTTCTTGGGTACCAGGAAAAGTCTTTAATAATAATCTAGGCCTGCCTGATTTGCAGGAACTGGCTTCTATAGCCCCCATAGCCAGTAAAGAAGAAATTTGAGTTTCTACCTCTGCCCTGAGAGTTCTGGGTATGTCTGGGTACCCTTGTAAAACAGGGAAGGTGTGAAAGTAAAACTTGTAACCTTGGTTTACTATACTGAGCACCCATTTGTCGTTGGTGATGGTAGACCATATCTCTGCAAACCTGGCTAACCTTCCCCCCAAAAGAAACTCTGGGTCTGCAAAGGTAGGCACAAGAAGGCCAGAGTCATTGAGAATGTTTGCTTTGGGAAGCTGGCTTAGAATTCCCCGATTTAGCAGAATAATGCCATTGTTTAGCCCTTTGTGGGGCAGAAGCCTTCCCTCTGGAAGATCTGAAACCCCTAGGCCTACAGCAACCCTGCTTACCAGGATCAGTGAAAGACCAATTCTTGGAAGGATAATGCCTACTAAACCAAGGAAGATGAACCTGAAGGAAATCTTTTACAGCTTGCATAGATCTTGCCTTATCCTCCGAACTTTTTCAGTACCTCCTCAGCCTTATTACCAAAAAGACTGTCCTTGTGCAAAGGAACATCCAGCAATTTAGACTTAACAGGTTCAGAAAGAGGCTGCTCCCTGAGCCAAGCATGCCTTCTAATTACAGAACCAGTGGCTGCCACTCTGCAGGAAGCCTACAAAGTGTCAAAACCACAATGAAGTGGAATACTTATTAACTGAAGTAGCAGAATTCAGTATGTCTTGTAAATCTTTGTTTTCTGTCATGGAAGGAATATTTTCAAGTTTAGCCTTAATAGCTTCCAAAGTATGCTGCTGATACTTAAGCATGTGAAAAAAACAATTCACGGCTCTAATGGCAAGAGTTGCAGAGGTATAGACCTTTTTAACCCACCTGTCCAAGGCCCTAGACTCCTTATCAGAAAGCAGAGTTTTTAGCAATAGTAGCCTTAACACCCTTGGGACCTTGAGAAATAATTTCTGGATCAGCAGTAGGATTTTTAAAAAGGAATTGATGATATTCAGGAACCCTATAATACCCATCAGGTTTTCTGGGGACAGGAGGAACAGAATTAGGAGTTAAAGAATTTTCCATGAAAACATCATCCACAACTTCCAAAACTAGAGGTATAGCCAGAGGCTTATGCTGTGGCAAATCCAAAAATTCCCTGATTCTTTTTTTAGACTGTGGAAAATCCTGACATTCCCATTTAAAATGCTCCCCTACGGCTATTCAAAGTATCCCCAAAGGAAAAATATTCTGGAGGGGAGGCAGAAGGGATAGAGTCCTCAGCAACAGAATCCTCAAAGCCAAAAAAGTCGAGAATTTCCTTCTTCACCAACAGACACTGAAAATCTCAGACTCTGAGACAGACAAAACATCAGGAGATAATTCCCTATCCCTCTTTGATGGGGGGGGGATGAAAGCCCCTAATCAAGGAGAGATCACCACCAGCCATCTTTACCAACTGAGGCAGTGGAGGCAGTCATTTTGTGAGTAGGTTTGCGGCTGGAAGGTTTACTAGCAATCTGGAGGGACTCAGGAGGCCTAGCAACTGAAGAAGTCTGAACTAAGGTAGTCGGTCTGGTTCTGGACTCATATCGAAAAGACGAGGTGTCAGAAGCCAGTGCCTGCAAAGTGGCTCCAGACCCATCTGAGGTGGTGAAAGGCGGAGGGTCTGAAGACGAAACAGCCTGTGGCATGGAGGACTCTAAGGTCTCGGCAGAGGTTTGCGGCTGAAAATCTGCAGACTGCAGGGGCTGCGAAAGCACCTCAATGACTACCGCTGTGCTGATGACCAATTTCACTGGTGCGTCATCAGCAGATTTAACCCTAGGCCTGTCACGGTCCTTGTCTTTGCGTTTCCTAGGTATATCTGAAGTCGGGAGACCAGACGACGCCATACCAACAAACTTAGGCCAGACTCTGAAATGCTTATACAAAATCTTAGCTCTACGGCATATGGTACGCGGGTTAAAGGAAGCACAGAGATCGCAGTTAAGGATGTCGTGCTCACGGCCCTAACAAGTTATACAATAGTTATGGAAATCACAGTACGGAATCTGTTTTCCACAGGCAAGACAATCAACTTTATCTGACATTCGTTAAACCAAGAAAAGAGGATCTCCAATGGGGTACTTATCTGAAGGAGTCTTCAACTTGGTAGTCAGAAAGCAAAACAAAGGTAAATGGCTGACCGGCACTAGTGCAAATTACATCTGCTTTGGGCTCCATGGCAAGAAAGACTGAGGAAATGGCATTGGCTGCCTCCCTTTATACCAGACATTGACAGTTTTACAACCAGCGGCAGCCGACGTCATATACCAAGGACTCTGGTATTCGGGCCGACTGAGGGCTACCAGGAGCAAGATAATCCCATAAGTGAGGACTGCAACAGTGAAACACTAAGAACATCTTGTTTCTCTGGAGTGAGGAATGCCATCTGGGAAGTTGTGTTCAAGCTTGCGTCTAGGAATACAATCTGTTGGCAGGGTAATGGGTATGATTTCTTCTCGTTGATGGTGTACCCCAGTGAAGTTAGAATGCCAGGTGTAATAGCAAGTCCCGACTCTCTGCCTGAATCAGAAAATCGTCCAAGTATGGGTATATTTGAATATTTCTTTGACTGCAAAATGCAGTGGCTGGAGCTAGGCACTTTGCAAATACCCTGGGAGCAGTAGATAAGCCAAATGGAAGTGCAGAAAACTGATAGTGCATGGAGCCTGCCCTGAAGCATAGGTATTTTCTGGATTCCCTTATTGGGATGTGCAGGTAAAGCTTTTTTAAGTCTAGAGTTGCCAGCCAGGCATCCTTGGCTAGCATAGGAAGAAGCTGTTGAAGAGTTAGCATTTTGAATTCTGGAGCCACAAGGAAGGTGTTGAGAATAGAAAGGTCCAGGATAGGACACCAGGAGTTTTCTTTTCTGGGAACCAGGAACTGTCTTGAATAAAAACGTTGTCCCCTTTGTTCTGCTGTGACAGGTTGAAGAGCCCTGATATGGAGGAGAGAGCCCACTGGTTTGGGGGGGGTCTGGCCACCACTGGTTTGGGGGGGAGGACTGGCCATCCACTTGGTGTTGGGAGTGAGTGGAAGTGGCATCTGTATCCTAGGGAAACTGTTTAAAACACATTTGTCTTGGGTAATGAGGTCCCATTTTCTTGCATGCAGTGAGCTTTCCTCCTAAGGGAGCAAGTAGTTGAGCAAGGCTTGAAAGAGTTAAGGATAAGTAATTGTGCCATTTTTCCATAGGGGGTGACTTACTACTTCCTGCTTTGCAAATGGGGGCCCCCACTGCTTAGATCTGTGCATAGCCTGAGACTGAAGTCTTGGTAGCCTGCTGCTCCTGGGTTTGGACTGAGAAGGCCTGGAAGGGACTGGAAAGGACCAGTTCTTTGAAGGCCAATGCCTACTGAATCTAGGTGGCTTTACTTGTAAGAAATCTTTAACAGTTTGCATATTTTTAGCTTTTTCCTCCATCCTTTTGAGGACTTCTGCTTTGTTGCCAAAAAGGCACTCTTGGTTTAAGGGAGCATCCAGTAATTTAGCTTTAACATGATCTGGCAAGTTTTGTTCCTTAAGCCAAGCATGCCTTTTAAGTACAGACCCAGTGACAGCAGCCCTGGAAGATGCTTCTAAAGCATCAAAACCACATTGCAAAGTACGTTTACCTACTTGGTCAGCAAAATGCATTAACTCTTGTAAATCTTTGTGTTCAGTACAGTCAGGAATCAACAGCATTTTCTGTTCAATTAATCCCATAATATGCTGCTGATACTTCAACATAAGAAACTGGCAATTTAAAGCCCTAATGGCCAAAGTAGCAGAAGTATATACCTTTTTACCCCATCTGTCTAAAGCTCTAGAATCCCCATCAGAAAGGGTAGGATTTTTGGCAGTAGTAGCCTTAATGCCTTTTGGTCCTTGGGAAATGGTCTCTGGATCCGCAGTAGAATTCTTGAAAAGGAATTTGAGAGTCAGGTACTCTGTAGTACCTGCCAGGTTTCCTGGGAGCTGGAGGCAAAGTGTCTGGGGGTAAGGCTGGATTCCAAGAAAATGTCTACAATCTCAACAACAGCAGGGATAGCTAGAGGTCTGTATTGAGGCAGGTTTAAAAATTCCCTAAGTCTCTTTATGAACTGAGAATAGTCCTGGCTTTCCCAGCGAAAATACTTCCTAAGGGTATGCAAAGTTTCACCAAATAAAAATCTTCTGGAGGGGAAGCCGAGGGAATGGAATCCTCTGCATCAGAATCCTCATAAGTAGATACAGGTAAATCCTGGTAGTCAGAAGGAACAGAGATATCAGATTCATGATCAGAAGAATCAGAAAGAAAACCAGTTCTAGGTCTCACAGCGGGAAGGCTGGCTTCCCCTAATTAAGGTAATAAGGTCCTTAAGCCATTCTAATAATTTCTGAGGCATATGGGCCTGAGAATGCGCTTTGGTCATCGGTTTTCTAGGCTTAGTGCGAGCTTTAGGTCTGAACAATTTGGTATTCTTACCTTGAAATGAAGTTGTCAGTTTAATATGAAAATCGATAGGCCTGAATACAAGCTCAGAAGCCAGTGCCTGCACAGCAGCTCCGGACCCATCCAAGGTAGAGACATCCGCAGGTTCCATAGTCTAAGAAGCATCTCGTGGCATACTGGACTCCAAATGGGTCTCTGTAGAGGCCTGCGAATCTGTAGTAGCAGGTATCAGGGGCTGCGAAAGCGGATGAGTACTGGCGGATTGGCGACTAGCTTAACGGAAGCATCGTCAGCAGTTTTGGACCCAAGCTGTCTTCTGTCTTTATCCTTATGTTTTTTATGAAGATCGGTAGTCAGATGTTTTAACAAAGCCATTTCGGAATACAGAGATCAAGAACAAAAGTATTTAGCTACAAAAATAGCCCAACGACGTATAGTTCAGGCATTGAACAAGGCACAAAACCGACAGCGAGGGGCGCCGTGGTCTGGGCCTAAACAGGTGATGCAGCAAGAGTGAAAATCTCTATAAAGTATTTGCTTTCCACAGGCAAAACAATTGTTAATTTTTTCTGACAATGGTTAGAGCAAAAAAAAAACAAAAAGGATCCCCAACGGGGTACTTATCTTTTTGAAGACTTCAGGTCTGAAACTCAAACGAAAATTTCAGGAGTCGGCTGACCAGCACTTGCGAACTGCTTCGGGCACCACACGGCAAGAAAGACTGATGCAATGGTGTCAGCTGCATATTTTATACCCCTGACGTCATGGAAGAAGTGACAGCATCCGACTCAGAAATCCGAAGACTCTCCAGCTGAGGGTTACCTGCAGGCAGATAACCCAAATGTGATGACTGCAACAGTGAAACACAAAGAACATCCTGCAAATGTCAAACACTACATACCAACTATAAAATACACTATCACAACTATTCGTGCCAACAGCACACACGAGAAAAAATTTGCCTCCAATCCCTCATTTATCCTTCTAATCAACCTTATAATCAGGAAATGCAAATGCTTTCATTTGCCCTACTCAGAATCTCAATTTACCCTACTGAATGCTTTCTTTGTATCAAGACCATCCACTTAGAGATATTTTCTTGCATTCTGCTTCCCTCAGGATTATCATTGTTCCATTAATGTTCTCGAATATTTGCCTCCCCTCCACAAAACCACATTGATCCATATCAATTTTGGCATCTTTTTACATCATTCTTTTTATTATAAACTTTATAATTATGACTTAAAATTGAAATAGGCTGGATCAGGTGGGTCTTTACCATTTTTAGGTATTACAGCCACCACAGCCTTTTTCCAGGAAGTTGGTGCCTCTCCTCATTTTAAAACACTGTTAAAAACCTTCCAGATCTTTATCACTTTCTTCCCTACTAGCTTCCACCAGAATACCATCTATTCCTGGAGACTTTTCTGCAGTTTGGTTATACGTCACCATTTCATGTCATCATCTCCTATCTTAACTGTTCGTTGAGCCTCATCTACCTCCATACTTGGCATATTTAAGTATTCCATAAATATTTCTATTTGTCCATTTGCTTGATTTCCCAGCTTTGCTGCCTTACACAAATTTTCATAAATTTTTCAAAATATGTCTAATATCTCTAAAGGATCTCTGGTTATTTTTCTTTTTATAGGATCCTTAACTCTGGCAACATCCCTTTCTACTTTGTTGCTTAAATAATTGTGCCAAATGGCTTTGTGCTCTGGAGTTATCAAAAAACAGTCGCTCAACAGCAATCTTTCTAAACTCATGCATATTATCCCGGTACTCCTTAGCACTCTGCAATTTCTCTTCTGAAAGATCACCTTTATTTTGCAATACTTGAACCTTTGTCAGCGCCTCCACATGTTTGTTACTTAACCAGATCTCTCTTATTTCTACCCTGATTTTAAGTTCCACTTTCATTTTATCAGACTCACTAGTTATTACTTCTGGAGTACTTTCTATCTTCCCTAAACTCCCAGATAATTTCCACCACCCATTCCTTAAATTCCTTTCTAACAGGTAGGTGGGGAAGCACCACGCTCTCATCTTTACTTCCTTAACCTGTATTTTTCCTCTCATTATTGGCACATGATCTGAAATAGTTAATGGATATGTCAAAATTCTCAAATGCATATGTTACTGTCAAATGTAATTTATGTTTAGTCTAGCTCAGTTATTTGTGCATTGCTGAATATGTAAATTCTGAATTCCTACTACTGAATTTGAGTCTTTCATAAATTTCTTCAGAAATCTACCCTCGTTAAAATTTTCCCTTCTATGTACGCCCCAGATACATTCTAATTGCTGCAAATCAATTTTCAGTCCCCATCTACAAGTAATATTCCCTGCTGAAAACAGATTTCTCCCCAAAGTTTAAGCTACACAACAGCAGTTTCAGGTGGAAAATAGGCCAATTTAAAATTGGAAATACAATTGCAAAGTACTCATGGCTACCACAACAGAAATCGCTAAGATTTCTCCTCAGACTAACAGTCTTAGATCAGTGCGACTTTGTGGGATGCAGAGACACTCAGCATTAACAGTACAATGACAAAGGGCAGCAGAACACTGAAAAATGCCCTTAGTGATGGCCAAGTGTATACACAGAGAAAGCCCTTAACATGACCTGATGGGACTACATAGCAAAGCAATGTCAAGATTTGGTTTCCACAGAAACTGATGGACTTGAAATTGATAATACAAGGGCTTAGAAGCAAAAAAGTACAGTTTTGTACCTCCCACAAATGTAGATGTTCGAGTGTATACACTGCTGCAGTCATCGCACTTGGGTTATCCTGCCGTCAGGCGGTCCCGCAGTCGGCCCGAGTTCCAAAGTCTTGGTCCGGCGTCAGTTGCTGTCGCTTCTTCCCTGATGTCAGTGCGCCAGGGGTATACAAGATGCAGCAGATGCCATTTTCTTCAGTTTTTCCTGCCCCAGATGTCAGGTGCCCCCAAAAAGGTAGGCAATGTAAATTGCTAATAAAACATACATAAGAAAAGCAATCAAATACTTTGTTACCAGCAAATACTTTCCATAGGCAGAAAAGGGTAGAATACTAGGGTAAGTAACAGCAAGTAAGAGGGGAAGAAGAGAGGGTAACCTGGACTGCAGCAGTGTATACACTCGAACATCTACATTTAAGGTAGGTACAAAACTGTACTATGTTTGTGTTACACTGCTGCAGTCATCACACTTGGGTAGAATCCCAAAGCAGAGGTAGGGTGGCTGGTTCTATAAGGCATTGGGGGTGGCTATAAGGCCCTGCAGCACTGCAGTGGCAAAGCCAGCTCTGGATTTAGAGTAAAGAGGCAGATGGTAATGCTTGGTGAAGGGTATGTACAGAACTCCAAGTTGCTGCTTCCAAAATGTCCTTGGTAGGCATTCCTCTGAGGTAGGCAGTTGAAGTGGCTGTTGCCCTGGTGGAATGAGACTTAATGTTGTTAGGTGCAGTTTTCCCATGATGTGTATAGCAGAAACGTATGCAATGGCCTATCCATTTTGAAATGGTCTGTTTTGAAATGGCTTTTCCCTGTGTTCCTGCAGCAGATGATACAAACAATTGCTCAGTTTTTCTGAAAGCTTTAGTTTTGTCCAAGTAGAAGCGTAACTGCCTGTGTATGTCCAAGGAATGCAGTAGTCTCTCCCCTTTATTCTGTGGATTTGGATAAAAAGTTGGCAAGTGAATAGTTTGGTTTAGCGCCACACTTGATACCACCTTTGGCATAAAAGTAGGGCTTATTCTTAAAGACACCCTGTCTTGGTGGAATATGATGAAAGGTTCCACTGCCATTAGTGCCTGTAATTCTTACATTCTTCGTGCTGAGGTTATTAACAGGAGCAGAGCAGTTTTCCGAGAGACATATTTTAAGTCTGCTGATTTAGCTGGCTCAAAAGGAGGTAAAGTTAATTTCTCCAAGACAAAGTTGAGGTCCCAAGTTGGAGTTGGTGCTCTACGGGGCGGTCTTATGTTTTTAGCCCCTCTGAGGTACTGTTTTACCAAAGGATGAGAAAAAATTGGTGGATCTGTATTGTAAAGAGCAGAGATGGCAGAGGCGTGGATCTTAATGGATGAAAAGGAGAGGCCCTTGTCCAGCATCTCAGTCAAGTATTGTAGTATCTGAGGAATATTTGGGACAAGAGGGTCAAGGTTGTGAACCTGGTTCCAGGCACAGAATCTCTTCCATTTATCCGAATAGGCTTTCCTGGTACTTGGCCTTCTGGCTTCCAGAATGACATCCGTAACAGCTTTGGAGAGAGGCATTGTTTGCTTGACTAAGGAATCTTCCATGCAGCCAGGTTTAAAGTTTTGAGCTGGCCATGAAGTATCCGATTGTTTTGCCGAGTCAGAAGTTGTGAGATTGGAGGCAAAATCCATGGTGGTCCTTGTGCTAAGTTCTTTAAGATTGGGTACCAGTGCTGGCGTGGCCAGTCTGGGGCAATCAGGATCATCTTTGGCTTTTCTTGCCTGGCTTTTAGGAGTACCTTTGAAAGGAGAGGCAGTGGTGGGAAAGCGTATACTTGTAGGTTTTCCAGCTGAATGAAAGGGCATCCACTTTCCATGCTTGTGGGTGGCAAGTCCTTGTGCAGAATTTCTGTAGCTGGCAATTCATTGGGGATGCGAACAGATCTATGTCCGGGCTCCACCATTTCTGTATGATCATCATCAACATTTGTGGATGTAATTTCCACTCGTGCGGATCCATGATGTTTCTGCTTAAGTCGTCGGCCAGTGTGTTTTTCTCTCCTGGCAGGAATTGTGCTTGCAGATGAACTTGATAGGTTATAGCTGTGTTCCACAAGGTCATGGCTTGTCTGCATAGGGGATATGAATGAGTGCCCCCTTGTTTGTTTATGTACCACATAACTGTGGTGTTGTCTGTCTTTAGAAGTAGTTGTCCTGGATGCAGAAGGTCCTTGAAAGCTATAAGTGCATTTTGTACAGCTAGCATCTCTTTGATTGATGTGAAGATGCCTTTGTTCTGTAGGCCACTTGCCCTGAATACATTTTCCTGGCATGTGTGCTCCCCAGGCGTAATCCGAAGCATCTGTTGTCAGTGTTTGCCTGGCTGTGGGTTGAGTGAAAGGCTGTCCCTTGTTGAGGTGACAGGCTTGAGCACACCATTGAAACTCCTGCTGAAGGCAAGGAATATGTTGGTATTACTGTTTCCAAACTGACAGTGTTGAGACCAGACACACTTTAGATACCATTGTAGTTTCCTCATATGCAGTTTTGCATATGGAAGTAGTAGTATGCAAGATGCCATGTAACCCAAGGCCTGCAGAATTTTTCTTGCAGGGAGTTGAGTTTTTGTTGCCATCAATTGGAAATATTGAGTCAGTTGTCCTTGCTTGTTTGGCATGAGATCAGCCATCTGGGCCGTTGTATTTAAGCTGGCACCCAGGAATATCATCTCTTGTGAGGGCACTAGTTTTGATTTCTTTTTGTTTACTGTGTACCCTAGGCAAATTAGCAGTCTTTTTAAAAATGCCAGATGCTTTAGAAGAAGGTCTTTGCTCTCTGCTTGAATAAGGCAGTCATCCAAATATGGGTAAATTTGAATTCCTTTTTGTCTGCAAAATGCAATAACTGGTGCCAGGCATTTTGTAAAGACCCTAGGCGCAGTACATAAGCCAAAGGGCAGTGCAGAGAATTGGTAGTGCATTGAACCCACTAAGAATCTGAGGTATCTTCTGCAACTTTGTCTGATAGGGACATGCAGGTATGCCTCCTTGAGGTCCAATGTTACGAGCCAAGCTTTCTTGCCCAGCATGGGAAGAAGCTGCTGAAGTGTCAACATCTTGAATTTTGGAACATCCAGGTAAGTATTTAGAGAAGAAAGATCCAGAATGGGCCTCCAGGCTTTGTCATTTCTGGGAACCAGAAAGAGTCTTGAGTAAAATCCTTGTCCTTGCTCCTGTGTTGGTACCTTTTGAATAGCTCTCATGTCCATGAGTGCTGTAATTTGCCTTTGAGCCTCTGCCCATTGATTGGTGGCAGATTTGGCATTCCTTTTAACCTTGGCAGAGTGTGAAAGTGGAACCTGTAACCTTGAGACACAATATTGAGTACCCATTTGTCCTGGGTGATTATTTGCCAATTGTGACTGAAAAGTGCCAGTTTTCTCCCAAAGGGAGCTGCCGAGAGAGATGTTTGGCAGCTGTAGTGGGAAGTCATTGGGTCGGCTTTTTATAAGGTTGAGGCCTGTCTTCCCCTTCTTTCTGGGTTGAAGCACCCCATTGTCGAGGCCTATAAGTACCTTGTGGTTGACCTCTGCCTCTTGGACGTCTGCATCTTCCCCTTTGAGGTCTGTCTGAAACTGGAAAGGACCAATTCTTTGTTGGCCAATTTCTGCTAAATCAAGGAGGCTGAACCTGTAAGAAATCCTTACCGTTTGCATAGATTTTGCTTTATCCTCCATTTTCTTTAATACCTCTTCTGCCTTCACTCCAAATAAAACATCCTGATGCAAAGGTGCATCCGATAATTTTGCTTTAACATGATCTGGTAAGGTCTGTTCTTTTAACCAAGCATGCCTTCTAATGACGGACCCTGTAACTGCTGCTCTACAGGAGGCCTCTAAGGAATCAAAACCACATTGCAAAGTATGTTTTCCAACTTGTTCAGCTGCATGCAATAAATCCTGCATTTCCTTATAGTTAGGAAGATCTGAATTTGGAAGCATTTTTTGTTTCAACTGAGACATCAAATATTGCTGGTATTTAAGCATGTGAAACTGGCAATTTAGTGCTCTCATTGCTAAAGTTGCAGATGTGTATACTTCCTTTCCCCATCTGTCTAATGCCCTGGAATCTCTGTCAGAGGGGGGACTGGATTTTTTGCTGTAGAGGCCTTTACCCCTTTGGGACCCTGGGAAATGGTTTCAGGGTCAGCAACAGGGCTTTTATAAAGGAATTTGTGAGAGTCAGGGACTCTAATATCTGTCGGGCTTAACTGGAGCTATAGGTAAAGAATCAGGATTTAAGCTGGATTCAGCATACACAATATCTAACACTGGCAGAATAGCAAGGGGTTTGTGTTGAGGTAGTAAAAGGAAATCTAAGCCTTTTCTTAGATTCTGAGTAATCCTGGCCCTCTCAATGGAAATGCTCCCGCATGGTATGTAAGGTTTCCCCAAAGGAGTAGTCCTCTGGTGGAGAGGCTGAAGGAATGGATTCCTCAGCATCAGAATCCTCATAAGGGGGTAGAGAGCATCCTTGGTCTGAGGATGAATCTGAGGAGATGGACACCTGGTCGGATGAGTCATAGTCTGCATCCTGTCTAGGCCTTTTATCAGGAAGAGGCTGGGACCCCCTGATCAGAGTAATTAGGTCTTCGGCCATTTTAAGCATCTGTTTCTTAGGCATTGAGGCCTGTGCTGGTGAATGCTGAAGTTGTTTCTTTGTTTTAGATTTAGCAGAAGATTTAATGGTTAACTGAGTAGGCCTGAAAACACCGTCTGAAGCTATGGGTTGTTCAGCTACTCCGGAGCCCTCTGAAGGGTTAGCCTCAGTAGGTCTTAAGTCTGGTGTATCCGAAGGCTCACCCATCTCCACATGGGAGTCAGAGGCGGCCTGTGGTTCTAAAGAAGCAGTCATCAGGGGCTGCAAAGGCGCCTCACTGAAAACCGGAGAGGCGGCGACTAGCCTAGAAGAGGCTTCGTAGTCAGTTTTGGGCCTCAAATGCCTGTCCTTGTCTTTGCGCTTATGTATACCGGTCATCGGTAGTTCCGACGGCATGGTGCAATTGAATTTTCTGCCAAAATAATGTCGGGTAAAATCAAACCGACGTTTAATAGTGCGCTTGTTAAACCTAGCAGAAAACCGACAACCAGTGACGCCGTGGTCTGGGCCTAGGCATAGGATACAATAGTAATGGAAATCCTTATGAGGTATTTGCTTCCCACAAGAAATACAATTATTAACTTTTACTGACATCGGTCTGAGGCAAGAAAAAGTTTCTCCAATGGGGTACTTAGCTTTGTAGAAGACTTCGGTTCTGGATTCGGAATGAAAATCTCAGGAGTCGGCCGACCTGCACTTGCGAACTGCTTTTGCATCGGGCACCGCGCGGCAAGAAAGACTGGAGAAAATGGCGTCGGCTGCATCTTATATACCCCCCGCGCACTGACGTCAGGGAAGAAGCGACAGCAACCGACGCCGGACCAAGACTTTGGAACTCGGGCCGACTGCGGGACCGCCTGATGGCAGGATAACCCAAGTGTGATGACTGCAGCAGTGTAACACGAACATCTAAAGGTTGGGGAGGGCCTGTCAGAGAAGCTTTAAACGGCCTTCTCTATCCCCACCAAGTACTGTATTTAGAGTCTCTGGCTAAGAAAATAAAGATATCAAACATTCAAGGATATCATTAGTACACATAGCAAGAGACAGTGACCCTGTTTGCTAATGACTTAATGCATCTAATAAAACCAGAGCAAGTTATCCTCGAGCTTTTCATTATATATTAAACAATTTAAAAAATTTTCAGGATACACAATTGAGAATAAAACAAGGGAATTAGCAGTCAGCTACATTTACACACATGGACTAGTAAAGGTAAGACTACTGTGGCAGATACAAGACAAAATATTTGTGTGAGAAAGGACACTGTGCTGGTTACAAAGGAAATGTCAGAGGGAACAAAGGAGAAGGTAATTACGAAATTAAGATCCTGGAAAACAGTGACCATTTCCAGACAAAAATACAAAGCAATTAAGATTTTTAGTTCCCCTAATAATGCATACAGATCAAGCCTACTTTCATTCATCCAAAGAATTACTAAAGGGACACATCAAGGCAACTCAGCTAATACACATTGTACTCAAAACATGGGATACACACAAATGGAAGAATATGATGTTGAATTAGGGAGGGAGCAAGGGATACATAAAGGAAGATGGCTAACCCTGGAAAGCAGACATTACAAGAGGATATAAATATATACACAATGCTATTAAACAGTAGAAAACATTTTGAGAATAAACCAAGCAAAAGTCTGGGGAAAGGAGATTCTACCAACAGGTACAATTGTGATTAGAGGAAGAACAGGAGGGTGGAATAACTTAAGATTAATGAAAAACTTATAAACATTTAATAACTACAGAAATAAGTCCTCGTGTCTTGATATTTTTGATATGAACAGCTTTTTGGTAAATGAAATAAAGGGCCAAGATACTGGGAACAGACCTAGACTGGCAGAAGTCAAAGGAAAAAACTTCAAAGACCAATTCATGCAAGGTTCAAGCAAGGCACCCTTTATTAACTTGCAGCAAGGAGACTAAGCATGCTGGCAGAATGGTTTGTCTGAACATTAATAATTAGTATGGTATTTTTATACAGTTCTTTCCATGTCACACAGAAATGTTACTTCTATTGCTGATGTAGTTAGACAGCTTTCTGTATTCTACAGAAAATGTTACTAGACTAATTGCTAACTAGTTGAGAATAAGTGCTGATTTACAAAACATTTGAGAAAAACAACCTGGCCTTGGGGCTTATTTTAGCACACCACAAATTTTCAATTCTTCAATTGTGCAGTTCTAATATACGTGTTACATTTTGCCTAGATTCAAGGTACATTTCTAGCTTAGGTACAAGTAATGCTGACTACGGTTTATACTTTCAAGCATCCATTGTGTTCCTAATCAAAGCTTCTAGCAGCTGTGTACTTTCTCATGGCATAAGCAGAAAATCAATAACTCTGTTAAGTCTCATGACACTAGCAGAAATGAATTACTTCTTGTTATTTGCTGACATTAGCAGAAAATAGAATGCTTCTTGTTAAGTTTCTAATAGCTGTGCAGATGCATGCAGTGTAAACAGAATAAATGTATTAACCCTTTTAAACCTCGAATGCACTAAGCATGCATATTACTAATACATATGTTTCTAACATTTCTCCCCTTTTAATACTTTTATTCTACTTTCAAAATAAGCATAAACAGTTTTTTTTTTTCTTCCCCTAACCTCTTCCTACTCAGGATTTGCACCCAACAATTCTTCAACTTTAGCACCTTGGTATAAGGTTTCTGAAACTGACATGTCTATAAAGTCTTTAATCAGTCTTTTCATGCAGGGGATGCAGCAGCACACACACCACCAGCAGGATCATTCCTACACAGATGGCAATCAGGATGTTCATTAAGATACTGCCCCACCCCCCAAACAATCTCTGGAAAAAGTCCGTCAATGGATTTGGTCCTGGCTTGGTCATAGCAGACACCTGCTGAATTACCTCAAGGTGATTGTCTATCTCATGTTTGTGGTCAGGAATATACGAACAGCACTCCTCCTGGATTAAAGCGCAAGTACCTCCTCTCACTGCTAGGGTGAAGTTAAGAGCCATGCGGTTTTGAAGCACTACAGTTCTCATGGCGTCAGTTTCATCAGTCACCAATTCTAGAGTGGAAAAGGTTGCATTGCTCATTATTTCGAGAAGTTTAGACAGTTTTCTCAGTTTCCAGATTGATTTTGTTGCTCCATATGCTGGCAGTACACCTGCCCACAAGATGATGGTATCACCCAAGCGATATGTGACGGTCCATTTTTCCCTAGGCTTACAGCATGGTGGTTTTTCCAGCCTGCATTGATTTGCCCCACTGGGTTGACAGGCTTCTTGATTTCTCGAACATTCCAAATTTTCCCCCGAGGTAAAACTGCTGTGTGTCGTATGGCCGGATCCAGGTACCCCAAATAACTGCCGGACCAATTCTCAGGTAACCACTTATATGCTTTCCTACCCCATACAAAGTAGCAATCTTCTACTTTGGTAGTAACTTTACTTTGTCCTGGCTCTGGATGAAACATTTTTTTGTCAACTATAATCAGTTGTTTATAGAGGTCAGCATTATGTTTTACTTCATCAGTTGTCCTATGCATCAGTTCAAAAAATGAATCATAGCTTATGTTGCAATAGGAACCTGTGTTATCAGTTTTATTGTAGCATCTATAGGGAACAGTCACATTGCAATTGCTCCAACCCACCTGAACTGTATCAGTTTTGTAAAAACACAGTCCCCTTCTGTCGAACAGACAAGTGCAATGCTACTTTATCTTGTGATGTGACATCTGATATATCATAGACTAAGTTTTCCCAGGTCTTGTTGGCTCCTAGGGGGACTGAAGTTTACAATAACCCCCCGTATGCTGTTGGCAAAGCTGTGCAAATCCAGCAATTCGAAACATTGAAGGTTTCAGCATACACATATTTGATTGCCTGGTAAGTGTTGAAGTTTGGGTGCCACTCTACGTGCAACTCTCCACGCTTATTCAATTCAGTTTGTGTGGCTGGGAAAAGGAATGGCCACAACAAAAAGATTATTGTCACTAGTACAGTCAACAGGATGATTATGCAATACTTCTGAGGAAACGGTTGTTCTGCATTCCTGTTTTCTCAGACTCTTCCGAGTAGGTGTATTTGGATTTTTCTGGAATCCATCATTTTTCCTTTTGACATGTGATCTTACTCTCTGCCCTAATAGGACCTTCAGCACCGATGGTTTCTTCACTGGGGTTGAGACGGATCAGTCCTATTGATCTCACCCCCCTTTGTAGCCAGACTTTGTGCTGAGGGCCCCGATGGAGAGGTAAGATTTTTGTCCAGTTCAAAGTTTTTAACTAGTCTGCAGTGCGTTCAGGTGGATCCACAAAGCTTGCTCTGCTATCTTGACTGCAGTGGGTGGAAAGAAACACCTGGTATGGACCTTCCCACCTTGGTGACGACCAATTCTTTTTTATGACTTTTATCCACACCCAGTCCCCGGGTGTCACTGCCACCTCTGATGTCTCGGTTTGCTTTCTTTCTGAAACAGAATTTGACTGTAACAGATGATTAGAATTCATGACTTTCTTCGTATATTCAGCTAGTGTAAAATCAGCTTCCTGGTCTGAGGACATGAGAAGTTTCCATTGGGGTGTATAATAAGCCCTTCCAAATAGTTTTTCAAAAGGAGTCAATCCTTTTGCAGTCGGAACAGTTCTCATGCTCAACAGCGCCAGGGGCAAACAATACAACCAATTCTTTCCTGTCCCAGCTATTAACTTTCTCAATTTGTTTTTTAATATACCATTATGCCTTTCAACTAGCCCTGCAGATTGTGGACGGTATGCACAATGATTTTTTAAAGAAATACCAAAATGCTTACTTAACTGCTGTATGGTTTGGTTTACAAAGTGTGTACAATTGTCACTGTAGATCCTTTCTGGAATGCCGAATCTAGGGATTATTTCTTTGACAAGTACTTTTGCCACCGTGGCTGCATCTGGATTTTTGGTTGGAAAGGCTTCCACCCATCTGGAAAACATATCTACAATGACAAGACAATACTTCTTATTTTCACATTTGTTCAATTCTATGAAATCCATACAGATAGTGTGGAACGGATATGGTGGTGTAGGGAAACTCCCTTGCTTGGGCTTTAACGCCCCTTGTGCATGATGTTTGCTGCAAATTTGACACGTCAAACAATTTTTTTTAGAGTAGTTTGTAAATCCGTACTTTGTGAACACCTGTTTCATCAGCTGTACCATCCCCCCTGTTGAGACATGGCACTGCCCATGGCTCAACAAAGCTGCATATCTAAACAAATTAGATGGTAGTATCGGTTTCCCTTCTTTAGAGATGTACTGCCCCTTTTCGAGAATTGCTCCCCGTTTTACCCATCTTTGTTTTTCAGCTTGCGTAGTGAGTGTGTCTGCATTGTTTTTAACAAGTCTAAAATCTCAGAGGGTTGTAGTTCCTCATTTAAAAGAAATACTTCTGTAGCTGCTTGTTTTGCAGCTGTATCAGCTCTCACATTACCTTTTGAAGTCCTATCTTGTTGCTTGGTGTGAGCTGTGCATTTACAAATAGCTACTTTCTGAGGTAACTGAAAAGATTCTAAAAGATCTAAAATAAACTGTGCATGATTTATAGGTTTGCCAGTAGATGTTATCATTCCTCAGTTTTTCCACTGTTGTGCAAAAACATGTACAGTAGAAAAAGCGTACTGGCTGTCAGTAAAAATATTTATACATTTACCCTTTGCTAAGATACATGCCTGTGTCAAGACAATCAATTCTGCTGCCTGTGCAGATAAGTTGTATGGTAAGGGTTTTGCTTCTATAATCTCAATGTCAGAAAGCACTGCATATCCTACTAGGTTCTGTCCTGCAGGGCCCCTTTTGCACGAACCATCCACGTAGTATGTCACCTCGGCATCATCCAAGGTGACATCCGTGAGATCTTTTCTAGGTAGTGTCTTTTGCTCAATTACCTGCAGGCAATGGTGCAGTGTGCCATCTGCTGGGGTCGGGAGCAGAGTAGAAGGGTTCAAAGTCGTGCATCGCTCAATTGTCATGTGAGGTTGGCTCAACAATATAGTCATACAGGAAAGATGCCCAGCAGGGGAAAGATATGCCACCTTTTCTTGTAGTAAAATAATCGCGACTGCATGAGGCACTCTCAAAGTGAGAGGGTGGAATAAGACTACTGAGGCCGAAGCCTGTACTGCCACTGAGGCTGCAACTACTGCTTGCACACAGTGGGGTAAGGACCGTGCCACTGGGCCTAGTTGTGATGAATAGTAAGCAATGGGGCGTTACTTATCCCCATGCTGCTGTGTTAGTACTGATGTCATGTAACCCTGCTTACAATCTACAGTTTGGAAGAAATGTTTATGGTAGTTTGGTAATCCCAGAACTAATGAGGATGCTATTAACTGCTTCAGTATGCAGAAAGCAGATTCTGCTTCTGGTGTCCATTGTAATAAATCTTGTGCTGCCATAGGCTTCTTATATACAAGGTCAGTTAGCGGTGCAGATTCCAAAGCATAGTTTGGAATCCAGCTCCGGCAAAAATTAGTTGTACCCAGGAAGGACATTTCCTTCTTGGTAGTGGGTTTCGGTGCTTGCAAAATTGCTACTTTTCTGTCCTCATCTAATGTTCTACCTCCCTTGGATATTACATATCCCAGGTATTTGACTTGTTTTTTCCAAAGCTGCAGTTTACTTTTATTTACCTTATGTCCTTCAGCGGCTAAGAATCGTAATAGCACTATGGTATCTTCTCTACAATCTTGCTGGGTGGGGGCTGCCAGCAAGATGTCATCAACATAAAGTAAAATCTGACTGCCTCTTGGTGGGGTGAATCCCGCCAAATTGCTTGCCATTTCTTGTGAGAATATTGTTGGACTTTCACAATATCCCTGTGGTAGTCGCGTATATGTATAACTTTTCCCCTGAACTGTGAATGCAAACCAAGACTGGCTATCAGGGTGCATCGGTATTGAAAAGAACGCATTGCTGATGTCTACCACAGAAAAATACTTCTGTTGAAGTTTTAAATAATTCAACAGGGTGTGTGGGTCTGGCACCGTAGGTGCCCTTGGTATTACTGCATTTACAGCTTGTAAATCTTGGACCATACACCATTCTCCATTTGCTTTTTTAACTGGAAATAAGGGTGTGTTACATGGTGAATCGGGAGATTCTACTAGTATCTCTCCTTTAAGTAAGGCTGCTATAATAGGCTTTATCCCTGCCTCTGCATCTTTTCTTAAGGGATACTGTCTTTTTTGTGGTCTAAATGCTGACTTTGGCATGATGGCAACTGGTCCCGCTGTACGAATAAGTCCTACATCTGATTTTCCTGTTGACCAGTGTGTCTCTGGTATATTTTGTAAGGCAATCTCTTCCTCCTTTAATAGGAGTGTTAATCAGCTGTCCTTGCTAGACTGCAAGTGCACGGCTGGGTGGGTCTGAGTTATCCAACTCAACTTCTGTACTTGTATTCCCTGTTCTGATAGTTCTAATTCTGTCTGTTTCTCCCATCTTGTGACTTTTTCTCCTAGGTCTGCCCATTCTATATTTCTGTTTTTGGTTAAGCTAACATGTGGTAATCGATTAGATTTATAAAATGCAAAGAACTCCTGGGGCAATGAACAGCTGGCTACACTGTTCCCTTCTGTGTCCCAGTACAGGTTACGTAATATCAATCTGTTTGCATGATTTCTAAACAATTCTTGCTCACATTCCTTATCAGGTCCTGGTGTGTTACAATAATACAGGGTACAGTGCAACAGATGTTGCTTATCAATGTCAAGGGAGGGGAACTTGCTGATGGCTACACATTCATTAATTCTTCGGTCATAGTCCCTGGACCAGTCGTAACCAAATCCTGGCTGTACCAATAAAACATTTCACCCTCCGATTGCACTGCAAAGGTATCAATTTATCGCTGTGCTTCCATACCCTGCATGGTTGAGACTACTGCTATACCAAATAGCTGCATGAGGTCTCTGCCCAAGAGGTTTACTGGGCATTTTGCCGAAAACAATTTTGCTTTTCTGAGTTAATCCTGAAACTGGATCAGTTATTGCAATGTTACGGGAGGGGGGCTCCCGATACAGCTGTCCATTAGCTGCTTTTACCAGTATGTAATCAGGTGACTCCATGTTTTCTGGCAGTTTTGGAGGGATGTATCAAGGTTTGCGATGCCCCTGAGTCACACAAGAATTTGACTTCCCTCCCTTCTACCAAGAGTGTTAACTTCTGGTTTTGTGTCTGCTAAATAGAGCACCAAGCTCAATAAAGCTAGGTCTAATATTTCATTTTTTTCATTGTCACTAACTTCTTGCACTTCCTCTATCTCTTCTGTCACATCCTCTACTCCCCTCTATCACATTCTCATTTGTCCCTTCTTCGCTAGCCCTTTCTAGTGAATCCCGACTACCATATAGTCAGTCCTCACCCCTCCTTTGTCTTCCGTGGTTGCCTTCTTGTTTTCCCTGCAATCCTTTGCCAAGTGTCCCTTTTTACCGCATTTAAAACATTCACCCATTTTCTTTCGCCCTTCAAAGTCCTCCGTTTGTTGATAAGATTGACTGTTTCCCTGTGCGTTTTTCTTGCCCTTTTTCCCGGACTGTACTACATAAACTTCTACTCCATCTTCTATAGAAAATACTTGAGCTTTCTTTTTGCTATTAAAATGCCTTTCGGCATGCCTAGCATATTCAAGTAATGACTGTAACCTGCTTGTACGATGGTCTACCATGTGATTTGTAATAAAACTGCTTATAGGTGCAATACTGCCGTTTAAAAATGCATTCTTTAACTGCTGTTCATATGGGGAATCTTGTGTTTGATCTTCAGGAACCTGCATTCCACAGTGGTTATTAAAACATTCCAATAGTCTGGCATAATACTGATCAATAGTCTCACCTTCCTGTTGGATGCATTGATTAATGCAAGTCCAGTCTGCCCTAGGCTTCCATTTTTCAGAGATGCGGTCTGTAAGACCTTTTACTCTTGTCTAATTCTGCGCTAATATGCGAGAGGGGTCTTTGTGCAGCGTCACGAGGATTCCAGTTGCCACAAATCATGTGCCAATCTGGCCCCACAATTTGTCTAACTACTTTTTCTACCTCTTCTCCGTTTAGGTTATAACTCGGCCTCATTCCTTGTAAATCTTCTGAAAATTTTCTAAAATTAACTTTTGGATGGGGAATTCCCTCAGTGGCTTTCCGGATATCTTCCGGAGTCCAGGGTCTATACATTAAAATAGTTGGGTCCTGACCTGCCTGAGGGTTGGGTACTTCTATTAGTGGGCATTATTTCTTCTTCAGTCATAGATCGTGAATTCTTAACCATTTGCTATAACTCGATGTCTTCATTTGAGTTACCTGCCCTTGTTCGAGACCTGGTCTTGATGGGATCTCTAATATATGGTTTTATTTTCATAATGCCTCTTTCTTCAGTGACCACAGGATATCGTGGGGGTGGATTAACCTGTTCACTTGCTTCATATTCCGGTAAGGGAGGCGGAGATGCTGATGCTATAACCAAGTTATTTATCCTCCTTGTCTAAAAACATTGCTTTTGAATTTTTGTTCTTTTGTTCCCTACGGTTTACTTCCTCAATCCACTTGTGTGCCTGAGGAATTCCTAATTTACGTTGCTTTTTTACCCGACCTTTGGAATCTGTTTTGAGCTGTTTGACAAGTTTGATAAGCAAGGATTTTTCTAATTTTCCGTCAAATTCATATTTATTAACCCATTTTGAATAATATTTAATATTGTCGGCGCGTTGAGACTGCATGTATTTTGCATCTTCTGTTAACGGTGGATTTTGGGGTCTTTTTGTGCAATTACCCATTTTGTTCTACCCTTTTGATAGTTACGTAACTTCTCTTATTTTTAACGTGGTACCACGGATTTTGTTATAGTCTCTTCAGAATGACTGCCTACTTATTCTGTTTCTCCTGATCTATGACAAGACAGTAATCTTTTCTCTCCCTGACTTGTAAGCAAAAATACAGTCTTGACAGAAACAATACAAATCTGGTCCCTGATCTAAAACAGGAAAAAGTAGATTCACCTTACCTGAGCCTACGTGGTTGATCACCTGATTCACGGAGACCCGTCCTTCAGTCGCAGATCAGAAAGTGGCTGGCCTATTTTGAACGACAATTCAGTCGGAGGGCTTTTCAAATAAGAAGAACCATGTGGTTTCTTCCCCGTACGGTTTCAATGACCTGGCCCGTCTGATCCGAGGTGAAGAGAGGGTTCCGGTCCGAAGGACCAATCTGTCAAAGGAAAAAACTTCAAAGACCAATTCACGTAAGGTTCAAGCAAGGAACCCTTTATTAACTTGCAGCAAGGAGACAAAGCATGCTGGCAGAATGGTTTGTCTGAACATTAATAATTAGTATGGTATTTTTATACAGTTCTTTCCATGTCACACAGAAATGTTACTTCTATTGCTGATGTAGTTAGACACAGCTTTCTGTATTGTTCTACAGAAGATGTTACTAGACTAATTGCTGACTAGTTGAGAATAACTGCTGATTTACAAAACATTTGAAAAAAACAATCTGGCCTTGCGGCTTATTTTAGCCCACCACAAATTTTCAATTCTTCAATTGTGCAGTTCTAATATATGTCATACATTTTGCCTATATTCAAGGTACATTTCTAGCTTAGGTACAAGTAATGCTGACTACGGTTTATACTTTCTAGCATCCATTGTGTTCCTTATCAAAGCTTCTAGCAGCTGTGTACTTTCTCATGGCATAAGCAGAAAATCAATAACTCTTTGTTAGGTCTCATGACACTAGTAGAAATGAATTACTTATTTGCTGACATTAGCGGAAATTAGAATGCTTCTTGTTAAGTTTCTAATAGCTGTGCAGATTCATGCAGTGTGAACAGAATAAATGTATTAACCCTTTTAAACCTCGAATGTACTAAGCATGCATATTACTAATACATATTTTTCTAACAAGACCCAAACATTGAGGTGCACCAGAAGACTGTTACAATAATAGAGGTTAGTTAACAGTAACACAAGTGAAAGAAACTGAGGAGCAAGAACTGAAACAGAGACCTAGGAAAGTTTCTTACTGATGTGAGAACAGGCAGGGTAAGCTAGGGGTGAACAATAAACTGGACATGTAGTTTTTTTTTTTTTTTTTTTTACAACCATCAGAACTACGCACAGGAATTAAGGAAGAACTGGGAAAACAAAGTTAACAGATTACTAAGGAACAATGGTACAGAATTAGCTTGGCAGCAAAATATGCAACAGAAATTTTTCCCTCAGTAGCACTTGTGTGATCACCTATACTACTACTCTTTCCACCCTTTACCCCTCTTAGCTCTCTCGTCTCTCTCCCTCAATTTTTGACAAATATGGATGGACAATTTCCTACACTTTCGCCTGCCAGTCTGGTTGATATGGGCATCCTGAGACAGTGTAGCAACTTGCCTCACGTATGACAATCCTCTACCACCACCGCCTAAAAACAATTTGCGAGACATGCAATTACATTAAGAACATAGAATCAATGGTCTCTCCCTCGCAAGCCAGTATCATCTGGTACTGAGGAGGTTGTCAACCCAACTACCACACCTCAACCACCATCCATACATACACAACACACATCCACATATGTGGAGGTCCTCAACAAAAGCGCACCCAAACAAGAGAGACTTCTGAGGTAAAAACACAAGCAAACTCCACTAAACCACACCACACAGTTCACACACCTGTCTCAGTCACTAAGGCCTAAACATAAACCCAACATATTAGTCATAGGAGACACTACTGTGAGACATGCTGATGTGTCCATCACCAGGCTGGAAAAGGAGAAAGTCACGGTTATTTTTTTTTCAGGAGCCAGAATCTGCCATATCACCCATGCACTCAAGTCTCTCATTAGGTACTGTTATAACTCTGTCGTAGTACACATTGGCGTGAATTACTTGAAACGTGCCTTCCTGGACTATATGAAGTGAGACATGATAGAGCTCACTGAACAGGTGTCCCGGGTAGGTATGTTCCAAGCCTTAAGCAGCATTCTAATGTCACCCAAAATGATGCCTCAGTACAAACAGAAAATGATTAACAATTTGCTTAGTTTCTGGTGTAATTCCAAGGGGACCCAGTACTTGACAGCCTGGAAAGACATGCTTGACAAACCACGATGCTTTGCCAGAGATGGCCTACATCTACCTCCCTTGGGCTTCAAGCTCCTGGCAAAGGCTCTTGCCTCCCCCATAGTGCCTTTTTTGGGCAATGCCATGAGGTCAAAACTACCAACATGAAAATTTCATCAAAACACATTAAAAGTCATGCTGCTAAATGCTAGGAGTCTAAACATGAAACTTCACTCATTGCAAGAATTCAGAACCCTGGAAGATGCTGACATTTGTGCAGTCACAGAAACCTGTTTCAAAGCTGCAAACAGCACTCCAGCCATACCAGGTTACTCATCTTATCAAACATTCAGACCCCAAACCGTGGGCAGCAACTCAAAAGGAGGTGGAGTACCAAAATATATAAAAGACACACACCTCCAGGCTGGTCAGACAGTATGACACAGAGGAGACATTCCAGGTGCAGTTAACCATTGACAGGACCCCTATTCAAATCATAGCTAGCTACAGGCCCCCAACTTTGACTCAAGATGCCCACGCCATCTATCCGGACCTCTTCGAATACATCAGGATTCAAGCCTTTGCCCTGATCCTGGGTGACTATCAAACCATAGACTGGAAGAACTACTCATGCCAAAACACAAATGCCCAGAGATTGCTTGATTTAGTCAATGCAAATGCCGTGGACCAGCTGGATGACAGCCCCCCCCCCCCCAAGAGGTGAAAATATCTTTAACTTGGTATTGACCAACATGAGTAACCACTGCAGCAGCCCTACAGTGTCATCCTCCATGGTAAGATCAGACCACAAAGCGGTCACTTTCTAAGTCATCATCTCCACCGACCCCTCATCCCAAAGACAGGGTCAACCAAAAAAACTTCTCCAAAGCGGATTATAACCTCCTGAGGGAAGGTATAAACAGCTTCACACATCCTCTTCCCTCTCTGTAGGAACTGGCACAAATGTCCAAACTTGCACAAAAGTACTACATGAGCATTTATATAACTGCATGGAATCAGGAATACCCGACAGGATAAATCATCCTCCTCAAGGAAGAATAAACCTGTAGGTGGACATCTACAATAAATAAACTCTATAATGTTCTGTCTTTCAGCTTTTCCCGGTTAGGGGTCGCCACAGTG
This sequence comes from Protopterus annectens, assembly GCF_019279795.1. NCBI lineage: Eukaryota > Metazoa > Chordata > Ceratodontiformes > Protopteridae > Protopterus > Protopterus annectens. Next base: position 542,745,083 of record NC_056726.1, read on the forward strand.
GAACTCCAGTCCACTAATGATTGGCAGTAGATTTATACGTGCAGAGTTGCCGGCCCTGACGCACAACCTTCAACGAAGGTACACCCATTCAAGTGAGTCCTCCACACAGAAGATGCTCTAGCTGAGAATCGAACAGGACAACGTCTTATTGTGAGGCAACATCGCTACCGCAGCACCACCACCGCAGTCAAAAGGAAAACATTTCTGTCCATAGCCAAGAAGGCACAGGTGCCTAATTGGCAGCAATCTGTCCTTAGCCAAAACAAGCAAACAACCACTAGTGAAATCTCCCAAAGCAAACTGATTCCAAGCTGGCCACATCTACTAAAGACAATCACAAGGCTTTCTTCGCATATATCTGTAGTCTCAAGGGAAGCACCCAGATCTGCTCAGAACTGGTGGTCGAGGACACCATATACACAAACACTGTAGATATAGCCAACCTGCTGGCAGACAGGTTCAGTGAAAAAGTACAGTTTTGTACCTACCATAAATGTAGATGTCCGATAGATATGCAACTGCAGTCATAACATATGGGTTGTCCTGCCTCAGGCAGCCCTCGGTCGGCCGGATTCCAAAGTCTGGGTCCGACGTCGGCTGATGTCGCATTTCTCTCCGTCAGAGCGGCTGGAGTACATAAGCATCAGCCGACGCCATTTTCTTCAGTGTTTCTTGCCCCAGATGCCAGGTGCCCTCCAAGGAAGGCTGTAATCAAATTGGAAGACAAAAACAGGATTCCAGACAAATAGGTAAGCAATAAACAGATACACCATAACAGATATCCCCAGCTAAGAGAAACAGGGATAGGAGTGGACCCTAAGCATAGAGGGGTATAGAGGGAGGGAAAATCCGACTGCAGTTGCATATCTATCTGACATCTACATTTATGGTAGGTACAAAACTGTACTATGTCCTTCAAGAATGCAACTGCAGTCATAACATATGGGTAGAATACCATAGCTTAGCTGGGGGAGGAGGAATGCTCTAGGGAAAAGATGGTGTGGCAATCAAACCCTGCAGGACTGCCGAAGCAAAGCCTGCTCTGGATCTGGAGAATAGAGGGAGATTGTAGTGTTTGGAGAATGTATGCACGGAGCTCCATGTAGCAGCTTCTAGAATGTCCTTTGTAGGCACCCCTCTTAGGAATGCTGTAGAGGTGGCTGTAGCTCTGGTGGAATGTGGTCTGACATTGGCTGGAACAGTCTTCCCATGAAAGGAATAACAGAATCTGATGCAACGTCCAATCCATTTTGAAATAGTCTGTTTTGAAATTGCTTTTCCTTGGACTGCAGGGGCGTAAGCTACAAAAAGTTGTTCAGACTTCCTACTGGTCTTGGTTCTGTCCAGGTAGTATCGAAGTTGTCTGTGAATGTCCAAGGTATGTAACAGTCTTTCCCCTTTGTTCTCAGGATTGGGGAAGAAAGCAGGCAGATAATAGCTTGATTTAAAGAAACCCTAGCTACCACCTTTGGCATAAAAGTAGGGTTGGTCCTTAATGAGACCCTGTCTCTGTGAAAGATTATGAATGGTGGTATTGCCATTAGGGCCTGTAGTTCCGAAACCCTTCTGGCTGAGGTGATTGCCAACAGGAAAGCTGTCTTCCATGAGAGAAATTGTAAATCGACTGAAGCTGCTGGCTCAAATGGAGGTAGAGTCAGTTTTTCTAGGACAAAGTTGAGGTCCCAGGCTGGCACTGGAGCCTTTCTTGGTGGCTTAATGTTCTTGATTCCCCTGAGGAATTGCCTTAGCAAAGGATGTGAAAAGACAGGCGGATCAGTGTTATATCTAGCTGAAATAGCTGAAGCATGTATCTTTATGGAAGAATATGAGAGTCCATTCTGTAGCATATCTGCCAAATATTCCAGGATGAGTGGGATGTTCAATAATGATGCATCATGTCCCTTGCTGGTATTCCAAATGCTGAATCTCTTCCATTTTGCTAAGTAAACCTTTCTGGTGGATGGTCTTCGAGCCTCTGTTAATATCCGCTGAACTTCCTTGGAGAGAGATAGGTTGAGGTTATTTATGGGATCTCCCAGGCTGTTAGCTGCAGTGTCTGGAGGTTTGGATGCACTGTTTTGAAGTTGTGTTGAGTCAAAAGTAGAGGCCATTGTGGAAGGGCCCACTTCTTGGTGTGACATATGCTCCGTAGTAGTGGATACCAGTGTTGTCTTGGCCAGTCTGGAGCTATTAGGATCCCCTTGGGTCTCTGTGCTTTGATCTTTAGTAATACTGAGGTCATCAGTGGCAGAGGTGGGAATGCATAGATTTTTAGGAAGTTCCAGTTGAATGAAAGAGCATCTATTTTCCAAGCTTGTGGATGGTATGTCCTTGAGCAGAATTTTTGTAGATGATGGTTGAGGTGAGAGGCAAATAGGTCTACTTCTGGCCTGCCCCATGTCGAAGTGAGTTGTGTGAAGATCTTCGGATGTAACCTCCACTCGTGTAGATCTGTGAAATTCCTGCTTAGGCTGTCCGCCAGCACATTGTCTTTGCCTGGAACAAACTGGGATTGTAACTGTATGTTTAGGCTCAGTGATTTTTCCCAAAGATTCATTGTCAGTCTGCAAAAAGGGTAAGAATGGGTGCCCCCTTGCTTGTTTATATACCACATCACAGTGGTGTTGTCTGTCCGTATCAGTAAATGGCCTTGCTGAAGTTGTTGTCGAAAGGCCTCGATGGCATGCATTACTGCCAGCATTTTCTTTTGGTTTATATGCAGATGTGTTTCTTTTGGAGACCATTGTCCTTGTATACATCTGCCTTCCATGTGCGCCCCCCATCCAAGGTCTGAGGCGTCTGTGGTCATGGTCTGTGTTATCTGTGGTTTTTTGAATGACATACCTGTGTTTGCCTGGCATACCGAGGCCCACCATAGGAATTCCTTTTGTAGGCATGGAATGAGCGGTATGGTTGTCTCTAAGTTGTTGCTGTGCTGAGACCATAGGCTTTTTAGGTACCATTGAAGCTTTCTCATGTGTAGTCTTGCTAATGGGACCAGGAGAATGCAGGATGCCATGTAACCCAGGGCCTGTAGGAATCTCCTTGCAGTCATCTGGGTGAGTTTTGCCAAACCTTTGAAATAATGAGTTAACTTCTCTTGTTTGTCTTCTGTCAGGTAAGCCATTTGAGAGGCTGTGTCTAGTCTGGCTCCTAAGAAGGTTATTTGCTGGGATGGTTGAAGTCTTGACTTTTGGAAGTTGACTGTGTATCCCAGAGCCTGAAGTAATCGTATGACATAGTTCAAGTTTTTTGTCAACATCAATTTGTCGTCCACTTGTATGAGGCAGTCGTCCAGGTACGGGTAAATTTGGATCCCCTGGAGCCTGCAATGAGCAATTACTGAAACCAGGCATTTTGTGAATACTCTGGGCGCAGTAGATAATCCAAATGGCAATGCTGAGAATTGATAATGCTCTGGCCCTGCAAGAAATCTGAGGTATCTTCTGCAACTGTGTCTGATAGGGACATGCAGGTATGCCTCCTTGAGGTCCAGAGTAATCAACCAAGACCCCTTGCCCAGCATGGGAAGGAGTTGCTGTAGAGTCAGCATTTTGAACTTTGGTACTATGAGAAAGGTGTTTAATGCGGACAAATCCAGTATTGGTCTCCATTGAGTTTCTTTTCTTGGAACAAGGAACAGTCTTGAGTAAAACCCCTGGCCTTGTTCTTGCGGAACTCTTTCTATTGCTTTTATCCGAGCCAGCAGAGAAATTTGCTTGATAGCCTCTGCCCTCTGGTTTTGTGGTAGGCTTGGCATGCCTTGTTTTCTTGGTAAGGTATGAAAATGGAACCTGTAACCTTGGTCTATAATGTCCAAAATCCATTTGTCCTTTGTCAATCTGTGCCAATTGTCTGAAAACGGAGATAATTTTCCGCCCAAGGGAGCTTCTATTTGTTCCTCGGTAGGCGGAAGTAGAGGAAAGTCATTGAGATTGTGGCTGTGGGGCAGGGGAAACCCCTGTGTCACTTCTTTGGTTTGCTGGCTGCCATTGTTGTCCCCTGTAAGGACCTCTGTATTGTCCTCTTCCTCGGCCACGTCTGTTTTTACCCCTTTGAAATTTTTCAGGATTAGGAAAGGAAGAGTTTTTTGAAGGCCAATTCCTACTGAATCTGGGGGGCTGAACCTGGAGGAAATCTTTAACCGTCTGAACTGATTTTGCTTTTTCCTCGATGGACTTTAACACATCTTTAGCATTAGCACCAAAAAGCTTGTTCTTTTCCAAGGGTGCATCCAGAAGTTTTGCCTTAACATGATCTGGTAGAGGTTGTTCTTTTAACCATGCATGTCTACGAATGACTGCCCCTGTCATAGCTGCCCTACATGAAGCTTCCAGTGCATCATACCCACACTGCAGGAAGTGATTGCTGACTTGCTGAGAGTTATGTACAGCTTCCTGCAAAGACTTCCTGTCTAAAGGATCAGGAGAGGCCAATGTTTTCTGTAAATCTTCTAACAGGAAATCCTGATATTGTAACATATGAAAAAGGCAATTCAAAGCTCTCAAAGTAGTGGAGGTTTAGACCTTTTTCCCCCATCTCTCTAATGACCTAGCTTCCCTGTTGGAAGGCAAGGGATTTTTAGAGGTGGAAGCTGAAACACCTTTAGGCCCCTGAGAAATAGTTTCCAAATCAACAGTATGGGCCCTGAATAAATGGGAATGTGTTTCTGGGACCCTGTAATACCTGTCTGGCTTGGCTGGAGCAGGAGGAAGAGAATCAGGGGTAACACTGGAGTCAGAATATAAATCATCCAAAACATCAAGCACAGGAGGAATAGCTAAGGGCCTGTGCTGGGGCTTTTTAAGGAAAGTTCGAAGGCGTTTTCTGGAATCAGAATATTCCTGGCCTTGCCACTTGAAATGTTCCCTCATGGTATGCAGAACTTCCCCAAAAGAAATATCCTCAGGAGGGGAGGCAGAGGGGATGGAATCCTCTGCATCAGAGTCCTCATAGGTCTGGAAGAGCTCTTCCTGGTCATCAGAGTGGACAGAGTCCTCAATCTTCATCTGAAGGGATAGGGTCAGAGGGTTCAACCCGGAGCCTCTTATCAGAAGGAGGCTGGGATCCTCTCTCAGGATGGGCCTGTGAACCTCTAATCATAGAAATTAAGTCTGCGGCCATAGTCAAGATTTGTGTCTCTGGAGTAGGCTGAGGTAGGGCTTTAGCAGTAAGGTGCTTGGTCTTGCTGGCTGCCTTAGCCCGAGTGTAGGCCTTAATAGACATGGCCATAGGAGGCCTGGCAGCTCCATGTGCAGGAATGACCTTATCTACAGCAATGGTCTCGGGCATTTCCTCGGTTTCAGTATCCGGAGGAAAATCTATAACTGGCGTCGGAGTGGTATCCGGTATCGGAGTCGTCGGTAATGCAGTGTCTTCGGTTCGGAGCGGTGGAATAACAGTCTCAGGGGGAACCGGAGCACTGGCAGTAGGTTTTGGCACGGAGTCGGTGGTAGACGCGGGCCGAAGATGTCGGTCCTGGTCTTTTCGTTTCTTGGGAGTTTGCGATGTCGGAAGTTCCGACGGCATTGTATAAGCAAATTTTTCGCCGAAAAAATCTTCAGCGAACTCCGCCCGGCGCCTGAGTGCGCTTATTGAAGCGAGCACAGGCGACACAGGCAGAGACGTCGTGGTCTGGGCCAAGGCAAGGAAGACAGTAAGAGTGGAAATCCTTATGAGGTATTTGTTTACCACAAGAAAGACAATTGTTAACTTTTTCAGTAATTTCTGACAATGGCTGAGGCAAGAAAAGGTCCCCAATGGGGTACTTAGCTTTTTTGATGACTTCGGAATCGAAAAATACAGGAGCTGACCGACTGGCACTTGCGAACTGCTTCTGCTTTGGGCACCGCGCGGCAAGAAAGACTGAAGAAAATGGCGTCAGCTGATGCTTATGTACTCCAGCCGCTCTGACGTCGGAGAGAAATGCGACATCAGCCGACGTCGGACCCAGACTTTGGAATCCGGCCGACCGAGGGCTGCCTGAGGCAGGACAACCCATATGTTATGACTGCAGTTGCATTCTTGAAGGACATCTTCACCCCTCTGTCCCATCAGTAAATCAACACATCCCCAGCACCTGCCCCTCTCCGCTTATCTCTGGGGAGCAAGTCATCACTGCCTCTCAAAGGCAAAAACTACAGCCTCCATGGCACCAGATAAAGTACAGTTTTGTACCTACCATAAATGTAGATGTTAGAGTGCTCATACAGCTGCAGTCATAACAGATGGGTTATCCTGCCGTCAGGCGGGTCCTCGGTCGGCTGAATTCCAAAGTCTAGGTCCGGCGTCGGTTGTCGTCGCTTCTTCCCTGACATCAGTGCGTCAGGGGTATAAAAGAGGCAGTCGACGCCATTTTCTTCAGTTTTTCTTGCCCCAGATGTCAGGTGCCCCCAGAAGTAAGGCAAACAATGTTATGCAAAGATGCAATGTTGATAAATCAAAAACAGTAGTTGCAAGCAAATACACCATAAAAGAATACCCCAAAAAGGTTATATGAAAAGTGTTTGTCATAAGGCCTGTCCTAAGAGGGGTTGGAGAGAGGGAAACCTGGACTGCAGCTGTATGAGCACTCTAACATCTACATTTATGGTAGGTACAAAACTGTACTATGTTCATTGTGCATACAGCTGCAGTCATAACAGATGGGTAGAATCCCAAAGCTAAGTAAGGGTGGTAGGCACTAAGTGGAACTAGGAGGTGCTAGGATGCCCTGCAGGACTGCTGTGGCAAAGCCCGCTCTAGATTTTGAGTATAGTGGGAGGTGATGGTGCTTGGAGAAAGTGTGCACAGAACTCCAGGTGGCTGCTTCCAAAATGTCCTTGGTAGGGACCCCCCTGAGGAAGGCTGCAGAGGTAGCTGTGGCTCTGGTGGAGTGGGATCTGATGCATGCAGGCACAGTTTTTCCATGAAATGCGTAACAAAAGCGTATGCAGTGGGCTATCCATTTTGAAATGGTCTGTTTGGAAATAGCCTTTCCCTGAGCACCTACAGCATAGGACACAGAGTTGCTCAGACTTCCTGAATGGCTTTGTCCTGTCCAAGTAGTAACGTAGTTGTCTGTGAATGTCCAAGGAATGTAGTAGTCTTTCCCCTTTGTTTTGTGGATTAGGATAAAAGGTAGGTAAGTGGATAGTCTGATCCAAAGCTACACTGGATACTACCTTTGGCATAAAGGTAGGATTGGTTCGTAAGGAAACTGTCCTGATGGAAAATGATGAATGGTTGCACAGCCATGAGGGCCTGCAGCTCCGAAACCCTGCGTGCTGAGGTGATAGCCAGAAGAAAGGCTGCTTTCCATAACAAGTACTGTAACTCTGTTGAAGAAGCTGGCTTGAAGGGAGGAAGGGTCAGCTTTTCCAATACGTAGTTGAGGTCCCAAGCAGGGACTGGTGGTTTCCTTGGGGGGTTTAAATTCTTTGCCCCTCTGAGGAACTGCCTTAAGAGAGGGTGGGAGAATAATGGAGGATCTGTGTTGTATTGTGCAGAAATGGCTGAAGCGTGGATCATGATGGAGAAGGAAAGTCCATTGTTTAACATCTCAGCTAGGTACTGTAAAATTTGCGGTATATTTATTACCCAAGGATTCTGTCCCTTTTCTAGATTCCAGGCAAAAAATAGTTTCCATTTGGCGGAGTAAGCCTTTCTAGTAGAAGGTCTTCTGGCCTCCAAGATGACATCCTGTACCTCCTTGGAGAGGAGAAACTGTTGGAAAATCAAGGAATTCTCCATGCAGCTAGATTTAGAGTTTTGAGATGGCTGTGAAGGGTTTTGTAGTTGTGCTGGGACAACAGAAGAGGGACCAGAGGTAGGATCCATGGTGGGGAATGTGTCAGGCTCCTCAGGAGCCGATACCAGTGTTGTCTTGGCCAGTCTGGAGCGATGAGAATCATTTTCGGCCTCTATGCTCTGGCTTTTAATAGAACTTTGGGCAGCAGCAGAGGAAGAGGCGGGAAGGCATAGACTGCCAATGTTGCCCAATTGAAGGAAAGTGCATCCACTTTCCAGGCCTGTGGATGATAGGTCCTTGAACAAAATTTTTTCAACTGGCAATTTCTGTGGTTAGCAAAGAGATCTATGTCTGGCTGTCCCCATGCCTGAGTTATCTTTGTGAAAAGTTGAGGATGCAACTTCCATTCGTGTGGATCTGTCATATTTCTGCTTAGGTTGTCTGCCAGTGTGTTTTCCTTCCCTGGCAGGAATTGTGCCTGCAGTTGAATTTGCAATTCCAGTGCTGTGTTCCATAGGGTCATGGCTTGTCTGCGCAGGGAGTATGAATGAGTTCCCCAGTTTGTTTATGTACCACATCACTGTGGTGTTGTCTGTCCTTATCAATAGCTGGCCTGGATGCAGTAGGTCTTTGAAGGTCATAATAGCCTTTTGCACGGCTAGCATTTCCTTTTGGTTGATGTGGAGGTGCTTCTCGTTTTCGGGTCCATTTTCCCTGAATGCACTGATCTGTCATGTGTTCTCCCCAGGTGTAGTCTGAGGCATCTGTTGTGATGATTTGAGTTGCTTGAGGTACACAGAAAGGAAGACCTGTGTTTCTTTCGCATGCTTGAGTCCACCACAAAAATTCCTTTTGAAGGCATGGAATGAGTGGGATAATTGTTTCCAAGCTGTGGCTGTGTTGAGACCATAAGTTTTTCAGGTACCATTGAAGTTTCCTCATATGCAGCTTTGCACATGGGATTAGTAGGATGCAAGATGCCATGAATCCCAGAGCCTGCAGGATTTTCCTTGCAGTTAGCCTGGTGTAAGTTGCCATTTTTCTGAAGTATTGAGACAGTTGCCCTTGCTTTTCTGACGTGAGGTAGGCCATCTGGGTGGTTGTATCCAAGCTGGCACCCAGGAAAATTATTTGTTAAGAGGGTATTAGTTTTGATTTCTTTTTGTTGACTGTGCATCCCAGGAAGTTCAACAGTTATTACAAATGCCAGGTGCTGCAGTAGTATGTCCTTGCTGTCCGCTTGGATCAGGCAGTCGTCCAGATATGGGTAGATTTGTATCCCTTGTAGTCTGCAGAAGGCGATTACTGATGCCAGGCATTTCGTAAACACTCTGGGCGCAGTAGATAAGCCATAGGGCAATGCAGAGAATTGGTAATGGGTTGAACCTGCAAGAAATCAGAGGTATCTTCTGCAATCTTGTCTGATAGGGACATGCAGGTATGCCTCCTTGAGGTCCAATGTTACCTGCCAAGACTCCTTGCCCAGCATGTGAAGAAGCTGCTGTAATGTGAGCATCTTGAATTTTGGCACCTGTAGATATGTGTTTAGGATGGATAGGTCTAAGATAGGTCTCCAATCTTTGTCTTTCCTCGGTACCAGGAATAGTCTGGAATAAAACCCTTGACCTTGTTCTTTTGCAGGTACCTCTTGAATTGCTTTCATGTCTATGAGAGCTGAAACTTGTTTTTGTGCCTCTGCCCTTTGATTTTTTGGCAGGTTTGGCATGCCTCTCATTTTTGGAAGGGTGGAACCTGTAGCCTCTGTCTATAATGTCCAGAATCCATTTGTCTTTTGTAACAATATGCCAGTTTTTTGAGAATAATGTCAATTTTCCGCCCAAAGGTGCTGCCATTAAAGCTTTGCTTGGCAGGTGTAGGGGGAAGTCATTGTGTCTGTTTTCTAAAAGACTGTGATCTATCTTCTCCACCTCTTGGGGTTGGTGCTTGCCACTGTCTGGCTCTAAAGGATCCTTGAGGTTGCCCTCTGCCCCTTGGGCGCCTGTATCTGCCCCTTTGAGTTCTATCTGTGGCTGGAAAGGACCAATTTTTTGAAGGCCAGTTTCTGCTGAAACGTGGAGGCTGTACCTGCAGGAAATCTTTCACTGTTTGCATTGATTTAGCTTTTTCCTCCATTTTCTTTAGCACCTCCTCAGCTTTAACACCAAACAGTACATCTTTTTGAAGAGGTGCATCTAATAATTTAGCTTTGACATGATCTGGTAAGGTTTGCTCTTTGAGCCAAGCATGCCTACGTATAACAGACCTCGTAACAGCAGCTCTACATGAGGCTTCTAAAGCATCAAAACCACACTGCAAGGTATGTTTACCCACTTGCTCTGCACCATGCAACAAATCCTGCAACTCTTTTAAATCTGGTTGTTCTGGTTGTGTCATCTTGCTTTTCAGGTGAGATATCAAAAACTGTTGATACTTCAACATATGGAACTGACAGTTTTAATGCCCTCATGGTTAAAGTGGCCGAGGTGTACACCTTTCCCCCCCCCCCTTTCTAAAGCTCTGGAATCTCTTTCTGAAGGTAATGGATTTTTAGCAGTAGAGGCCTCAATTCCCTTGGGACCCTGTGAAATTGTTTCTGGGTCAGCAGTATGGCTTTTATATAGGAACTGGTGTGAATCAGGAACCCGGTAATACCTGTCTGGTTTAACAGGAGCTGGAGGCAAAGAATCAGGATTAAGGCTGGCTTCTGTGTAGACATCATCCAATATATCTAAAACAGAAGGGATAGCCAGAGGCCTATGCTGGGGGAGCAGAAGAAATTCCCTGAGCCTTTTCTTGGAATCCGAATAATCTTGGCCTTCCCAGTGAAAGTGTTCCCTCAATGTATGCAGGGTTTCCCCAAAAGAGAAGTCCTCAGGGGGGGAGACAGAGGGAATAGACTCCTCTGCATCAGAGTCTTCGAATGGAGAATAGACATAATCCTGGTCCTCAGATAGTTCTGAGGTAATAGAAGCTTGATCTGAGGAAGGGTAGTCTTCCTCTAATCTGGGCCTTTTGTCAGAGGGGGGATGAGAACCCCTGATAAGAGTAATCAAATCCTCAGCCATTTTAAGCATCTGTTTTTTAGGCATGGTGCCTTGAGAGGGGGTCTGTTAGTGAAGGCTTTAATAGAGAAGGAGGAAGGCCTGAAGACCCCTTGAGAAATGGCAGGCCTGTCTAAATTCTGAGTTTCCCCGCAGGAGTGGCGTCGGGATCTGTAGTAGGAATGGGGGCAGAGGAGCCTGCGACCTCGGGTACTGAAGACACCGGTAATGCATTGTCATCGGTACTCAGGGGCTGCGTAGGCGCCTCGCTGAGTACTGGAGAAAGTACAGTTTTGTACCTACCATAAATGTAGATGTTAGAGGATCCACATTGCTGCAGTCCTAACCATTGGGTAGTCCGCTGTCCAGTCGGCCCGAATACCAAAGTATATGGCTGACGTCGGTCAAGGCGCATTAGACTGATGTCAGGACGTCAGGGTACTAATGCGCATGACCGACGTCATATCCTCAGTCTTTTCTTGCCCCAGATGTCAGAAGACCCTAAAAAGACAAGGCCCAAACCAAAAATACCAAAAACCCCTGCACCAAACATATATACAATATATACAATTTTACAAGAATATAGCCTAATCCACACCACCACCCCTAAACACAGAGGGGAAGGAGGGAGGGTAAATTGGACTGCAGCAATGTGGATCCTCGAACATCTACATTTATGGTAGGTACAAAACTGTACTATGTTCTTCATTCCACATTGCTGCAGTCCTAACCATTGGGTAGAATCCCAAAGCAGAGGTAAGGGAGGCTGGCAAATCATAAGGAAGCAGGAGCTGTCAACATGCCTTGCAAAATAGCTGTGGCAAAACCAGCCCTAGATTTAGAGTAGAGAGGAAGGTGGTAATGCTTAGAGAAAGTATGCACTGAACTCCAAGTAGCTGCCTCCAAAATATCCTTAGTTGCCACCCCCCTTAGAAATGCTGTAGAAGTGGCAGTAGCCCTAGTGGAATGAGGCCTAATCCCAGCTGGAATCTCCTTGCCATGATGGGAATAACAAAAAGAAATGCAAAACCCAATCCACTTAGAAATAGTTTGCTTAGACACAGGCTTGCCCTGAGAACTTAAAGCAAAAGAAACAAACAACTGCTGAGACTGCCTGAAATCCTTAGTCCTGCTTAGATAATAACGTAACTGCCTATGTACATCCAAAGTGTGCAAAATCTTTTCTCCCTTATTTTGGGGATCTGCATAGAAAGTAGGCAAATGAATAGTTTGGTTTAAAGCCACACTAGAAACCACCTTAGGCATAAAGGAAGGATTAGTACGTAATGATACCCTATCCTTATGGAAAATCAAAAAGGGCTCTACTGCCATAAGGACCTGCAACTCAGAAACCCTTCTTGCAGAAGTAAGAGCCAACAAAAAAGCAGTCTTCCATGACAAGTATTTCAATTCCGCAGTAGCCGCAGGCTCAAAAGGTTGTAGAGTAAGTTTTTCCAACACAAAATTGAGATCCCAAGCAGGAGTAGGAGCTCTACGTGGGGGTCTTATATTCTTTGCCCCTCTAAGAAACTGCTTGAACAAAGGATGCGAAAACAATGGTGGGTCACAATCATAGTGAGCTGAAATTGCTGCAGCATGAATCTTAATGGAAGAGAAGGACAAACCTTTGTCCAATAACTCAGTAAGATATTGAAGAGCCACACTCAAATTAGGCTCAGAAATCTCCAAATTCTTTGCTGCACTCCAAAATAAAAATCTCTTCCATTTTTCTGCGTACACTTTCCTTGTACTAGGTCTCCTGGCTTCCATAATCACATTTAAAACTTGTTGAGGAAGTTGAGACCTGCTGTGTTTCAAAACAGAATATGCCAGGCTGTTAGATGAAGAGAGTGAAGTTTGACATTGAGCAGGTGACCGTCCTTCTGAGATAACAGGTGTGGAATCAAAGGTAAAGGCCATGGAGGCTTCCTTACCAGACTCCTTAGTAGTGGGTACCAGTGTTGCCGAGGCCAATCTGGAGCTATTAAAATCATCCTTGGCTTGTCTTGTCTGACCTTTAGAGTACCTTTTGAAGAAGAGGCAGAGGTGGAAAGGCATACACATGAAGATTTTTCCAACTGAAAGAAAGAGCATCCACTTTCCAAGCTGTGTGATGAAACCCCTTTGTGCAAAACTTTGGCAGCTGGTGGTTTAGTGGAGAAGCGAACAGATCTATGTCTGGAGTTCCCCATGACACTGTCAATTTCTGAAATACATGAAGATCCAGTTTCCACTCGTGGGGATCCATGATTTGTCTGCTTAACACATCTGCTAAGGAGTTCTGTGCTCGGCAGAAACCTTGCCTGAAGAGTTAGTTGCAAGCTGAGCGCAGTCTCCCATAAAATCATTGCTTGCCTGCATAGAGGATAAGAATGTGTTCCCCTTGTTTGTTGATGTACCACATGACAGTTGTGTTGTCTGTTAGAATCAACACCTGCCCTGGAAGAAGCAACTCCTTGAAAGCCATTAATGCAAACTGAACTGCTAACATCTCCTTCATGTTGATATGTAGATGCAGTAGTCTGGCAGGCCACTTGTCTTGTATCCACTTTCCATTTAGATGAGCTCCCCAAGCAATGTCCGAGGCATCTGTCGTTAAAATCTGACTCGCCTCTGGCCGGGTCACAGAGAGTCCCTTGTTTAGGTGACATTCCTGAGCCCACCACAAAAATTCTTTTTGAATGCAAGGTATTATTTGAATGACAGTGTCCAAATCCTGGCAGTGCTGTGTCCATACATTTTTTAGATACCATTGTAGCTTCCTCATATGCAGTTTGGCATTGGGAAGCACCAGAATACAAGATGCCATGAACCCTAAGGCTTGAAGGACTGTCCTTGCAGTCAGCCCGGACTGAAGAGATAATTGATGGAAGTAACTGGAAAGATTCTTTTGTTTGTCCGGGGTTAGAAAGGCCATCTGGGCTGCTGTATTCAGTGTCACACCCAGAAAGCACATGTCTTGAGAGGGTACTAGACTGGACTTTATTTCGTTCACAGAATACCCTAGGCATCTTAGCACTGCTATGACATATTCCAAATGCTGTAGAAGGTCTTCCTTTTCTTGAGCCAGAATCAGGCAGTCGTCCAAGTAAGGGTAGATTTGAATTCCATTTTGCCTGAAGTAAGCTATCACTGGAGCCAGAACCTTTGTGAATACTCTGGGCAGTAGATAAGCCAAAGGGCAATGCAGAGAACTGATAATGAGAATTTCCAGCTCGAAAACGCAGATACTTTCTGCAACTTAGTCTTATAGGCACATGAAGGTAAGCTTCCTTGAGATCTAAAGTTACCATCCAGTGATTCTTGCCCAGCAGAGGTAAAAGCTGTTGTAACGTCAACATTTTGAACTTTGGAATGTCCAGATAAGTGTTGAGGATAGATAAATCCAAAATTGGTCTCCACGTGTTCCCCTTCTTTGGTACTAGGAACAGGCGAGAATAAAATCCTAGGCCCCTTTCTGGTACAGGGACTGGCTGAATGGCCCCTATTTGGAGTAACAGAAAAATTTGCTTGTGAGCCTCTTTCCTTTGTGGTGGAGGAACGTCTGGCATGCCTTTGAAAGGGGGCAAGGTATGGAAATAAAACCTGTAACCGTGGTGAATGATATCCAACACCCAACTGTCTTGAGTAATTAAATCCCAATTTTCTTTGAAAAGAGACAGCCTTCCTCCCAAAGGAGCTGCCAGACGAGAATGTGCTGGCAGCTGAAAAGGCAGGTCATTGGGTCTGTTTACGAAAGGACTGACCCCTGCCCTCACCAGAAGTCTGAGCAGGAGAACTCCCTGTTCTAGGCCTAAAAGAACCTTGAGCTCTGCCCCTACCCCGTCTAGACCTACCCCTAGACTGGGAATCAGAAGCAGGATATGTCCAACCCTTCGTAGGCCAATGTCTGCTAAACTTTGGAGGCTGCACCTGCAAAAAATCTTTAACAGTCTGCATAGATTTAGCCTTGTCCTCCATTTTCTTTAAAACTGCTTCCACAGGCGAGCCAAACAACACATCAGACTGTAAAGGAGCATCCAAAATCCTTGTCTTAACATGCTCAGCTAAATTCTGATCCCTCAACCAAGCGTGCCTGCGAAGAACAGAACCAGTGGCAGCCACCCTCGAGGAGGCCTGCACAGCATCAAAACCACATTGCAAAGAATGCTTACCCACTTGTTCAGACACATGAACTAAATCCAGCAACTCTTTACACTCAATACCTTCCGCCAGAGCATCCACCTTAGATTTCAATTGTGAAAGGAGATAATTCTGGTATTTTAGCATGTGAAACTGACAATTCAATGCCCTCATGGCTAAAGTGGAAGTAGTATACACTTTCTTACCCCATCTATCCAAAGCCCTTGCCTCTTTATCCGAGGGAACAGGATTTTTAACAGAGGCCTTAACACCTTTAGGCCCCTGAGAAACAGTTTCTGGGTCTGCCCTAGGACTCTTAAAAAGATACTTATGAGCTTCAGGCACCCTATAGTACCTATCAGGTTTAACAGGGGCAGGAGGCAAAGAATCAGGGTTCAGGGAAGCCTCTGCAAAAACATCTTCCACCACATTCAACACAGGAGGTATAGCTAAGGGCCTATGCTGGGGTAAAAACAAGAATTCCCTAAGCCTCTTCCTGGAATCAGAGTAATCTTGGCCTTCCCATTTAAAATGCTCCCTCATGGAATGCAGAGTCTCTGAAAATGAAAAATCCTCAGGTGGAGAAGCTGAAGGAGTGGAGTCATCCACATCAGAATCAGAATACTGAGGAAACTCCTGCAAGTCTTCAGCGAAGACTCAGAAGCCTCTGAACACTGTTCAAAACTCTCAAACTCAGGCTCCACCCTAGGCCTCTTATCAGGAGGGCATAGAACCTCTAATCATAGTAATCAAATCCTCTGCCATTTTAAGCATATGTTTCTTAGGCACAGAACCTGAAGTGCTAGGAGAAGCCCCCACTGAAGCTAAACTTGGCCTACCTCTCAAAGAAGTCTTGGAAACAGAAGGAGAGGCTCTAACTACCTTAGGAAGAGAGGGAAGAACAGCTACCTGAGAAGCCCCCTCAGCCTGGCCTACCTCCTGAGAGGGTACATCCTGTAACAGTAAAGTCTCAGCCTGAGACTCCAAAGAAACTCCTGGCAAAACCTCTGGCTCCACTGAGCCTTCTAAAGAACCGATGTCCGGGACTGCCGGTTCCTCAACCCTAGGCTTTGCTGCTTTGTCCTTGCGCTTTTTGGACGAAGCGGGCGTCGGAGCATCCGACGGCATTTTATAATTACAACGCTTCCCAAACACTAACCTGGCACAGTCTAACCTCCGCTTAATAGTGCGTTTGTTAAATCTAGCACAAGAGCGGCATCCAACAACGTCGTGCTCAGGCCCTAAACAAGGTATACACAAAGTATGGTAATCCCTATGAGGTATCGGTTTCCCACAAGAAATACAGTTATTCACTTTTTCTGACATCCGGTTAAATACTGAGGCAAGAAAAAACCAAAATGTTCTAGCGGGTACTTAGCCAACTTTGATTCGGTCTGAAACTCCGACTTCAGAAAATTTCAGAACGCCAACCTGCACTCGCAAAACTGCTTCTGCATCGGACCATGCGGCAAAAAAGACTGAGGATATGACGTCGGTCATGCGCATTAGTACCCTGACGTCCTGACATCAG
This sequence comes from Protopterus annectens, assembly GCF_019279795.1. NCBI lineage: Eukaryota > Metazoa > Chordata > Ceratodontiformes > Protopteridae > Protopterus > Protopterus annectens. Next base: position 542,761,506 of record NC_056726.1, read on the forward strand.
TCTAATGCGCCTTGACTGACGTCAGCCATATACTTTGGTATTCGGGCCGACTGGACAGCGGACTACCCAATGGTTAGGACTGCAGCAATGTGGAATGAAGAACATCCGGTAGTCGGCCTTAGCGTGGTTTCAGTAGGTGGTGCGGATTTCGTATGTCGGTCCTTATCTTTGCATTTTTTGCTCAAAACTGGAGTCGGAGTATCCGACGACATAATACAATTAAATTTTTTGCCAAAAAAGTGAAGGGCGAACTCCGCCCGACACTTAATAGTGCGCTTATTGAATCTAGCACAAAAATGGCAGGCCGAGACATCGTGGTCTGGGCCTAAGCAAGGTATGCAGAAAGAGTGGAAATCCTTATGTGGTATTTGCTTCCCACATGAAATGCAATTATTAACTTTGTCTGACATCGGTCTGAGGCAAGAAAAGTTTCCCCACGGGTACCAGCTTTCAAGACGACTTCGGCTGAAATACTTTCATAAATCTCAGGAGCTGGCCGACCGGCACTTGCGAACTGCTTCTGCTTCGGGCACCGCACGGCAAGAAAGACTGGGGAAAATGGCGTCGGTTGCCTCTTTTATACCCCTGACGCACTGACGTCAGGGAAGAAGTGACGACAATCGACGCCGGACCTAGACTTTGGAATTCGGCCGACCGAGGACCCGCCTGACGGCAGGATAACCCATCTGTTATGACTGCAGCTGTATGCACGATGAACATCATCCCAGACTGCATCCTAAATGAACTCGGGCAGGAACTTGCAGCACCACTAGACACCTTAGTCAACCAAAGCCTGAGTACTGGCTTTGTCCCAGCCAACTGGACAGCCACTCATCCCTTTGCACAAAGGTGGAGCATCCACCGATCCAGAAAATTATAGACCCATCAGCTTAACTAGCTTGACCTGCAAGGCCATGGAGTGGATCATGGACCTCTAACAAGGACATGGGCAACCTTCAAACACTCGATACCACACAATTTGTTTTCATCAAAAGAAGGTCATGCCTGTTAAATTTAGTCAACTTCTTTGAGACTGTCACCAAAGTCATGGATGAGGGGAAGACTGCACACCTCCTACCTTGACCTGGCCAAATCCTTTGATACTATTCACCACTCGGGTATAGTAAACTCTCGCAACTAGGCATCAATCCGTATGTTACCAGATGGGTAGCAAACTGGCTCACTGATAGAACCCACCTAGTCAAAATAGGGGTAGCCACCTCAAACAGGTGAACCGTAATGAACTGTGTACCTCAGGGATCAGTCTTGGGGCCTTTGTTTGGGATATTACTTTTCTGAGGAGCAGGCCAAAACCAGTGGGCTATGGGGTTGACCATGCTTGCAGATGACTGCAAGCTGGGCACAGTCATCAATTCCCCTAGTGATGTGGACATCCTCCAAGAGGGTCGCTCACAAACAAATGACTGGTGCCAGAAACATGGCCACAAACTGAATGCCAAAAATTGCATCATCCCCTTTGGGAAGACTGATGTCCCCATAAATGATCACAACAAGGTCCTAAGCACACAGTTGTGACGGACTTGGGCACTCAGGTTGATAGCAAGCTGACTTTTGACTACCATATTGCCTCCATTATATGAAAAGCTTTCTACATAGCCCACCTCATTAGTAAGGGTATCTCATCCAGGGACAAGGTGGTTATAGCATCCCTGTATTCTTCCCTTACAAGACCCATTACTGAGTACAATGCTCCTTTCGGCATGTACCTCAACAAAGTACATGCAGCAGCTGGACAGACCACAGAGGTTCCTCACCAGGAGAATCCAGGGCCTTAAACTTCTACCCTACAAAGATAGGCTAAAGGCTCTGTTCCTCTACAGTCTCCTACAGGACTCCTCAGAGGTGACCCCTGTCTGGCATACAAAACAATCTCAGACCCCCCTTGATGGGACTGTTGCATATCTGCAAATCAAGCTCCACTCGAGTAACCTACACGTGTGACCTAGTCCTAGTCTGTGACATCAATAGGACTGTTGGCTGGAGAGATGTGTCCCACAGACCCCCCCCCTTCTGTGGAATAGACTCCTGTTCCACATCAAGCAGAGTGCCCCCTTAAGTGCAAACTGGATAACTGGATGGGGAACAGAACCTGGGCAGGGGGCATCAGGTGCCGACTTGTTGAAACATGGGCTAAATTCTTGGCTAGGCTTGTAACGGCCTCAGGGCCAATAACCTAGTAAGTTCCTATGTTCCTAAGAAGTGCCTGCACGGGTATTTTTGTACTCATAGTAGGTTACAGAAAATATTTCCTCAGGTAGAGGTTAAATGGAGAGATAGAACAATTTTAAGTGTTTGGACTTGGAAGACAAAAACAAGCCCTACAAAAGGTAAGTGAACATGTTTTAGGTGAATATGTTGCTCTGTATAACAGATGACTTTTAAGTCAGTACCCAACTTAAATACAAGACTTGGTAAAGCACTAGTGAGTGTACGGATGATAGCAGCTAAAAATGCAGCAAAAGGAAGTGAAAAGCAGCTGTAACTAAATGCAATGAAAAAATCTAGGAAAGAAAATCTAAACACTTGACAGAAGGAGCAATGAAACTTCACTTAAATGGTGGGAGCATTATGCACAAAGATGTGCATAGTTAAAACAGTGCAAATGAGAGAGCAAGCAGACACAGTGAACAGGAGAAAGGTGCTCAACATGTTTGTGATAAAATTATCTGCACTGTTACCAGAAAGCTCCAGAACTTTGCTAAGTGATGCAACTAGAGAATTTGTGAGAGACACTGTTTGAGCAATTACAGGTCAACAATGTGAACGTAAATAGTTTGGTTTACACTTTGAAACTTTTGCATGCTAAATGGTCCACATTACAGTTATCCAAAGGCATACACTGAAGCCACAGCTTCTACTGAAATTATGAAAAAAAAATACAAATTAAAAAACAGGTAGTTTGTGGTTAAACTGTTTTATTTATAAAAAATCATATTGACAAGAAGGCATAGCATAGAAACATATGCAGATTGACAAAACTAAATTACTTTTTCATCGGAATTAGTGGCATGTTAACCGTTAACACACGAGAATGTAGTGGTTGAAACAAAGCTAAGAAATTCAGTCCATTTGCGTCACCTAAACCTTTTCACCTCTTAATAAATGATCAAAGGTGATCAAATCCCACCCTCAAAATATACATTTTTTTTTTAGTGTGCATGTAAGTAGCCATTACACTCAGAAACCCATGGTTGCCTGTACATTTCCACCCCTCCCAAACAACTCAAAACACTTTCAGGGCAGACTAAACCAAGTGATCTGCATGCCTTCATTCTGCAACCATCTGTTGAGGGGAAAAAAAGAAAAATAGTTTTCATTTATAGGAATGAAACGTTCTTTTATAACAAATGCGTGGTGAAAAAGCTACAAAAATGTCCATTAGCATTATGTAATTAGACCATTTTTTATTACTTCTCATGTGTTTTCTTAATTATCTACTTTACTCTTACTTTTTTTCTACATAACTTAAATACTTCAGATATACAGTCCACAAAATGAAATCAAAGCCACAGGGGAAAAAAAACTGCACCTTACCACCATGGTATGTGTTGGCAAATGCCACCACCATAATGTGCTAAGTTTGTTTATAAGGTTTACGCTGCACTTGAGATATAAACATTGAGATGATGCAAGTGATTTAAAAGGTAATTGTGAACTAAATCCATTTAAGTGAAAATCTTCCATTTTACTGCTGTGCATCTCCAATAACTGCGGCTTTCCAAGTTTTTCAGCACTTGTTTCTCTAATAAGTTCTATTTTAACCTGTTCCAGACTTCTGTATCATTTACTCCTGTCCTACAACACATTTTCAGCACATTTTAAGAAGTTTGTATCTCATGATTCAGCTCTGTGTAGCTGGGTGGGGGAGGAGACTGAATTGAAGCGTGTGCATGAACTAAGGAAATCTGATGGCAGTGAAAAAAATATATACTGACAGCTAAAAGAATTTAAAAAAAAAAAAAAAAAGGTAAGCACCTCCAGTTTATATTACAGACACATTTCTTCCCGGTTACCAGAGAAAAAAATCAAATTTGATAAAAATAAATTAAAGGCCTCCTGAAGACAGAACATTGCAAACAAGCTTCCTCTGGAAAAGGAAAGGACTGCAATAAAAGATTGTCCATGCAGTGGTCCCTGGCATTTGGAATTACACAAAGCAAAAATTATTCCACCTTGAGCCCCAAAGCCCAAAAAAAAAAGTTTTGCTCCTCGGAACAAACAGTTCATTTAAATACACACTTTCCATTATACCAAATCTGTACACATCTGTGAATAAAAAAGTATATTTATTGCTTTCACAACTTTCAATATCTGTGAAGACCTCTACATCTCACTAAACGTTGCATGACTATGCAAGCAGAAACATCAAAACCTGAGTAAATTTCAATGAAATAGACTATAGAAAGACTTGCCCCCCCCCCCCCCCCAATATCACCTATCCTAACAAACTTCAGTGAGACAGTCTATAATATTACTGGGTACAGCAGTTATCAGAAAAATAGAGTGCCCCCCCCTCCAATAGAGACTTTGGATGACTAATCAGGATAGCACCGAATGTTATTTTCCACATACTTGCAAGTCAGGAGGAGAAGCCAGAGAGAGGCAGAAAAATCATGGTTATCCTGCCCAATCCTCCAAGTAGCACTCCCACTGGCAAATGTAGTCAACTTCTAATGCTAGCAAAACAGGGAAAATACTGGTCAATCACAAAAAACAGAAAATTGTAAAGTCAAGGTAGAACAGTTTGGCACCCAGACAAAGCTCTCCAAAATCAGTTGGTTTCTAGCTGCCATTATTTTTTGAAAAGCTGAAAATATTTTCTGCACGCCAACAGCTAAAAACATCAGCTTGCAAAGAAGTGCCCACTCCAAAATAATTCAAGAGATGGGAGGCACAGTGGCGGAATGGATAGTGTTAATACCTCACAGCAAGAGGTTCCCTAATTCAGCTCTCGGCAAGGGTGCCTTCTGTGCAGAGTCTGCATGCCCTTCTGTGTTTGCGTGGGTTTCCTGCAGGTGCTCTGGTTTCCACCCACATTTCAAAGACATGCAGTAGGTGGACTGGACACACTAAATGGGCCACAGGTGTGTGTGTGTGTGTGTGGTGTGGATGAAGTACTGTGGCAGGGCTAGCCACTCAATGGTATAAACCTTGGTTCCAGATGACTGTCACCGGGTAAAGTAACACCCCAACCCCACATGCAAAAATGGGAAGAAGGGGTTGTGGACAGACGGAAGGATGTGCACCAGGGAGGAAACACTGCATAGCTGCCAAGAGCCTGCACTTTAAAGCTGGTCTACAATGGGGCCAACACAGCTAAGTCAAATGACTCAAAGCACCCCTTTCCTCAACTTCTGGCACTGAAGGAACAGGCTGGAACCTGCACTACAGTGTGCATTTTCTTTCATGCTACAAGTCCTGAAGAAAGGCATAATGGTGATTAAGAGCTACTGTAGCTCAGAAATAAAGTAGCAGAATACTACTACTGTGATGATGAACCTTCATTACATAAAATTAAATTTTAATGCACAAATCAAAATAATTTCACCAAAATCAGCAGCAACAGAAGCACTTAAAAAGCACTTGGTTTCTTAAACTTGGTACAGCACTAAATTCAGATCTAAAAACAAATTTATGCCAGGCTTCTTGTAATAAAAAAATCCTTGGCTCCAACAGTATACACATCTTGTAACAATGTACATCCAAGACAGGCAAACCAACCAACTGTAATCAAAATCACACTGCACAGTTTGTTGTGAGACTTGGGAGAAGAGAAAGTACCACAACAGGGCATAGCAAAATATTATTGGTACAGCACTCAATTCAGATCTAAAAACAAATTTATGCCAGGCTTCTTGTAATAAAAAAATCCTTGGCTCCAACAGTATACACATCTTGTAACAATGTACATCCAAGACAGGCAAACCAACCAACTGTAATCAAAATCACACTGCACAGTTTGTTGTGAGACTTGGGAGAAGAGAAAGTACCACAACAGGGCATAGCAAAATATTATTTTCTAAACCACTTCAACAGGTGAACAGTTCAGAGATAAAATAACTATGCATGTGCCCCCCCCCCCCCAATCCATTCCAAATTGTGTTTTGGCATGGTGGCTTCAACTTAAACACACTAACTCAATTACATTTTCCAAGGAGAGTTACTGGGAGGCCCAATTATTACAAGGAAACTGAAAGGACACTCAAGGAGTTCACAGGAATTCTGGTGATTTGTCAGATTTTATATGAAATGTTGGTACTCCTATACTGTACTTTGCAGACATGTGGTTCCCCAACAGTGCAGTTCTACAACACCCTGAAGCTCTACATTTCTTAGTGTTAACTTTCCTGCTTACATTCAATTCTGCTATAATAAACTCAATCTCAGAAACATTTTTTTAGAAGGGGGAGCAGGAAAGAGTTAATTAAAATATGAAAGTTATCTACATATTAACTCCCCCATTTCTAAAAATTATCCCACCAGCAAGATTAAAAAAAGAATACAATTCACCTCCACACTTTTTATATACGTTTTAAAACCATTATACATACAAAAACAGTCTAACAGCATAGGGAAAGTCAATATTAAGAGGAAAAGTGCATGTGATTAAAAATTCTAAACTCTTCTTACGGATTAATATTGTACAAGAAAAAAATAAAAAGCAAAACATTTTAATTAACAGACATTTAAAAAAATAACCCCTTCCCTGTCTTACTACACAAGAAAAGACAGTTTCTTGGAAAAAAAAATGGGAAACGTAGTTATATGAAACTGAAAACCACTGCAGCTCTCAATACAAACCACTGTTTTCTGTCACATGTTCAAAAAGATCCTGGAACAATTTTAAAGCTCATATAACACCACACTATGGTCCCCTTTAAGCTCTTTCTTAAGACCTCTTTACTCCAAAATGTTTGTCTCTTTACTCTGCAAGGCTAGTAGATTACCATTTCAAAGCTGTCTGCATGAGCAGCATGGTGACTTTTGCTTCCAAAATCTATGCAGTTTTTACAGCTGTTCTACAGATCCTTATACATACACTGCGGCAATCCAAGAATGATGTGCTACAAAGGAATGGCATTAAATACAAATCAACAGTAAGCCTCCAAACCAACCAGCTGCAGCATAATAGCAATACATTTTCTTTTACTGGGTCCACAACAGTGCTCATATAGTGCAAAGCACCCTTTCCCCCAAAAAAACTACCTGCGGTACAATGCTCACCTCTCACCTGTGGTGAGCATCAGAGAAAAGACAGTACAAAATGCAACCAACAAGGATTTTGTGCGGTCATCACTTTTTACAACCTTGTATCAATGACACGACTGCAGAGATTTCAATTTGGCACAGCTTTAGCAAGAGAAACCATCAGGCTTTGCAAGGCATTAGTACACTGATGATACCTTGGCCACCATATCCAGCAATAATGCCAAAAAAAATTCATGAACAAATTCCCCTGAACTGAAAAAAAATTCAAAACATTTAAAAGAAATGCAGTCAACAGGCAGATATGGGCAGGGTATTAAGGCATTTAAAACATGCTCCCTTTTAAACGTTAAAAAAAAACCCACAGGAGGTCCAAAAAGCACTGGAATCATTAGGTCTTGTACATTCAAAACAATACTTGAAAGGGGTTAACATAAGGTGGTGTAGTGCCTCTGGTAACAGATCTGTCCAAAGGAAAATCCCCCTCAGCATTTCCAATCTGTTGAAAATAACACCCGTCCCTCCCCCCCCCCCCAAATAATTTTTCAGATTTCTATATCAAAATAAATGCTGCCCAAGACACATGTGCATTTCAAAAGGCAGACTGCAGAGCTCGTCAAGTTCAGCAAGCCCTGCAGGTTACAGAGCACTAAGTAGGAAAGACTAGTTATATGGCATTTTTCAGTTTGTCGTTAATCCACCAGCTCTCCTATTCAGACAGAATTCCTTCTTCAGAATTGGAGGGAGAAATGCAGAAAAACTGCTGCTTTTGCAAAAAAACATTCACTCTGGTCCCCTCGTGAAAAGTCATAACCAAAAGTCCTCCAGTAGGAAAACGACAGTTGGAAGAGTCCATATGCAAATCTAAATAGAACTTATTTCTGCAAGTGAGAAGAAAAAAAAAAAAAAGGACAATGTCAATTGGAAAGTACTTTATTATAATCTTGGTTCAGTAAAAAATATTTATTTGTGTTCATACTTGCAATAACAATTGGTGATTATCTCATGTTTACACTTGCAGAGTACAATGCATTGCCCCCTTGTCATTCCTGATTTTAGACTTTTTAATAAAAAACTTTGCAATCTGTACTGAATGACGTCCCAAATAAATTCACTCCATCTTTCAGTGAATTCACAATGAACATATGCACACACATTCAACAAGGGCTAAAATGTTTCATGCCAAACTATACACTACACATTACAATGCAAAATGGTTAGTAAACATAACACTACCAAGTGGCTTTGAAGGTAGTGGGCCTTGTCAGTACCTATGACTTGCACTACCCGAGGGTGGGAATGGAATGCAGCTTGGACTGCCTAAGTGTACACTCCCACGTCATGGCTCACTGAGCCTGCCACTAGAATAATGTGAGCACTGTACCTACCTACACACACTATGCTGTTCAGGATGCCAAAAAAAAGCTAGCAGTGAACATTTGTTCCACTACTAAAAACCTTGGGAATGCTCACCTGAAATTAAGTCTTAGGTTTTACAAAGTCATGTTACTTTACAATGGTGTAAAAGCAGCATGGAAGTTCGTCTGTTAAAACAAATTACCCTAGTGACTGCAGCTATAGTAGGGTTTAGGGAAAAACTCCAATCCACAGTTAACCTAATGGGGAAAATGCAACTGGAGAAAGTAGTCTGAAGGGACACGCAAATTTAGAGTTGTAAGTTAAATATTTCATTACGGTACTGCAAGGCTGTTCTACTCAACTTGAAATAGAAAACAGAACTCCTACACCATTTTCTATTGTTTTTTTTTCCTTACAACCCATCATGCTGGCAGAGGAGTTCATCTTGCTTGCCAGTACACTCAATGATTCCCCACTTTCAAACTCCAGGGTTATAGCAGTGCTGATCAGATTTCTATAGGGTGTTATTTGTGGATATTCAATGGGCATGAAAAAGCACAGCCTATTAACTTATTAGCACTCCATCATAGGTTCTGTACCCACAGACATCTCTCCTCTGCACTAGTGCTACTGTACTAAAATCTGCTGCAACACTATGAATAGCTTTCCAGTAGTAGTACCTGGACAACTGTAGCTAGGGCTCTAACAGTGAAATCCTCTCCCATCCATGTATTTACTGCTTCAGTGGCAGCATTCAATCTGCCTCCAATAAGGAACTTCATAGGGTATGGAGATGTATCAGACCTTCTTCTTCAAATGACCATGAAGTTTTCAGAAACATGTATATGCAGCATTCCTAGCAGCTGGTAACTCTCAAAATAAAGTATTATACACAAACGTAATGTTAGTAAACTCAAAACCGCTCATTTACTTCACTCTATGCCACAATGTATTTCAGTAGTTGCAAAAGAAAAACTTGCTGGTTTGTAAATCATTTCAATATCCACAAATGAAAAGTATGCTCAAATACTGCAGTCTCCAAACAATAAAGCCCCTGCATTTAACACATTCTGGTACTTGAAAGTCTAATCCATAGTACACTCCTCACTTTTAACAAAAAGTGGTCAAATCTAAAAAGCAGTCTACAGCACCTACAGTATCAAATACACAATGCAATATATTGAATGGAAGAGGGCTAAGCTGTAAAACGGAATACAGAGGTTTGAATCCTAGCAGATCAGAGTTCAACCAAGTCTAAGATAAAAATAAATACATTCTTGAAAGTTCAGCAGGAATCTGGTTACATTTATAAATTCAGTTTTAAGAATTTTGGTTGAGACCATCAAACTCTGATTCTATTTTGAGCTGGATGGGTCACCGGTGCACAAAATTGTACTTTGAAAGCCAAAAGTCCCAAAAGGGCCCAAAACTATACCAGAAGAATGTAGTGCCCCTGAAATCACAGGCACTCAGGTTAAAACAGCCCTCTCCAAAGCCAAAAACACAGCATCAATGGGACCGGACGGTGTCCCAGGCTGCATCCTACACAAGCTCAAAGATGAACTAACCCCTCACCTAAACACACTGTTTAAACTCAGCCTCTCCACAGGCTGTGTGCCCACAGAGTGGCGCACAGCAGTGGTTATTCCGTTCCACAAAGGTGGAGCCACAACGGATCCCGGGAACTATTGCCCTATAAGCCTGACTAGATTGTTCTGTAAAGCTATGGAGTGCATCATCATGGATCTCATTAACAGAGATATTGGGGACCTCCAAACACTGGACCCTACCCAGTTCGGCTGTAAGGGCAGATCATGCCTCCTAAACCTGGTGGACTTCGAGACAGTTACCAAGGCTACAGACGAGGGAAAGGTAGTCCACGCAGCCTACCTACACCTCGCAAAGGCCTTAGACACCATTCCCCAACTCGGGTATTATAGACAAGCTTACCACAGCCTGAACATAAACCCCTACGTCACGAGATGGGTTGCCAACTGGCTCATGGACAGAACCCACATGGTAAGAGTTGCGGGAGCTAGGTCTGACTCTAAACCGGTTACAAGTGGCATTCCCCAGGGCTCAGTCCTAGGCCCCTCCTGTTCAGCATATACTTCTCAGAGGTACAGGCAAGCACAGGAAGACTATGGCTGACCAAGTTCGCAGTCGACTGCAAATTAGGTGCTATAATTGACACTCTGGCTGACACAGACATCCTCTAAAAGGGTCTCACTGAGACAGATACCTGGTGTCAAAACCATGGCCTCAAGCTAAATGCCAAAAAGTGCATAGTCATCCCCTTTGGAAAAAACAAAGTGCCCACAAACTATCACATAGGTGGTAGCCCCCGAAATCCAGAAGACGTAATAAGGGATCAGGGACCCAAGTAGATAGTAACCTCTCCTTTGATAATAACATTGCCAAAGTGGTCAGAAAATCCTTCTATATAGCCCACTTCATCACAAAAGGGTTTGCATCCAGATCGAAAGAGGTCATTGGGCCCCTCTACGCATCACTTAGACCCATCATACAGTACAATGCCCCATTTGGGATGTACCTTACAAGACACCTGCAACAACTGGAAAGACCACAAAAGTACCTCACCAAGAGGATCACTGGCCTCAAGCAGATGCCCTATGCAGCTCGACTGAAGAAACTCCATCTGTACTCTGTTGCATACCGCCTACTCAGAGGTGATCTCTGCCGGACATACAAGGCCATATCCAACCCAGAATTGATAAGACATGCTCCACCTAAAGAAAACCATATCCCCTCAAGCCACACGCTCCAGGGATCTAAACCTCACCACAACAATAAACAGGACATGCTGAAGGGATAGATTCCTGTCCCAGAGACTTCCCATGTTCTGGAACAAGATTCCAATCTACATTAGGCTGAGCTCTTCGTTAACCCTCTTCAAGAGGAACCATGACGAGTGGATGGGAAACCAAGTTTACCCCAGGGATCACTTCAATGGCTCTGCTGGACAGAGGCACAATGAACTAATCTAAGGGGGCAGCGAAAGCAAACGCATTCCGGCTAGGCTTATAAATCCCTTCGGGCAGATAGCCTAGTACCTACCTATGAACCTATAACAGTATCAATCCAAAAAAGCACATTCCGTGCTATTTAACAAACAGCTCAGTATGTTACCTGGTCCTGTGAAGGAAGAGTTCTTGGTCTTGTTTAGCACTTTCATTACATGTTCTTTAGTGATTACAGGGGATCAGTGAGAGAAAGGAACCTTAAAACTTTGAATTGTCATCTCAAGATTGAAATATGCCCCAAGTTCATTTGCTAGTACACTGGCAAGGTCCACTAGCTCCAAGAAGGCTTGTCATTTAACAGTTCTGTACATGTTAAACACAAGGATTTGTAATTGTCCTTGGCTTTAGATGCCAACCTGAATCCTTGGACTGGCTTAAGTGCATATAATACTTTTTTTTTTTTTTTAATTTAGTCAGATTCCTAATATTTTCTATGAATTGTACAGCGAGTTTTTCCATTTACTGTGGATTTTATTTATACTGGTGGACTACCTGGGAGGGGGTGTTTCTAAATTTCCCACTGTATTTTGATCTATAGGACTGTCAAGTCTATACATATATGCTGGAATAAAAACCCCTTTGTGAATATCTGGTAAAATGTTATAAGTGAATTCAGAGACAACTTCATAAATTTGAGGCAATTTGTGTCAAGTCTTAAAATGCCCTGAAACCAATATATCTGAATTCATACAGTTTGAAGAAAAAGGTTACTCGCTTATGGCCTGACTTAATCAGAAAGGGAGAGTTACTAGGGGAGGTATACACAATGATGCTACATTTGTAAGTAGCGGGTCAAGGAAAATGTGTACTCTAGCTGGGCTAATAACCTGGTCCACTGACTTTTTGTTCATTAGATCTAAAAAATTAAGAGCATACTCTACATCAAAGGAGTAGGTACTCCAGCCAACTGAATGTAGTTACTCTCAGAATGATGGAGTTCTTATTCATGGGGAATATATCTATGACCTTTTAGGAACTTCACATGAACAACTGGGTTACAGAAGGTATCCTGTAACAGTTGATGAAAGAATAGCTCTGACTTTGTTTAGTTGGAGTTTGACAAGGTCCATTTGAGGGTCTCTAGAGGTGATACGGATGTATGGCAAAATATGGACACTCCACTGCAGCAGCTACAGGATCTCAGGACATAGCATGCACTAAACCCATACACCGAGGAAGTGCTGCAAAATACACGAGTGCATAGAGGTCAGGAAGCTTGTTTACACTTCTAGCATTGAGAAGAGCCACCTTAATTTAATTCTATTTTTTAAAGCTACATTTGCTATGTTGGAGTGTTCATTAACTGAACTTTGTCTAAAAGGGTAGAATGGGGCCACAGCAGGAGCTTTGGCAAGTAGGTTGAAGCCTTGGAACAAGGGGCGCTGACCATTCTTTTCAAAGTACTTAAAATGCTGAAGCCAACCTTTTCTTGGAATCTAGGCATAACTTGTGGAAAGGAGGTTTCCACTCGATGTCAGGGTCTAGCCTGCATTTGTTAAATGTACAGAGAGCTCAGACATGCCTCTGCATCTCCCTCAGGGCTGCCACGAGACAACTCAATCCCTGTCCCCACCCCGATTTATTTTTTAATTTAAGCCCAAATGTTTTGAGAACTGCTCCCATGTTAGTGCCATGCTTAAGTCTGAAAATGTCAAAATGTGCCCTGCAAGTATCTCACACAATGGTGCAAAAAGGGCGGCTAAAAAGGTGCATTTGAAATGGGTGACTAATCCAGTCAGCATTTGAACTTCATGTATTTCAGACAATGTATACATAACAATGACTAGTGCAGAGGCATGCAGACCTCAAGTAAGGAAAAAAAGTTATGTACTTACCATAACATTCCATGTGTGTTTTCCATCTCTGCCTTTATTCTCACTTGTGGGTTGGATCTAATCCATCTGCTCCATCTCTGCCTCTTTCAAATGCTCAAGGCCATCATCAAAGTTTGTGACTATTCTCCATTACCCATGATGCAGTTCCCTAAACTCTCAGATCTTGTTTGCCCACAAGAAAAAAACATTGGTGAAGGTTATAGGGAACAATATTTATAGTGTAACAATAAGTGGGTTCTGAGGTTAGAGTCCAAAGGATATCCAATTACTACCCAGACTCCCAGGAGCGTAGGCAGGGGGTAGGTGGGTGGGTTGAGAGAATAAAGGCAGAGATGGACAACACACATGGAACGTTATATTAAGTACACAACTGTTGTGTGATGTTGTCAATCTCTCCTTTATTCTCACTTGTGGGACTGCATCCTAAGCTACCGGATTCTTGGTTGGCTCATGGGAGACTACTCCTCAGGACCATACAGCCAAAGGATGCTCTACTCATGGAGGCCATATCTACTTTGTAATGAGTAATGGGGCTTGCCCATGTCACTGCAGTACAGATACTGTCCAGAGATAGCCTTGTTTGGAAAGCTGAAGTAGCAGCCATTGCCCTGGTGGAATGAGCTTTGACAGGTGCAGGGAGAGTCTTGTTCTTAGAATTGCAAATAAAGGAAATGTATTCAGAAAGCCATCTGGATAAGGTAACCTTAGATACTGGCAAGCCTTTCTTAGTGTTAGAATAGGAGACAAATAGCTAATCTGATTTTCTGAATTCTGTAGTTCTATGTAGGTAAAAACATAACTGTCTATGAACATCCAATAGATGTAATGAATATTCCCCTTTATTCTGAAAATTTAGGAAGAATACTGGTAACTCAATAGATTAACTGAGGTTACTTTCAAATACAACTTTGGGCAGAAAAGTAGGGGTCGATGTGTAAAGAAGCTGTCCTTATCTAAAATTAAAGTATGGTGGTTTGACAGATAAAGTTTGTAATTCTGTAAATCTCCTTGCTGAGGTGATAGCTACTAGAAACAGCGTCGTCCAAGAAAGACCGGTAGTCACAGCTATCAGAAGGTTCAAAGGGGGGATAGATATGCGACAACACAAAATTCTGATCCTGAGGTGGAGATAGGTCTTTGTACGGAGGCCTTAAAAGTGTAGTTCCTTTTAAGGCGGCTTTACAAAGCCTGTTTGACATGATTCTGTAGCCATTTTCGCCTATATGAAAGTTTGAAATTGCTGTCAACTGAACTCTACTAGTAGCTGAAACAGCACCTTCATTCAAACGTTTAGCCAAGAAGTCCAATATAAAATGTAAGGGAGCAGTAAATGGATCAATCTGATTAGAATTAACCCATAAAACAAACTTCTTCCATTTTCCCTTGTACAATTTTCATGTGTATGACTTGGGTGAAGAAATTAAAATGAGTCTTACAGGAGAGGAAAGGGAACCTGGCTATCGGGAACTGCAGCAGCCAAGCTGTCAAGTTTGAAGTTAAGATTGGGATGAACCATTCCTGATGGGTGCGTCAGAAGATCTAGAATGGGGTCCAGAATCCATGGTTCATTCTGAATAAGAGGCTGAAGGAAAAGGAACCATATTTGGCAAGGCCAATAATGGGCAATTAGGATTATTGTCTTCAACAAACCTGCTTTGAGTAGTAGTTTGGAAATTACAGGAATTGGTATAGGCATAAAGGAGACCCAGTGGCCAATCATGAAGTGCATCCCTTGGGGACTCCCCCAGAGGGAGAGTCGGGTCGAAGTAGTTGCTGCATTTGGCACTGATGGTTGAAGCAAAAAGGTCACAGCAAGGCTGGCCCCATTTATGGAAAAACTCTTCAGCAATTTTCCGATTGAGGGACCACTAGTGTGGCAATAGTACATCTCTGCTCAATTTGTCTGCTATTACTTTGGATCTCCCCAGGATGTGCATTGCTATCAGGAACTGATTAGAAAATGTAACCCACTGCCAAACCCTTAGGGCTTCCTGGAAAAAGGGATAAGATTTGGATCCCTTGTTTGTTTATGGACCATACTACAGATATGTTGTCTGACTGGATTGCTATTGTTCCCAGAGGGAGAGTCCTGAAATGCTTGCAACACTACAAGCACAGCCCTCATCTTCAGGACATTTATGTGAAAATGGGCCTCATGTTGATTGCAGATGCCTTGAATAGTCTTCCCTGGATAACTCCCCACCTTCCTCATCTAGGAAGCATCCGTGGTCACCATGGTTTGGGGTTAGGAAGGAATAAAGTGACAGTCCTGAGATACCAGAGGAGAGTGAATCCACCACTGAAGATCCTTTTTGCATGAATTTATCATGATTGTGTGTCTCACTGGTAATTCTAGAATTGACCACTGTCGAAAGTAACCATTGTAGTATTCTCATGTTAAGATCAGTTAAGGGAATAAGGACAACTGAAGCAGCCATTTTCTGCCTTGCACTTGAATTAGTTTGGCAGAAACCACAGTTTCTTTCTGATCAACATTTTTACGTAATACTGAAGACCGTCTACTCTGCCTTGTGGAAGCTTTGCTATCATCCTTCTTGTGTCTATTTCTGCTCCTATGAAGACCAAATTCTGACACAGCTCTAGAGCAGATTTGTCGTAGTTTACTGTAATCCCTAGAGAGGAACAGTTGTAAGCATGGAGTCTTTGGCCTGCAGCAGAAGATGCTGGGTTGGGGCGGTTATCAGTCAACCAGATATGGAAACACCTGGAATCTTTGATGTCTCAGGTAAGCCGCAACTACTCCCATGCATTTGGTGAACACTCTGGGAGCTGTAGTGAGACCAAAGGGCAAAGCTCGAAATTGGAAGTGAGTGGCTCCAAGCTGGAAGCACAAGTGCTCTAGACCGCCTTTCCATCTGTATATGGTAGTACGCATCCTGAATATCTATTTAGCACATCCAATTGTCTTTTTCCAAAAAAGGAAGTATTGTCTGCAGTGCCACCATCTGGAACTCGCTCTTTTTAACCGATTTGTTTAGATTGCAGAGATCCAGAATGGGCCTCCAAGTCCCCTATTTTCTTTGAAACTAAAGAATCTTGAGTAAGTTCCCTATCCTCTGGTCTGCTGGGACTTCTTGGACGACTTTCTTAACAACTTCTGCATTTCTAAGGTTGCTTGTTCCTTTTGTCTGGGTGGAATGTCTGAAACCATTTTGTTTTTGGGAATGGGGAAGGAAAAGGGAATGATGTAGCCCCCTGGATATGTTCTGCACCCATCTGTCATTTGTTATTCTTAGCCAGATATGAAGGTGCAGAGGCAATCGTCACCAGACTGCCTCCAGAAGCAGACAACCAGGAACCCCATTAGGAGCACTGAAAGAGCTTACCAAAGAAAGATTCTCTGAAGTTCTGATTCTGCGGACCTCCCTTGCCGCAAGGGCAGCATCTTACATTATTGCCCCACCCCCAAATCTTTAGGGGAACTTTTACCTTGTGTCTTGGAAAGACCGTTGTGATTTTTTTGAACCACATCTTTCCACTACCTCTGACCTTTAGGAAAGGGTCTGGTTGGTGTGGAAAAATGTACAACGGTAGACAAGGTCTTGCCTTCCTGTTCACACCTGGTGAGCATCTCTAACTTTGGACCCAAAAAGACAGGAGCCATCAAAAGGGGTATTAAAGATGAAGAGCTCTGCAGAATTGCAAAAGAACATCTAGGCCTGCCTCCTAAGGGAGATGCCCGAACCCACTGCCACAGTCAATCTGCTGCATATGAGAGGAGTCTCATGGAAGAGTTTACGACAGAATTTAGAGTGGCAAGCTGAGAAGTTACCTTGTCTGCAACCTCATCAGCTTACTGCTCCTTGGAGGGAGTCTGACAACTCCTTTCAGATCCCTCTGTAGTCTAGTAAAATGTGTCAAGTAATTCAGTAACAGTAAGGTGAAGGTTGCTGACAAAAAGACAAGCTTCCTGTATCTATCCATGGTCCTAGAATCTTTATTTGGGGGATGGATAGTGATGCACAGTGGAACTAGTCTTAGATTGTTCCTTTTTAGTGGCTGCCACCACAACCACGGCATTAACCTTTTGTGAGGAAAAGCTAGTCTGAAGGGGCAGTAATATATTTATTTGGTCTCCTATAAGTAGGCTCTATGCTGTCTGGGGTCTCCCAAGCCTTCTGAGAGATAAACTCAATAAGCTCATTGAAGGAGGGGTCATCCAAGAGGTGAAAAGCCGAGACCTGAAGTCCTTCAGGTATACAGACTCCTTAGTTGAAGGGGTTGTGGACTGCCAATTACCTCTCTGCTTTAACATTTCCAGGATGTCTCCAAAGGAGACACCTTCAGGAGGTGACCGAGGGGACCCTTCTGCATCATTGAAGTCCGTATCAGATGTGACTGACTTCTGGAGAGTCCAGATGCTTCCTCTTTCACGGGACTTCCTCATTGGGGTGATCTGGGGAAGTTTCAGAAATGGGGGGTCCCTTACAGGATGTCCTGAGGCCTGGGGTCTTTGCAGTCCTGTGGAAAGCCTACATGAGAAAGTGAAGTCACTGGTCCAGAAGTAGGAGGAAGATACTGAAGAGCGTGTGAGACTGGAATGTAGTCATTACCCTCCTCATAACCTTAAAGATGCTCCGCCCCGGATCCAAAGTCATCCCAGATCAGATGCTGAAGCCCCAAGATGAAGGGTCAGATCCAACAAGATCCAAGCCCACTCCCCAGGTCCGAATGGGGAGTGTCGGCTGCTAGAGATCTCTCACTCCAATGGAGCAGAACTCAGGGCAGAGGTCAGATCCGAGGAACCTTTGGGCCTGGGATCAGAGACTGACACCAGCTGGACATCTGTATCTTCCAGCTCAGATACCAGGGGTCTGATTGGAGGAGGAATAGGCACCAAGAGGACTTTGCCGGATCCTATGCCTTTGGGCTTGGATCCAGTAATAACTTGGCCAAAGCTGGTGTCTTCAAAAGTCTCTACACTACCCTATCGACATCGTCATATAACAAGCCTCTAATAGATTAGGGTAGGGGATCTCAATTTTGTCAAAATTGGCAATGGACCAGAGAAGATATAGGCTCAAATGATGGGGACTGGCTCCGAAGTCTAAAATCAGTGGGAGCCAAACAAGTCTGAGCAGAAGGTCCAGGCTGCTCCAAAGACCTCTCTGATCCGAAAGCTACTGGCTGCTCCAAAGAAACTGTAGGAGCAGTCAGTTTTAATTGCTTTCTGCCTCAGATTTTCAGAGGATGATTTTGGAGTTGAGGAAGATCGCTTTTGAGTTCTCTGACTTATCTGATGGTTTACTAGATTTAGATGACGCCGGTGAAACAGCCTGAGAAAAGGGAGTTTTTAGTAAACCTTTTAATATTTATTTTACATGCCATATGTCATGGCAAATGCAGCATGATTCCTGTAAATGTAAAGGCTTCAAGCAATACACACACACCATCACTTAGAGGCATATTTTTGCCACATTCCTCATTTTTTAAAAGGGCTTCCCATCCTGATTTTGAGACATATTAATGAATTCAAACACAAGCAATTCAAATTACACTTCACACAGAAAGAGAACACACACACTAAAACGGACGTTGGAAATGGAAAGCTTAGACGAGGGGAACATTCGCTCAGCCAAAAAAGTCCTTAAAAAACAGACTAAAGCAGGATAAGGGAATTACTAAGAAATAGAAAAGTACAAAAGTTAAGTAGGAAATACAATGAATATATAAAGAAACTTTCACTTAGCTCGGAGTTTCCTGGAAGATCCACATCTTTCGCTGAGTGGCAAACGAGATCTGAAGGTTTAGAGAAATTATCAAGGGTAAGGGAGAATGCCCATGAGCTCTGCAGGCGGCCTGCCTTGAGGTTTTGAAAGGCCAAGATGGATCGGATCCGACCCACAAGTGGGAATAAAGGTGAGATTGACAACATCACATTCAGTATTTTATTTCTTGCAAACAAGACTTGCACTCAGGGAGTGGACTCTTGTATCTCTACCATGGGCCTACATTAGATCATCGAATGTTTAGGATGATCTAAAACAAACATCGATCTTCTAATACTGAAAGCAAAAAACTAATGGCCGATTTAACGCAGGGAAAGATTTCCCTTGGCCGTTCACCAGATTTTGCCATTTCCCATACTGGAGAGCGATCTCAGAGTTGGTATATTTAGTTGGTGGGCACAGCCCCCGCATTGGGGGTGTGGGGGGCAAAGCCCCCACTTACTTTAGATGTTAAGTTTTTTTTTTTTTTTGTGGCCAAAGGATGCGTTTCCCTGGGACATTCGACATTGAGGTTCGATATTAGGTCGATGTTTAGGTGTTCGATAACCTAAACATTCGATCTTCTAATATAGACCCCTCTACCATGTTTAATTACAACTTACTTCAAATAAGGATTTTTGTCTACTTTTACTCTGTGCTACACTTTATGGACACTTCCGAAGCATGACTTTCTAACCTTTTCAGACAGATTGTCTTAACTTATGCCGTTAGAATGATCAGAATGCTAGGAGTTTTAATTTAGAGGTACTGGGTATGGATTTTTTTTTTTTTTTTTTTTTTTTTTTTTTTTTAAGACAAATAGCAAAATGAGACTCAAACAACTGCACAAATGACAAGAACATGTGGAAAGATTTGCCCTCAGTTTACAGCAAGGGCACTAAAGTGTGGACTGGTTTCGCATATGTCAGAATATGCAGATTTGACAGCTGCAAAGAATCTATTCTGAACAAGAATCTCAGAAAGGAGATGCAAACAATAGCAAAAACCCCTTTAAAGAATTCCAGAAACCCTTGTAACATCCTGATAATTCAGACAGAATACACCAGCCATCAATGTCCTCTAAAGGTGCCATTTGACCCATGGCAGACCTTCCAGGACATGCATTTCTTTAACCAAGTTAATGTCATAGTACCAAGACGACAGCATTCATCTCAGTGTCTTTGTTTTCCTGCCTCTTCTGCCCACCACTCAAGTCTACCTAGTTACACACTGGCCTTGATTCCATGTCAGTGGGGACCAAAGTAATTTTCATCTCTACTAGGGGAATCTTTTGTTGGAAGCCATCATCTGGACAAACAAAGGTACTTTGTGCTCTTGGCAGCATACCAGCATTTGTGTATTAGCCCTAACCCATCCCACCTCTGGTGGGGGCATGCCCTCCAATGTCAGGGGCTGTGTGCAATACTCCTCCATTTGTGCAAATGCTTGCTCCTTCACATGAAAGAGTTACTATAACTGATGTGAACCACACACCAGTGCATGCCTTTCCTAACAGACTGCTTTTAGTGTTTTATGAGACCTCCATCACACTCCACAGGAGTAGCAGAGTTAGCCAGGAGACACCACCCTTCCTTCCAGGTTTGGCACCGTCCATTCTTCCCAGTCAGCCCTAAAGTCACATTAGCAACTAACTCAACCCCGGTCCGAATCTGGGCTTTGTCCCTCTATACCATCAGGCTCACTATCTACATAGCTTTTTGTAACAAAAAATTAAAACACCTGGAAGATGCTGAAAAAAATTTTGGCAAAGCTAACCTTCTATGGCCTGAAAATCAAAAAAATAAGTGCAGGAAACAGCTTGCCCATTACCAGAAACAATACATGTTGCTTTCCCCCCTCTAACACAGAAGACAAGCAGGCGGGGTATTTTGTTTAGATGCTTTAATACATAATCAGAATGGGTAGCAGCATCATAAAACAAACTGGTCAACAGACAGACCTTACAAACATACATGCTTGCATCTCGGCTAACTACAAAATGGCAGTCTAGCTTGCACATGCTCAGTATTTATACACTTGTGCAAGCCCTTGGATGGCTTCTTAAAGGTACATACATTGTCCTACATACTCCCTCTTAAGATTGCCCTTTGCATGAAACTATCAGATTTAGACACACATTACTACATACATATGAAATAAAACACAATATTCATGTCCAAGTTGCAGTGCAACTGTTACATGGTTTAGAGATACGACCAAATAATGTGAACTAAATTTAGCAACAGGGACAGTCTTCAGTGAACAACTCGTATCAAGAACTTCTAGATTCATCAAGAGGAACAGGAATATTCTTTGAAACGTCCTCTGGAATTGGAACACAGGACAACTCACTCAGATACAGTCTCACAGCTTATGTGCTGTGGTATAGGCATGGACAGTGGTCTCAAATGTTTTTGATTCCACCTGAAGTCAGCTCCTTGTGATTCCACAATGTATGATCTCAGCTCTGGGCAAATATTCTTCACAACACCATTCCAATCAGAAACTTTGGACATTTGCATCCTTACCACTTCTCAATGGATTGCACAGTTTGTGGGTCCTATCATAGTAGGACTTCTGGGTTAGGTGTTTCTTCAACAGATTAGCTTTCACTGACCTGTTTTTGACGTATGGAACAAACAACTAACAATTGGTAATGTGGTTCTGGTTTGTCTCGACAGAAGTCTCTGAGCAGGTGAACCAAGATGTTTAACATGAGGAACATTTCTGACATTCAACAGAGATTCAGGAAAACATCACTACTAGTTCGTTTTGACTTCTCTAGTAACTGTTTTGAACACTGACCTGAACGTTCTGCCAAACTATTTGATTGCGGGTACTCAGGGCTACTTGTGACGAGTAAAGTCCCATTCTTCAGCAAATCTTTTGAACTGTTGGCTTGTAAACTGTGTGCCACTGTCAGAAATAACTGCAGACTACCATGTACTGTAAAATGACACCATCTTAGTAATGATAGTACTGGATTCTTCCTAGGAAGCAGGTCAATCTTGAACCAATTGGAGTAAGACTAACATCAAATAATGTTGACCATTCCACATGAAAATGTCAGGGGCTACTGTCATCCAAGGTAGTTCCGGAATCTGGTTTAGCTAAAGTGGTTCCTTCTGTTGATGTGGTTTTGTACCATCACACATGGAGCAAGATAAAAGTACTCTCTCAACATCTTGTGACATAGAAAGCCAAAATACTAAACCTCTCAGCCCTTTTGGTACAGTCATTTCCTGGCTGACCACGATGCAAGATGCTAATGTACTTTTGTTGCAAGGACTTTGAAACAAGTACTTTCGGAGCTTTCATAATACCCTTATCAGACAAAATCTCATCTCTGTATGGAAAATAAGGTTGCACTTCTTGAGGTAAACTAGATTTCTCAGACTGTTATCCTTAACTGATAAAGTGGTTGAACCTTCGTAAAACTGGATCCATGGCTGTGTGATCTCTCAACTCAAGCCATGTGAAGAAAAAAATCTCACTTCCATAACTTCAAAATCAAAGCTCTCATTTTCATTTGGCTCTGTGGTGTTTCTGGGTGATCTGGATAATGTATGCCTTTCTTGTAGACAAGACTGAAATTATACTTATGTAATCAGCATCATGTGTTACAATCTGGCTGGAGCTGAATGCATAGGCGTTATCAAGACAGTGACTAGAGGTTGCTGGCCTGTCTCAATCTGGACAGGTCTACCATAAACAATCATGGAACTTCGAACATGCAAACAATTGCCAAAAGCTCTCTCGATCTGGGTACACTGCATTTCAGTTTGGGTAACAGTTGTTGATGCAGAGGCAGCAGGTTGACCCTCTTGTAGAATGACCACACCAAGACCAAATTTTGAAGCATCACATGAAAGAGTAACTGGATTGTGAATCATCATAGTATCAGAGCTGGTGGACTTGCGATTCTCTGTTTCAGGACATCAAATGATCTTAGGTGTTGCTCTAACCAAGAACACAATACATCTTTACGTGTCAGCTCTCTGAGTGGTGCTGAAAGTTGCCTCAAGTCTGGAATGAAGAAAAACAAAAAACAATGGAGCCACAGTCCACAGCTATCAAACTTCATTGATGTTCCTAGTACCTTGGCTGTTTGCCTTCCAGGGAACAACTACATCCTTCAGATAGCCTAATTTTATGTTAACTACAATTATCCAATAAATCAATTATGTGCAAATGCATACAATTAAATCAAGTACATACAATTGAATCAAACCCCACCACTAAATGCACTGAGCTCAAGATTGAATCTGTTTTTCAAGTCAGGAATGAACTTTCCCAGATAGTTAATCCTGCCAATAAAACATTGCAAGGCTTGAACATTGTCTGAAGCTGTCATCTGGAGAATGGCTGTTTAGAAGGGTCTGGTCGTATTTGCATTTCTGTGGGTTGACCTTAAGATTCACTTGATGTGCCCTTTCTAGAACTTTTCTGAGGTTTCTGTCATGCTCAGCCTCATCATAACCTACTAGTATGCCTACTACAGCAGCACAAGGATACACAGAAAAAAATTTGCTCCATTGCACGCTGAAAAGACACTTGCAGAATTTATCCCAAATGACACTCAAAAATCTGTACGTGCCAAACTGAGTACCAAACATGGTGAGCAATGATTTCTTGTCAAACTGAATTTGCCAAAATGAACACTTCCCATCCAAGACAGAAAAAACAGTGGCATTAGGCATCAAGGCTGCGACTGACTGTGCACATTGGATGATGCCTTTTTAGAGCTTTGTTAAATTTCATGGGTCAATGCATATTCTGATGTCATCCGAGTTTTTCTTATGAGCTACCACCAAGGAAGACACCCAATCAGTAGGTTCATCAACTGGACAAAGCACACCTTGTCGCAACATTTAATCTAACTCTGCTTTGACACTGTCCTGCATGGCTATTGGAACTTTACGAGCTGGCCTGATAACTGGATTGACAGCTAGATCTAACTTCATGGAGTCCAAAACTAGAAGCTTTTCTAATTAATCTTTGAAGAGATCAGCATAGATAGAAAAAATGTAATGGGCGAAATTAGAGTAATGGTCTTTTAAGCTAACATGATGGACTTCCTTATTAAATGAAAGCAGTCTCATTTTCACTCTCTTGCGCCCAAATGACTGAACGTACCTCTTCACCACATAAAATAAGTTGTAGCTTATTCCAGCAGAGTAACATGGAAGTACTTCTGAATCTTTGGTTTGAATTTTTTCACCTCCATAAGCAAACTTCATACACCTTGCCAAATCAAGTCTTTCACTATGACACACTAGCAAATGTTTCTGCTGACATAACATTGCACTTGGAACCTCTGTCAACTTTGAGCTCTATGAGTTTATCATTTATTCAAGCAGTACAAAATACTTTCTTTGCCCTTAAATCTACTGCATTGACTGTTTCGTAAAGCACAAAGAGGAGGGTTGCAGCTCTCTGATTAACTAGTTTCTTAAAAATGTTCCCTTTTAATGAAAGAATGTGGACCTTTTGATTTGCAAAATGTTTTGAAATTATTCCATTTATTGCATATGTGGCACTGTTGACCAAAAGCTAAACACTTCTCCCTTTTAGATTCATGAGTTCCACCACAAACATGACAGATGGCAATGAAACTGGGTGGGGGCCCATACTTTGAGTTTGCTTACTCAATCTTAGGCTTCACTGAGACTGTGTGAACTCGAATTTGCTGGAAAGCTCTGGGGTTTACCAGTGAGGGTTGCAGGAGTTACTGTTGCTGCCATGTGCTTGGGCCTATTTCTTTTAACTGTGTGCTGCATACTATCAGCATAAACTTAGTCACTGTGCCTTCTAGAGCAGTTCTCATTTGTAAGCCTATTTGTGTGCTTTTCTGTGAGCTCATATTTGACATCTCAATGGCTTTATTCAAAGTTAAATCACTGACAAAGCAAAATCTCACAGTATCATCTTTAATACCACACACAAGTCTGTCCTTCAACTCATCCCTTAAAGGACCAAATCTGCAAATTTACCCTTATTTCTCAAGTCGGTTATATATGATGCAAACGTTTCACCAGGCTTTTAATTCCTTGTATAAAATAAGTCCCTTCCACTGTAACATTTGTCTGGGGGTTGCACATTTCTCTAAATTTACATTTTAAGCACTCTGGGTCCTCCCTTGACTCAGCCTGTACAACAATATGACGGTTTACCTTCACATGCATAGATCGCAGGTGCATACAGAAATGAACGATTCCTTTCTATGGCTTCTGACCCAGCTAAATTAAGCTGAATAAATGCCTTTGCACGGTCATACTTACCAGAAAATGCAACCTGTATAAAATATACTCTTGTTCAAACACTCTCCAGTTCTAAGCAATATTACTGTCGAACACAAGTGCACTGGGTTTCCAAAATCAATCTGCCATGCCTACAACATATGCACACTGAAAATATGGCCCTTGTAATTGTGTACAAACTGTTCTGAAAGTGTGTAACATTCAAATGCACAATAAACTCTTCAAAACACTGTACTTTGCGAAATTTGCTTTAATGGCTGTATTCTGCAAAATAACTTTACTGTAACACTGCACAAACATACAAACACTTTATACACTTCTAATAACTACGACATCTTTGATGAATACAAAATCTATGGATTAACTAGGCATGTACTGAAAAATGCAGTCGTTTTCTCATTCATTTTATGCAATTCTGACAATTTCAAACATTTTCCGTAGTAATTCGAATATTTTATCAATATCAGATACATCAGTTTATGCGAATATTGTTTAGTGTGTTCTGTATGCCTCGTTTCATATTTTATAAATAAGAAATAGTGCTAAGCAAGTCTAATACCTGAAATTCATTTCTGACCTATTTTGGGAAGTATGCACATTACAGGGATGATTCCACTGCTCTGTATTCCTCCAGCTTCAACTAGGTGACCCTCGAACTCCAACTGAAG
>NC_056726.1:542792627-542802627 GCF_019279795.1 Protopterus annectens
ATCCCCTAACACTTTGCACACAGGGTGGCTGCCTCCTTCACCCCACCATTTCTATGTTACTGCTGGCATGGATCCAGAACACCACTAGTTGTCAGCATAACCTCCCTTTAAAGCAGCCTTTCAACTTAGCTGATACAGAATTAAAAAAAAAAAATCTAGTAACCGGACACAGCTACACTACTGTTACATAATCTTTCATCTGAAAATGCAAAAAAACAGATTACAGACATGTTTTTGTGCAGATGAACCCAAAGTGCATGCCTCAGTACCCACTTCAATTTGTTGTATGGCATGCAACTGCAAGTTTTGCTCTGAATACTTTCACAGTACACCACCACTACTACTGCCTCATTTTCATCAGTTGCACTTGTGCAATAAAAATACTTACCAGCATTTTAAGAAATATAAAGTTTGTACATACTTAACAGAGGTCACAGATAGAGAAGCATTAAAAACACAGAGAAAAGCAGTTGACGGACAGTTCAGCTACCCTGCTTGCCTGAAGCTGACAACTGTTTTTCAGTGTTGAGGAACAGGTAAAAAACGTCAACACCATCTTCCAACAGCCAATTTAAATAGTTGTCAATAACCTGATACTGTACCAAGGTCAATCCTCTATTTAAATGCAAAAGATTATTCCAGGGGATAAGGCAGCAACAACAAAAGACGAATCTACTAAAGTGCTTTAATAAAGATATATTTTGGAGAATCCAATGACCGTCAACAATGGAAAGATGAGATGCATCTCCTAACGGATCTTTTACTTGTCCAAAATAAATGGTAAATTCAGCTGGATGTGTTTATTGCTTTATTTGCAAACGTTTTGCAGCTTCAACATGTACTCTAGCTAATAAGGAATGTAATACCGTATTTCTCCATAAATAAGACCTAACCAGAAAATAAGACTTAGCATGGTTTTCCAGGGTGGTCATGATATAAGCCCTACCCAAAAATAAGCCCCAGTTAAGATAGTCAACAACACACGACGAACGTGTTGAATTATAAAATATTACTGACACCTGTTGAGTGAGGTTATCATACTCTACTTGCCATTTTCGGGCCATTCGGACACCCAACTTCTTCTCTTTGCATAAAGTCGTAAGATTCTTTCCCCAGGAGGCCTCCACAACTCTTACTGTAACCCTAATCTTCACTCACACCTGACGTTTGAGATCTTTGGCCTATAAACACTGGCAAGTGTACTTTGGTCAAAGTAGACAACACACGTAAAACATGCGGACTTGATAATGAATGGGTGTGGTGACTTAACTGTCACCATTTTTGTTGCCACTCCTGTCTCAAGTCCTCAATTAACCCCCCCCCCCCAGACAAGATGAGAGCAAAAAGAGCTACTCGGTCGAGTACAACAAAGAAAACGTGGTTGACTCCCAGGGAAAGAATCTGATGGATATCTGCAAAGAGAAGTTAGATCTTCGAATAGTCCAAAATGGCGAGCAGAGTATGATAACCTCAGTCAACAGGTGGACGAGGGAAATGCTAAGAAGTGCAAGTGTGGATCAGGTTGGCAACCATTTCCTGAGCTGGAAGACATCTGTGAATGGACTGCTAACAGGAGAGCAAAGGCTTTAGTTGCGTGCAGGGCTGATATTCAAGCATTTGCCCTTGCAATGGCACCACAGTAAGAAATATCCCCAGAAGAATTCAAAGCATCACATTGGCTGGATGGCTTCCTTCAGCATTATGCAGTGTCTCGAAGATGCTCGACAACACTGTTCAAAGCTGGAAGATACTGAAGTTATTAAACTTGCACTTGCATTCAAGTTCTTTGTTGATGGCATCAGCTTACCTAAATACCAACTCTCCAACATGATTGCTAAGGATGAAAATGCAGTGTTTATGGGCCAAGGATCTCAAACAACAACTGATCAGATGGGCGCCTAGTCAATCTAAATTCCCTCCACTGGTCACAAAAGTGCACGTGATTCCTGTATTTTGGCAATTCGTCTAGATGGAAAGAAAACCCCACCTCTAATCATTAGTATGGGCAAGAAAGAAAAGATTGAACGCGTTTCAGGCATTTACATTCTTGAAACCGAAAAAGCCTGGTACACACAAAGCAGTTATAAGGAAGTGGGTTGATATAATGCTGCCACTTGTTTTGTGAGGTGAGGACAGAGGTCTGCTAGTCTGGGATTCAGCCAGCACTCACCACGCCAAAGACATGAAGAACTTCCTTGCACAGAGAATAGATCAAATAATGATACCCACAGGAATGACTGCCTATCTCCAGACACTTGATATTACAACAAACAAGAAATTCAAGGACCATTTGCGCATAGAACTCAATGACTACATTGAAAACAGAATGGAGAAAACTCAGCGTGGAAACTTTGTGAAGTCTAGCCTGCAAGAGGTCGTGACTTGGGTGAAGAATTAATGGGATAAAATCACTGACAGCTGTGTTACCAATGCACTATGAGCAGGCTACATGGACAAGCATAGTCTCATTTTAAGAGAGCTCTATTGCTGGACATGACAGATTGGGGCCAACGGTTCTATAGGAAATGCAGTTGCAAGAAACTCAGGCCAGAATTTAGGGGTTGGAGACTTGACACAATGTTCCGGAAGATGATGACATGACTGTATTTGAATAACTTTTCCGTCATCGGGCAACAGAATGGATTGCTTCTCCTTTCAGCTGCTAGCAAGCTAGTCAGTTTTTTTACTTTATTGTATTAAGGCAACGTTTCATTATCAAGGGGTAATTACAAAGTAAGCCCACTAGTTCCCAGACTTCATTTTTATGACTTTCCATCATTCTTCTCATACGGTTTGGGTAAGGAATAAAGAAAGCATCACCACTCAAAAAGTGGCAGTTATTCTCCTGTTTTATTCCCCTCCTCCAATACACATGTATTGAGATTTTTCTGCACTTTAAGCATGAAATATTGCACTGTGAAAGCCAAGGTGTAGATATTCTGAAGTTGAAATGTTTGTTGCACTGTTTATGTAGAATTCTCACACAACTAACAGGTTACCTAGAAGTGTTGCCCAATAACAGAAAAGTACCAAATGTCAATTTGTGCAAATGAATAAATGTAGACTGTTGTATGGGGGGGGGTAAATAAGGAATCCCCAGATAAGCCCTAATGCGTATTTCAGTGGGGGGAAAAGTACAAGACGCAGTCTTATTTTTGGGGAAATACAGTAGCTGTTGCATCACTTATTAAAATCAAGCAAGCTATCCTAAAACAGCTTTTTTCACCTATTTAACAAGATGCAAGTTCACTCTACTTCAAAATCAAAAATTAAAGAGCAAAATTATTGGAAATTACTTCAACATGTTGTTGCAGTTGTATGCACTTTGGTGGAACACAGATTTCAATTTCCATTTGCAGGAGATGACAGATTTAACTCACCATAAAACTGAATTATTCTTGGATTACTGCTACTTGCTGCCAAATCTCACTTTTTTTTTTATTAAAACTAAATACCATGGAAATTCTATCTTCCCAGAACAGTGTGATGAAATCAATGACCTTACAACTGTATTAAAGAGAGAAAAACAACTGGTCACAATCGAATATAATTTCTGCTACAGTTCACCCTGGCCTGTCCCATACTAATTCATGACGGCATACAGATCTTAAAATAATTAATGTTGAACTTTTTTTATTCCATTAGATCATTATTCTGGAGAAGGTGTAGCTAACACCACATTATATTGGGTCTACTTTGTTTCATTGAATCTTATTTCACTGAATTTCAATTCACCCCGACCACATCACTGAAAACACAAATTACTGAAAACTCATTTCACTGAACTGAACTTGGTATACATGGCACTGTGTAGAGTACTGTAAGGCAAGTAAAAAGGTATATGCCTTTTTCCCCACTGTAGTGGGGTCCTGTAGTTGGTATATATAGTTTGGGGGGGGGGGTTCAAGGGCACAGTTCCCCACCTTGTTTTATATTCTATTTTACCAAAAACTTCAAAACAATGCATTTTAAACAATAGACATGCACAGTTACACCAACAATGACCAACTCTCTCCAGAAGACAATACGTACTCTAAGTGGGGGCTACATCCCCAAAACCCCCTAATGTGGGTTGGACTCAAACCTTCAACATTCCATGGTTGGTTTACTCCCACTGGACTGATGTCAAGTTTTCCCTTGAGATCCTTTTTCTTTTGGCTATGAAACCCCAAGCGTGGTGAAGACCAAATTACGCTCAATGCCTAAGCAGAAGACACACTGCATTTGTAAGAATCACAGAAACATTGAAGGAAAAGTGTTTTTTAGGATCCAAACCCAGCACTTCTTGGATTCCAATCAGGTATCACTGCTGCTGGACTAAAGAGCCTCTTAACGGAGGGTGTTGTGTTTTCTTAACAGTCCTTTTTTCTTTCAGCTAGAAAAGCCCTAACATGGAGATTAAGGTCAAATCTCACACACACACACAGAAAGCCTTCTTGTTAGGAGAAAATATCAGGGGCAAAGTACTAACCAGAACAGTATTGCAAGGATCACTGCTAGAGCATTTTTTCTCTCACTGGATGGAGGGAGGATTAAGAAAACCTACTTGCAGAAAACACACTTGTAGGCAGCAGTTCTGGATCTGGAGAAAGCATAAGAGGGAACCTAGAAGTCCCTTACAGGCTGGCAGAGGAGTGGCATCAAAAGTTCAAAGCAAACAAGTGTAAACATCTGCATTTTGACCACAACCTGAAGAGAAGAAAAACGTAGCCTCTTCTGAAAGGCAAAAGCTCAAGAGATCAGAAGGAGGTACTCCCAACCCTTTTGCAACACAGACAGACCTCATCTGGAACACTAATTCTGGAAACAAGGAAAGATGTGAAGCAACTGAAAAACATCCAGAACAAAGCCACAAGTATCACTAGGATGAAGAGAATGGATCAAGAATGTCCACCTTGTATCCATTAGACAATGGGGGAGAGAAATTAAGTGCGACACAGGTGCAGTAAAAGATTTGACATGCTATGACTGAAGAGGGTAGAATGACAGACAAGGACAAAGGCAAGGCTACTGGATACAGCTTAAGGGTACTCATAGAATCATAGGAAGTTACTAGGCTAATGGCCCTAGGGCCCTTACAAGCCTAGCCAAGTTTTACCCTTACTTCCATGATCAGTATCAACTGACCCTGTCCAAGAGGGACACAGGTGGAATCCCTGGGGTGAATTTACAGTTACCCATTCAATTCTCCAGACTGCGCCTGAAAAAGGCCCATCAGGTGCTCTGCTTGACATGAAGTGGAAGTCCATTCCAAAGGTATAGTAACCTCTGGGAGACAAATCTGTCCTTCCAGCAGGTTCTATTAATGTCACATACCAGGTTAAGGGCTTTACAGCGATTAACCTGTGTAGCATTTGACTTGAGGATATGCAACATTTCCAATAAAGCAGGGTCAAAGACTGCTTTACACACAAGGCATAGATCACCTCTGAGTAGTCTGCATGAAACAGAATAAAGTGACTCAGACGATTCACATAGGACAGATGCTGAACACCTTGAATTTTCCTTTTGAGGAACCTTTGCGGCCTCTCCAATTGTTGCAGCTGCTTGTAAAGGTACATACCAAAATGGGCATTGTACTCCCGTTATTGGCCTGATGAGGAAGAGTACAGAGAACTTTTTTCTGGATGCAATGCCCTTACTTATGAGATGAGCAATACAGAATGCTCTTCTTACCATTGTGGAGACATTGTGATCAAAGGCAAGTCTGCTGTCAACCTGTCGGCCCAGGTGTCTCACACCACTGAGTGCGTACTTAGGTGGTTATGAATGTGGTAGTTAGCAGAAACATTGCACTTACCAAAAGGGATGAAAATATAATTTTTTGAATTGAGTTTAAGGCCATGACTTTGGCATCAATCATTTGTTTAAGAACCTCTTGTAAAATGTGGACATTGTTTGGCGATTCTAGGACTGCTCCCAGTTTGCAGTCATCGGCAATTCTAGGACTGCTCCCAGTTTGCAGTCATTGGCAATTCTAGGACTGCTCCCAGTTTGTAGTCATCGGCAAACTTTGTCAGCAACAAACCTTTAGTTTTAGCTTGCGCTTCGGAGAAACAGATTCCAAACAGTAGAGATCCCAGAACTGAGCCCTGTGGAAAACCACTGGGTGCAGGTCTGCTGTTCGAGACAAATTCCCCTATTTTGACTATATGGGTTCTACCAGTGAGCTAGTTAGTGACCCGTCTAATGATATAAGGGTTGATATCTACTTGGGTGAGTTTGTCAACGATGCCCGAGTGGGGGAAGAGTGTCAAAAAGCCTTGGCTAAGTCTAGGTAGGCTGTGTGCACAGATCTCTCCTCGTCCAGGGCCTTGATGACTGTCCCAAAGTAGTCCACCAGGTTTAACAGGCATGATCTCCCTTTGACAACTACAAACTGAGTAAGGTCAAGTGTTTGGAGATTACCCCATATCTTTGTTGATGAGGTTCATTATGATTTGCTCCATTCCTTGCAGATAGTTCCTGGGGTCAGTAGAAGCACCACCTTTGTGCAAGGGGATAACTGTGGTGGTTTTCCATTCTGCTGGGACGAAGCCAGTGCTTAGACTATGATTCAGCCATGCTTAAACCATTGTTAGATATAGCCCCGTTAGTGTTGAGAGACACACAGCACTGCTTATCTACATTGTTTGATAAAGTAGAGAAGATGGATCTATCTGAAGTGCTATTGGTCACACTTGATATCAAAACCCCATTTACTGTGATCCCGAATGTGGACGGGATAGATTTGGTTAAGATTGTTCATTACACATCACGGTCAGTTTAATCATAATACTGTAACTGATCTGCACATTACTAGATCTTATATTGAATCACAATATATTTCTCTTTGGTGAAAGTTATTTTATACAGAAACAAGGGGTGACCATGGGCACCCCATGTGCCAGCATATATGCCTATCTAGTGTTGGCACAATGGGAGGAAGAGTATTAAAATCACAGTAGCTATATGCAGAATGTTATATATTACAGAAGATTCAGGGATGATATCCTTTTGTTATGGAAAGGAAGTGTTACACAGTTGAAGGATTTTATTTTGTATCTTGAGACTACTACTAGATTTCTTAGGTTTGCTATGCAATGGTCTTTTACAACCATAGACATTTTAGCTATTGTGAATGGTGGATTAGACACCAAACTGTTTAAGAAAACATGCTGGAAAAATAGTATTTTACATAAATCCATTATGCATCCTTCACATATCTTTCAACATTGTTAAAGGACAATAATTGAGAATCTCCCAACTTAACACAGATACTTTAGAGATGACAATCACTTGGATTGTTTTAACAAGATCTTTCAAGTAGAGGATATCCGAATAAATTGACTGAACATCTATACAAAAAGAGACAAAGGTAATAGAGGGGCCCCTTATTTTTCCAGTAGGCATAGGGATCATAATGAACAGCACCCTAAGTTTAAATCTGCTGGTAATAAGTCCAAAATGCTTTTCACCTATTCTAGCAATGTATATCAGTTTTGTGACATAGGAAGAACTGGCCTATTTTGTTGGCTGACGATAGTATTAGAAAGGTTGTCGGACAAGACCTCAATTTTATTTTTAGGAAAAATATGAGCTTAAAACGAATGTTGCGTTATGGCCCTAATAATTTGGTAGCAGAACCCTTATTGAAAGCAGGAACATTTCCCTGTGGGAAATGCAAAGCATGTTCCTTTATTGAAGGGACATTTATTCCTAGATTATCAGTTACATGTAATAGCAGCTTAAAGTCAGGGTTTTGGAACATTTTAGCAATATAAGGAATAATGGACACACAAATCCTTTGGCTGCACATACAGAAACTACAGGACACTTTTTTATTTTATAGAGTCCTCCAGAAAGTTAGAACTGGCAGGAGAAGGGGTGATGTGAACAACTATTTAGAGAATCTAGAAGTAAAATGGATAATAGCACTACAAGCCCATCGAGATCAGGGCCTGAATTGCAAGTGTTCCATTGAAGCCAGCATTAATTAAGAGACGTCGATTCTGATTTGTTGATTTTAGTAACATGAGATTTTAATCTGTATATATTGCCCGTTTAAGTTGCTAGTTTTATTTGGATCTGAAAAAGCGGTAGCCCCATGAAAGTGCTCATCCTTCTACAATAGCGCCATTAAAAATCAAGTTTTGGAAGAGAATGCTTTGTCTCTGCTCAGCTTGATTGGTGTGCTCACACACTGACTTGTGACTATGACTGACAAGAAGTACCTAAGTGGCATTGCTAATTCTTGTTTGCGCCCATGTAGGACGCAACCTGGCATGTTATCAGGTCTCATAGATGCTGTGTTTTTGGCCTTTATGACCTGCTCTTTAAAGATACAAAGTAGAGGAGAGGTGGTAGGGATGTCAAGGGGATTCTGTGGTGGGCACAAGGGGGTGAAGTTTTCAAAGAACCTGTCTGCTAACAGGTTAGCTATGTCCACAGACTCAGTATATGTGGTATCATTAACTACCAGTTCAGCACAAATCTGGGCCTTTTAGGTTACGAATGTAACTAAAGATTGCCTTATGGTTATCCTTAACTGAGGAAGCTAATCTGGAGTCATAGTTTGCTTTGGAGAACTTCACAAGAAGTCTTATTTGTTTACGATGAGGTGGGAGTGTTTCCAGTTTAGGACTCACTCCCCTCTTACGCAGACAGCAATTTCATCCTCTTGTTAAGCCTGTTAATGGCAGTTATCCACCAGACAGGTTTGCTCTTCCTTGAGGAGATTACTTTGGTCCTGTCAGGTATAGCTGAGTCAATGTAGTTATGCAGGTATTTGTATAAAGCATTGGTGTAAAACTCTGCATAGTTGCCAGTTCCATTTGAGGGGGAGATGCAGTAAAGCTAGTTATACCATCCCCATAAGAGGTTATAATCTGCTTTGGAGAAGCTTTTTTAGTCTAGAAAAACAACCAGCCAGTAATGCAAAGTAGATTTATTCAAACTCTTGACGTCTAGGCCAAAGCCTTCAAGGAATAAAACAAAATATAAACCACTTGCCTTAAATATAAAATACTTCACACTCCATTAAATATTTAAATAAGCATTCTCCAATTACATTCTTCATTTAACCCTCTAGGGGACAGACTATCAAATTTTAAAATATAAATAGATTCCTTTAAACAGTCGTTTCTTTATATACGTCATGTCAAACTTGAGACTTTTATTTTTTCCAAAATAGTGCCCTGTAAGTCCATCATAATATCCCTGATGAAATGCATTAAAATGCATGGCTATAGAGCTGTTTTCCTATTGTTAATATATCGAACGTGCTCCAACAGCCTGATTTTAAAAGACCCTTTTGTCTCCCCAATATAAAACTTGTTGCAAGGGCATCTTAGGGCGTATATAACCTCTGTATTACAACTAAATATATCACATACTAAGATGTTATTGACTTTAGAAAATCTTAGTTACATACAAGCTTTACATTTACCACAAATGGATGTACCATATCTGGTTAAGGTAGCTGCCAAGTTGATAGGGGGAGCACTGAACCTACCCAAGCACTAAAAAATTATATTTATTCTTTCCCTTTTTATAGGAGAATACTAACTTATCTATCCATTCCGAAACATCTTTCAAGGACAGTAGATATTCCCAGAAATATTTCGCCCGTTTTGTAACTATATAACTAAAACAACCAAAACAACCATAAATTGTAACAAAAATAAGTAACACCATTTTTATCTTTTGAACAACTCATTCCCCCACCATATCTTCTTCCATTTACTCTATCCCTTCTACCATCTCTATCTATGAATCTCTCCAAACTATTATCAATAATGGTTTGATCATAACTTCTATTCTTAAACATATCTACAGTTCTACCAAACTCTTATTTGAAATCTTCCTCATTATTACAAAACTTGGAAAGATGGAGAAATTTTCCAAAAGGAATAGCTTGCAAGGTATGTGGGGGGTGGCAGCTATGTCCATGTAAAAATTATATGCCCTCTTCAAATGTTCTGTAGGTTCTATTTTCCCATCTGTAATATCTAATATCACA
>NC_056726.1:542807627-543035127 GCF_019279795.1 Protopterus annectens
AATAAACTGAATTGTGCATTGTCATATTTAATATTGAAGTACTAAGGCTATTTGATATGCAACTTACAGGCAAAGATATTCATTTTCCTAAGAGTAAAACATTTTCACTGAACTGCTTGCAGTTCCCATTTAAATATTAACTATATTCCTTACACAAATGCCTCAGAGCACATAGTTTACTTGTTTCCTGATTGTTTGCACCTGTAAACTTAACTGAAAGCAATTGCTGATTGAAAAAAAAAATCAGCCAACAGACTTCACAAATGCAAGAAATTACCATTTTCAAATGCTAAATTAAAATAGTTTACAATGTAAACCGTCTATACTCCTACCTCTATAAAAGCAGGGAAGGTTATTTCAATATATATATATATATATATATATATATATATATATATATATATATATATATATATATATATAGTCAATACATTCTTACATCTCATCTCCTCAGCAGCCCAAGATCATATTGCTTATACCCACCTTTTAGCTTGTTATAATACAAACCCCAGACATATTACCAAGACAAAGTACTTTTGTTCTTTAACAGTATTCACTAAGACACCTCCCTCACCTCACATTTAATCACTTCTGCATACCACACAGTACTTTACAATATAACTTACCACTTACTTCAAGAGATGCATCATGTACATTACCAAGAACAAAAACTTAGTTAAAGCTTCAGACCGTTCAGTGAATTCTAAACATCAGTAAAGTAGAAATTATGCTTCAGAGTCCTCCCACCAATTTAACAAAGGCAACAGTCGTTTAGCCACTTCTTGCTGAAAGAACAGCTGCGTAAGTACACTTATAACAGCAGAAGTTTGAATGATCATTGCTGCAGTAACCTTAGCCATATAGATTACATGTTGCTAAGAATATAAAAGCTGGCCAGCTTCCAAAGCTTCATGGCACACTTCTACATGCCCAAACAAGTTAGCTTGAGCTGAGCTGACTGAAATGAGTGGTCTGGGAAGCAACCCCCTTCAGGAGTTTCCTGGACCAAACACTGCTACTCTTGCGGGCTTTTAAGGATAGAAAGTCAGCTAAAACCTTCCAATGCTAGGCAGATAATTTTCCTTTGGGGAAAAATACAACACATTTACTATTAACAGAAAATTGCCTTTCTGTGATGCAGACTGCACAAGCTTGGTCTACAGCCCGGGTAACCAGGGTTCAATTAGCTAGTTGAGCATCTGAGACGGAGGGAGGGAAGGACAGGTATGCTATTCTGAGAGGGAGGAATTGCATTAGCAGTACATGCAGCGTCTCAGTCCTAGCACAGGCTGCAAGTGCAGGGGCTGCCAGTTTGGAGAGAACGGACAGTTCAGGGGGTATATCTGCCCAGAACAAGAGGTAGAATTCACTTCTTGGACCACACCTCAATGCCCAGCCAACCTTCATGGACATCATGCAAAGGGTAGGAATTAGGGCCATTACTCAACAAGCAATGCAAACAGCTGTATGTAGCAGTGGCAGCTCTGAGCATTACATTCCAAACATGGAGTGTCAAAAATCCTTGGGAAAGGAGGCTGAACCCATGGTGGAGCATAAAATATTTGACTATACCTTGAGAACAGGGTCAATGGAGCAGGTGCTCAGTAGGAAGGCCATCTTACCATGCCAGACATCAACCAATACAAGACTGGTGCAATAAGAAAAAAATTGATCAGTGTGTACAAAGCCTCTGATTCTGCAGACTGGACATACCTAACCATAAGGATATTAGGCTTTCCCTTGAAATGTTTATGTATAATTACAAGTTTATAACTATACTACCTTCAAATTCTTTCCTTAAAAATCGAAGATATAAACCAAGGTTGCCCAATTTGTTTGCTTCATCTGTTGAACTTTTAGCCAGTTCTAAAAGACAACCTACACAAAAGATGAGATAGACATTGTAAACTCTTACCACCTCCTCTGCAGACCTTAACATTAAGCCTCAAAAATTTAATAATCCATCTAAAAATCACACCTTCTTCAGTAACTAATCTTTTATTAAAACAGTTAAAAACATATCTTGAAACTGAAATATTTAATTAATTTATCCTTTGTTTACTGGGTTAGTCCCACTAGGTTAATAGCTTCTTTTCAGAAGAGACCTAAGTTAATATTTATACTTCTAGGGGAAATTTGGAAAGAGTAATGTGGAACTCTGCCTACTCCTTTTGAGTGCCATGGTATCTTTTACATCCAACTCAAACAGATGGAGCCTCAATTAAATGTCTCATCCAAAGGATGACGGACTCAGGAGTGTAGCAGCCCCCTTATGCTGCAAGGCAAAGTCAGCAATCCATCCATGTGGCATGGAAATAAAACCTACAACCTTCACCAAAAGCATGTGAGCTAACTGTTGTGCCACTGACGCTGCTAAAAATGCAATTGCTCATACAAATACACAGAGGGATTGAAACATTACACTTTTTTTTTTTTTTTTAAGAATAAACTTTGATAAACATGATACATTATACAAAACTTCCCTACCTTCTCTTTTTTTTGGTATTCAAATAAATACATTTTACTAAGAAAACATACTAGACCCTAGGACTACAGAGATGTGAGTTTCCTCTGACAGATTCTGGCTTCGTTTTTTAAAAACGGTCTAGGAGGACAGGTGAGTCAAACGTGATTTAGAAATGCATTTATCTTTTTGCAAAAATAAATTCAAAACTGCACAGCCTCAATCATTTCCAGTATTTTCAATACATTACTCATCCCATAACAAAGTTTGTATAGATACTTTGAAAGCGTATTGGATTTTTACTACATTCCATAATCACAACATACATTAAAACTACTACTGCCCCCCACAAGGCAGGCTAGATATTCTAAATATTAAAAATTATACATTTAGCAAAATACTATTCCTTCTTCAGATAAAAATACTGCCAAACAGATTCATAGTTTTAACTGATCAAACTTTATAACCCATTACAAGATTTCCTGACTAATTCTGGGGTTGTATAATTAAAACTTCACATCTATTCTTGATAAAGTGAACTTGCACTGAAAATGCAATCAAAGGCCACTTCTCTACTCTGAAAGATGCTTACGTGGAAATGTTTGTTAACCACATTTTACAATCCAGACTGGTTGGTGTGCAAGTTAAATGCTACACATGTAACAGAGTTAAAAGGAAACTGAAAGCACATGCTTTGTGCACCTTTATCCAAATTTTACAAGGATATTCCATCATTTATGCAGGTTTCCTGAAAAGAATTTTACACTGATCAATCAAACTTAATACCCCAAACCTTTTGTGTAATATGAACGATTAACTACCTTTAGTTTATTACCTTGCTTGGAAGGAATACTACAAGGACTTAGAGAAAGCCTGTCCATTCTTGTTTTGATTTTGCCTCTAATATTGCCCATGACACAGAAAGTAGCATTATACTAGCAGAAATGAGCAAAGTGAACTGAAAAAATTGAAAGACACTGACAGCTGGAGCTCGATTTCACTTTTTTTTGTTTTACAAGTTTCCACAACTTAATACTTTTGAAGATTTGCAGTTTTCTTGACTTAATATTCATTACTTTGACTTCTTTAAGACTTCTAATTATGTATTTTATAAAGAACATGAACAGATTTTTTCCTACTGTGTCTTGCATGTAAGGATGTTGTGTTTTGTACTCAAATGTACTCAATTCAAATTTTATATGCATTAAAAAAAGACGGCATGGGAAACCTGGAAGAGACGAGGCAATTCAAAGTGGAAGGATGTAGCTCTTAAATATCACATGCATGGAAGTGAGCAGAATGGATGACAAATCATATTTCTGCCACCACAGATAGGATTTTACCCATGGACTGATTACTTATTGAGCTACACCTAAATGATGCTCTTCCCTATACCATCTCTGCAAGACCATATGGCACTACACATGTCATGCAACACTTAAGTACTTATCACCTCTGGAAGTTGGGGATACAGTTGTGTACATTTAACAAATGTAGATGTTAGAGTGTTATTCACTGTTGCAGTCATTACATTTGGGTAATCTGCCAGCAGGTTACCCTCAGTCGGCTTGATTAACAAAGTCTTAGGTCCTGCGTCAGTTGCTGTCCCTTCTTCCATGATGTCAGGTGGTCAGGGGTGTAAAACATGCAGCCGACACCATTGCATTAGTTTTTCTTGCCCCAGATGTCAAGTGCCCCACAAATGGGGAGCAAATAAAATTATAAACACAAAAAATATACCTCCAACCAAAAGCAAATACACCAAAAGGGCTTTTAAGCATAGTGAAAGAAGGCAGAGGTATAGCCAGAGAAAAATAGGGGGCTGGAGGGAGGGTAACCAGGACTGCAACAGTGAATACACTCTAACATCTACATTTATGGTAAGTGTACACAACTGTACTATGTTCTTCATGTTTCACTGTTGCAGTCATTACATTTGGATAGATTCCCAAAGCTATGGTTGGGTGGAGATGATTATACAGCATTAGGACCAGCTGTAAGGTCCTGCAGGACAGCAGTGGCAAAGCCAGCTCTGGATTTAGAGAAAAGTGGTAAATGGTAATGTTTGGTTAAAGTATGAACTGAGCTCTAGGTAGCAGCTTCTAGAATGTCCCTGGTAGGAACACCTCTGAGAAAGGCTGTTGAAGTAGATGCAGCCCTGGTGGAATGGGATCGGATCCCCTGGGGGATAGTTTTTCCATGGTGCATATAGCAGAAATGAATACAATGGCTTATCCATTTGGAAATGGTTTGCTTTGAAATGGCCTTTCCCTCTGCCCCTGCAACAAATGCCACCAGCAGTTCAGATTTTTTTTGAGATTTAGTCCTGTTTAAGTAAAATCTAAGTTGTCTATGTACATCCAATGAATGCAGAATCCGCTCCCCCTTGTTCTGTGGATTGGGAAAGAAAGTTGGCAAATGAATGGTCTGATTAAGAGCCACACTGGATACCGCCTTAGGCATGAAGGATGGACTGGTCCTGAGAGATACCCTGTCCGCATGAAAAATGATGAAAGGCTCCACTGCCATAAGAACCTGTAATTCGGAAATCCTTCTAGCTGAAGTGACTGCTAAAAGGAAAGCGGTTTTCCATGAGAGAAATTTTATGTCTGCAGTAGCAGTTGGCTCGAAAGGAGGGACAGTGAGCTTAGTTTTTGGCCCCTCTGAGATACTGCTTTAGCAGAGGATGAGAGAAGAGGGGAGGTTCTGTGTTGCAATGAGCTGAAATGGCTGAGGCATGGATTTTTATGGGAAAAAAGGACAGGCCTTTGTGAAGCATCTCAGGTAAGCATTGCAAAATCTGAGGAATGTTGGGCCCTGCTGCGCTTATCCCTCGAGAATGATTCCAGGCACAGAATCTTTTCCATTTGTCAGCATAAGATTTTCTAGTACTAGGTCTTCTCGCCTCCAAAATGACACCCATCACAGATTTGCTGAGGGATGCAAAGGGAGAATTTAGGTGATTAGCCACGCTGCAAGATTCAAAGTTTGGAGCAGTGTGCGTAGTTTGGTTGTTCTGTTGAGACAGTAAGGTGTCTGAGGCAGATGCCACGGTGGAAGGTATGACGCACTGCGCAGGAGTGGGTACCAGTGTTGGCGATGCCAGTCTGGAGCAATCAAAATCATTTTTGGTTTGTCCTGTTTGACTTTTAGTAGAACTTTGGAGAGCAGAGGCAGAGGGGAAAAAGGCAAAGACTGATAGGTTTTTCCAGCTGAAGGACAGAGCATCCACTTTCCAGGCTTTTTTGTGATGAGTTCTTGTGCAAAATTTGTCCAAATGATAGTGCTGGGGGAGGCAAAAAAATCCATGTCTGGGCTCCCCCATTTGCGTGTCAACGTGGTTCCAGTTTCCATTCGTGAGGGTCCATAAGATTTCTGCTTAGTTCGTCTGCCAGAGTATTCAGCTTTCCTGGCAGGAATTGAGCTTGTAGTTTTACTTGATAGGTCAAGGCCGTGTCCCACAATGCCATGGCTAGTCTGCAAAGGGGGTAGGAGTGTGTACCCCCCCTGCTTGTTTATGTACCACAACCGTGTTGTCTGTCTATCATTAATTGTCCTGGATGAAGGTAGTCCTTGAAGGCTGTCAGTGCATTCTGTACAGCTAGCATTTCTTTTTGATTGATATGAAGGTGCATTTGATTTGGGCTCCATTTGCCCTGAATGCACTTCCCTGCCAGATGAGCCCCCCAAGCATAGTCTGATGCATCTGTAGTTAGGGTTTGAGCGGCAGGGGATGGTGTGAATGACAGTCCCTTGTTTTGGTGGCAGGCCTCTGCCCACCATAGGAACTCTAATTGCAGGCAAGGTATGATAGGAATCACTGGTTCCAGGCTGTGACAATGTTGACTCCATAAACTTTTTAACTACCACTGAAGTTTCCTCATATGCAGTCTTGCATATGGAATGAGAAGAATGCAGGAGGCCATGAACCCCAAGGCTTGCAGTATTTGTCTTGCAGATAGCAGGGTTTTTGTGGCCACCTGTTTGAAGTCAGTCACCAAATTAATTTGCTTTTCTGACGTAAGGAAAGCCATCTGGGCAGTTGTATTCAAGCTTACACCCAGGAATGTAATTTTTTGAGAGGGCACCAGTTGTGATTTATTTTCGTTTACAGTGTACCCTAGACAAGTTAGAACCCTTTTTACAAACGCCAGCTGTTTTAGAAGAATGCCCCTGTTTTCTGCCTGAATTAGACAATCGTCCAGGTATGGATATATTTGAATATTTCTTTGCCTGCAAAATGCAATTACTGGAGCCAGGCACTTTGTAAAGTAAGGTTTGCAGGTAAGCCTCTTAAATCTAGAGATGCCAATCGGGCATCTTTGCCTAGCATAGGAAGTAACTGGTGAAAAGTCAGCATCTTGAATTTTGGAATGTCCAGAAAGGTGTTTAGAGTAGATAAGTCCAGAATTGGATGTCATGCTTAGTCTTTTCTGGGTACCAGGAAAAGTCTTGAATAGAAACCTTGTCCCTTTTCCTCTACTGGTACTGGCTGAATAGCCCCCATGCTCATGAGGGAAAGTACTTGCTTCTGGCCCTCTGCCCACTGATTTGGGGGCAGGTCTGGCCATCCGTTTGGAATTGGCAATGTGTGGAAATGAAATCTGTATCCCTGGGATACTATATTTAAAACCCATTTGTCCTGGGTTATAAGTTGCCAGTTTCTTGCATGAAGAGCCAGTTTTCCCTCCAAAGGGGTGGCTAAAAGGTAAGTGCTTGGTAAGTGTAAAGGGAAGTCATTGAGACTGCTTACCATAGGGAGGTGTCTTGTTTCCAGATTTGGAAGAGGAGGCACCCCATTGTTTTGCTCTGAAAGTCTCTTGGGACTGAAACCTGGTGCCTTTGGAATATCTGGGCTTGACCAGAGTGGCTCTCAAAGGAACTGGAAAGGACCAGTTCTTAGTAGGCCAGTGTCTACTAAATCTTGGAGGTTGCACTTGTAAGAAATCTTTCACAGTTTGCATAGACTTAGCTTTATCTTCCATCTTTTTTAGAACTTCTTCAGCCTTATTACCAAAGAGACGGTCCTGTTGTAAAGGAGCATCCAACAATTTTGCCTTAACATGATCAGGAAGAGTTTGCTCTTTGAGCCAAGCATGCCTTCTTATCACAGACCCAGTTATAGCAGCCCTGCAAGAGGCCTCCAAAGAATCAAAACCACATTGCAAAGCATGTTTTCCAACTTGTTCAGCTGAATGCAATAGATCCTGTAAATCTTTATTTTCCACACAGTCAGAAATTAACATAATTTTCTGTTTAAGCAGTCTCATGATATGCTGTTGATATTTAAGCATATGAAATTGACAGTCGAAAGCCCTGATTGCTAAGGTTGCAGAAGTATAAACCTTCTTACCCCATCTATCCAGCGCCCTGGAATCTCTATCAGAAGGGGTAGGATTTTTAGCAGTAGAAGCCTTAATGCCCTTGGGACCCTAAGAAATGGTTTCAGGATCCGCAACAGGATTTCTGAAAAGGAATTTGTGGGAGTCAGGAACCCTGTAGTATCTGTCTGGCTTACAAGGAGCCAGAGGCAGAGAATCAGGAGCCATACTAGATTCTGAAAAAACATCAAACAATGTCTAGAACAGGAGGTATAACCAAAGGCCTATGCTGAGGAAGAAGAAGAAAATCCCCAAGTCTCTTAAGGTATGCAAAGTTTCCCCAAAAGAAAAATCCTC
Source organism: Protopterus annectens (assembly GCF_019279795.1). Lineage (NCBI taxonomy): Eukaryota > Metazoa > Chordata > Ceratodontiformes > Protopteridae > Protopterus > Protopterus annectens. Next base: position 542,815,770 of record NC_056726.1, read on the forward strand.
AGGGGAGAAGCAGAAGGAATGGAATTCTTCTGCATCAGTGTCCTCATAAATAGGTATGGACAATTCCTGTTCATTAGAAGAATCAGAAGAAATAGAATCCTGTTCAGAAGATTCATAGTCAATATCTTGCCTAGGCCTCTTAGAAGGGGGGGGGGTTGACTTCCCCTGATCAGATTAATTAAATCTTCAGCCATTTTGATCATTTGTTTCTTAAGCATAGGGGCCTGCACATGTGGCCTAGGCGTTGGTTTTTTAGATATAGGTCAAGATTTTGGCCTTAGTTTTGAAGATGGCGTCAGTCTAATATACAAATCTGTAAGCCTGAAAACACCCTTAGAAGCTGGTGCCTGCACAGCAGCTCTGGACCCATCCAAGGTAGAGACATCCGCGGGTTCCATAATTGAAGCATCTCACGGCATACCAGACTCCAAAATGGGTCTCAGTAGAGGCCTGCGAATCAGAATTAGCAGGTATCAGGGGCTGCGAAAGTGCCTCACTGAGTACTGGCGAACTGGCGACTGGCTTAGGAGAAGCGTCGGCAGCTTTGGACCTCAACGGCCTCTCTTTTTCTTTGCGTTTTTTAGGTAATCGGATTGCTGACATTTCTGGATAATTAAAGCATGAGCCAAAATATTTAGAAGCAAAAATGTACAGACGTTTAATAGTGCATTGATTAAATAAATCACAGAATCGACAGCAAGGTACATTGTGGTCAGGGCCTAGGCAAGGAATACAGTACAAATGGAAATCCTTATGAGGTATTCGCTTCCCACAGGTAATGTAATTATTAACTTTTACTAACATCGGTAAGGAGCAAGAAAAAGTTTCCCCAATGGGGTACTTAGCTTTTTAGTTGAAGATTTCGGATCTGAAACTCTAAAAATTTCAGGAGTCTGCCGGCACTTGCGAACTGCTTTTGCTTCGGGCACCGCATGGCAAGAAAGACTAATGTAATGGCGTCTGCTGCATGTTTTATACCCCTGACGACCTGATATCATGGAAGGGACAGCAACCGACGCAGGACCCAAAACTTTGTTAATCAGGCCGAATATGGGCAACCTGCCAGCAGATTACTCAAATGTAATGACTGCAACAGTGAAACACGAAGATAAAGTAAAACCACAAAACACTTGTAGTGTTGTCTCAAATTTCTAAGCACCTACATGGCTGGACCTGCGTCTGTATTCAACCGCAAAAGCTCTTGGGAGACTTGTGTACTTTCTGTAGACAAAGCTGGGGTTATAAACAATTCATCTACACAAACCAGGCATTTCAATTGGGACTGCTGGCAGTCAACATGCCACCTTAAACCAAGATTACTTTGGCACAGGTCAGAGATGGTACAACTCCAAATATGCTTAATTTTTTTTCTACAGCTTTTTAAACCGCATCAACTTATTCATTTTTGCATTGTTTTTAAATGTCAGCAGCTGAAAATCACAATTGACTTGGGTTAGATGCCTGCCACACTATTCCAAACATGGATGCAAACCTGCACACAGCAACTATGCCTACCCAAAGTGCTGTGCGTTTCTTGGCAAGACAGAGCCCTAATATCATGCTCACTGTGCATGGTGTGCACAAATGTGATCTAAATCCTGGAGTGCTATATCCTGTAATATACCCCCCACAAAAAAAATAAGATGGGCAAACCAGTGTCAGCCACTCACTTCTACCCTTCACTGGCAAGCTCTAACAACCAAGTCAGTAGTCAACCACAGATTTTCACTTGCATAGTCAACCTCCAGCCATCTAGGTGCTTAGAAAGTTGAGACAACACTAATGCAAGTGCTCTGTGCATTTTCTGAAAACCCACCCCACAATCCTCAGCCCCACCTCAGTTCACTGTCAACTTAGACAATACAGCCCTCAAAAAACCACAAATGGTCTCCAACAAATGGGAGAACCTGCCCGCATCTTGACAGTATGTCTAAATCAGAGAGGGGTGGGGGCAAAGCAAATTATTTGTGCATTTAAGCTGCAGCTGCACTGCTATGTGCAAAATATTTGTAGCACTCTTGACCAGACTCATTTTGTGCATGGAAATAGTCCTCTGGTCTGCTATAGCAGGAAAAGTACAGTTGTGTACACTTACCATGAATCTAGATGTTAAAGAGTGTATTCACTGTTGCAGTCATCACTTGTGGGTTATCCCTGCTGGATAGTCCTCGGCCGGCCTAAGTACCAAAGTAAAGGTTTCCCTCCTGCATCAACTGCTCTGTGTGTGTGGCTGATGTCAGGGCTATAAAGGGAGACAGCAGACACCATAACATCAGTTTTTTCTGCCCCAAAGGTCTTGGGAGGCCCAGATAAGATATATACATTAGTTAAAAAAAGGGGGTAGGTGGAAGGGATGCAGGACTGCAACAGTGAATACACTCTAACATCTACACTTATGGTAAGTGTATACAACTGTACTAAGTTCTTAGTGTTTTACTGTTGCAGTCATCACTTGTGGGAAGAATCTCAAAGCAGAGAAAGTGGGTGGAGGAAAGCTGCAGAATTATGGGGATGCTAGCATGCCCTGCAGGACTGCAGGTGCAAATCCTGCCCTGGCTTTGGGGAAAGTAGCCAACTGGTAGTGCTTGCTGAAACTGTGGACAAATGTCCAAGTAGCAGCTTCCAGAATTTCCTTGGTAGGAACCCCCTCAGAAAGGATGTGGAGATAGAGGCTGCTCTTGTGGAATGGGATCTGATGATTTTAGGAGGACTTTTCCCACGGAAGGTATAGCAGAAATGTATACAATGAGAGATCCATTTAGAAATTGTCTGCTTAGTAATGGGTTTTCCCTCTACCCCAGGGGCAAATGAAACAAGGAGTTGGTCAGTTTTCCTGATTGATTTGGTCCTGTCAAGGTAAAATCTCAACTGTTTGTGCACATCTAAGGTATGCAGAATTCTCACCCCCTCTGTTGGTTTAGGAAAGGTAGGTAGGTAAGGTGTATGGCCTGGTTGAGGGCTACATCAGAGACCACCTTAGATATAAAGGAGGGGTTGGTTCCTAGAGAAACCCTGTCCACGTGGAAGATGAATGGCTCAGTGGCCATAAAAGCCTGGAGCTCAGATACCCTCCTAGCAGAAGTGATGGCTAGCGAAAGGGCAGTCTTTCAAGAGAGGTATTTGAGATCTGCTGAAGAAGCTGGCTCGAAAGGGATTACAGTCAGCTTTTCCAGGACAGAGTTTAGATCCCAAGTTAGTGTAGGGGGGCCTTCTTGGCAGTCTAATAAGTGTCACACCTCTGAGAAACTGCTTCAAGAGGTGTTGAGAGAATAAAGGCCGATTTGCCTGGACACAGGTTGAGATAGCTGAAGCATGAGTCTTGATAGAGGAGTAAGATGAACCCTTATGGAGGAGCACTGCCAGACAGCCCAGAACAAGGGGTAAAGAGACTTTAGTGCTGGGGATGCTCCTAGTGGAGCACCAGCAAGTGAATATCTTCCATTTAGAAGAATAAGATTTTCTGGTGCTGGGTCTGCGAGCCTCCTTAAATGTCTAATACCTGACTGCTGAGGAATGAAGAGGACCGAAGAGTTATCTGCCTTTGAGGAATCAGCCATGCTTTTAGCTAGAGTGTGGCCAAGCCTGGATGTAGGAGCTTCCCTCCTGGTTGTGTGAGAAGGTTTGAGGTGGAGGGCAGGGGAAAGGGAGGGTGCATGCTCACGCTGAAGAGCATGGGGTTCCAGTGCTGCCTTGGCCAATCTGGGGCAATCAGGGTAGCCCCTTGGTCCTCTTCCTCTGATCTTGTGTAGAACCCTGGATGTCAGAGGAAGTGGGAAAAAGGCATACACAAACAGGCTGCCCCAGTGGAAGGAGAGGGTGTCCACCCTCCAGGCTTCTGAGTGAAACTGTCTTGAGCAGAGTTTGGCCAGTTAACGGTTCTGGTGGCCTGCGAAAAGGTCTATGTCTGGCTTCCCCCCCAGATGCGAGTGATCTGTAAGAAGGTCTCCCTGTGCAACTGCCAGTCATGGGGGTCCATGATCTGTCTGCTTAAGTGATCTGCCAGGGTGTTTTGCTTCCCTGAGAGATATTGGGCTAAGAGATGCAGTCCCAGATTCGATGCGGACTGCCACATTTCCATGGCAGGAAACCTAGGGAGTAGGAATGATTGCCCCCGTTTTCTGATATCACATGACAGTGGTGTTGTCTATCCTGATTAGGAGTATCCCTAGTGATAGATGCTCTTGAAAGGTTAGGATAGCTCTGTGCACTGCCAGCATTTCTTTCAAACTGATGTTGAGACCTTGAACTTCCTGTTCCCAAAAGGACTGGGTTTGCCGAGTACCAGTGTGGGCTCCCCAGACAATGTCCGAGGTGTCTGTGGTCAAGGTCTGCTTGTGTGGCTGAAGGACAAAAGGAAAGCCCTTGTTTAGGGAGCAAGCCTGGGCCCACCAGATGAGTTCCTTTCTTAAGCAAGGGATTAGTGATAGTTGGTGCTCCAGAGACTGGGAGTGTTGGCACCAGAGGTTCCTTAGGTACCACTGCCATGCATCCAAAGGCTTGCAATATTTCCCTGGCTGTGAGGTGGGTCTTGTATGCTAGCTAGTGTAAGTAGAACTGCATTTCCATGGATTTGTCTAGCAGAGTGCCCAGGAAAGGAATCCTTCATATGGGTAGCAGCTGGGATTTCTCCATATTGATGGTAAACCCCAGTGAGGGTTAGTAGAGTCTGCACAAAGGAGGTGTCCTGTAGGAGCTTTTCCTTGGTTTTGGCCTGAATGAGGCAGTCATCCAGATAGGGGTAAATGTGTATGGTGCTCTGTCTGCAGTAAGCAATGATTGGAGTCAAGCACTAAATACTCTGGGAGCAGTGGATAAGCCAAGTGCAGAGAATTGAAAGTGTTAGGACCTTTCTCTGAACCTTGCATAACTCCTGCAGGACTGACAGGAATATGCAGGTAGGCATACCTCAGATCTAGGGTCACTAGCTAGACTTGTGGTAGGAGCATAGGCAGTAGTTTTTGTAGTGTCAACATTTTGAAGTTTGGAACCAGAACGGACAGATTCAAGAGAGAGGTCTATGATAGGGCACCGTGTGCCCTCTTTTCTGGGAACCAGGAACAGTCGAGTAAAATCCCTTCCCAGTCTGTTCCTTGGGCACATGTTCTACAGCACTCTGGGCATAAAGTTTTTGGATCTGGTGAACAGCTTCTGCAGTCTGGTTTGCAAGGACATCTGGGCAACCTGATCTCCTTGGTTTTTATATGAAATAGACTCTGTACCCTCTGGTAACAATTTTCAGGACCCATAGATTTGAGGTGATGGACTGTCAGTTTTCTAGGAAGAGGGAAAGTCTTGCTCCTAGCTTCTCTGGAGACCTGGAGGGCAGAGGGGAAGGAAAGGAGCCACTGTGGGGGGCAGAGGGGAAGGAAGAGAGCCACTAAGAGTCTCTGGTAAAGGAAGTGGGTTTAGAACTCCCCTGCCTTGGAGGGACAGTGGACCACTGCCTAATTCTTTGCTGGCTGTGTCTGCAGCCCAGGGGTTCTGTGTCTCTGCGTCCCTTTCTCTGTAATGGGTTAGCCTGAGAGGAAAAGAACCAGTGCTTGGTAGGGAAGCTTCTGCTGAACCTGGGAGGCTGTACCTGCAAAACGTCCTCGACAGTCTGCATGGATTTGGCTTTGTTCTCCATTTTCTTGATGACCTCCTAAGCCCTGGGGCCAAACAACTGCTCTTTATCCAAAGAATCTACAACTTTGGATTTTACCTGGTCTGGCAAAGGTTGCTCCCTTAACCAGGTGTGCCTTCTGATAACTGACCATGTAGCTGCAGCTCTGGCAGAGGCTTCCAAGGCATCATAACCACAATGTAAGGAGTGATTTGCTACCTTAGAGCTTGACTGTATGAGGTCTGTTAATTCTCTCAGTGTTAGTGTCAGGCTAGGCAGATATTTTCTATTTAATAAGTTAGAGCACATTCTGCTGGAATTTAATCATATGAAATTGACAGTTTAATGCCTCAACAGCTAAAGTGGGTGAGGTATAAACCTTTTTACCCATCCTGTCTATAGCTCTCCTTTGTCAGTTGGAATGTGTGTTTTTTTTTTCTAGAAAAACATCTACTACTACATCCAGGATAGGAGGAATGGCCAGAGGCTTATGCTGAGGCAGTTCTAAGGCAGTTCTAGAAATTCCCAGTCTCTCTTTTTAGACTCGGGGTAGTTCATGGGCTTCCCAATGAGAGTGGTTAGAGTTTCCCCGAAAGAAAGGCCCTCAGTGGGACAGGCAGTTGGAATGGGATCATCAGCAGAGTCCTCAAATGCTGCTAAGGGCTGGTCTTCCATGTCTGACAGATCTGAATCCACTGATGCCCAATCTGTGAGGACCTCTTGAGAAGGGGGGGGGGTGTCTTTTGGCTGGTGTGGGAGGAGGTTGGCTACCCCTGATCAGAGTCATCAGGTCCTCTGGCATTCTGAGAAGTTGCTGTGATTGAGAGTCTGGCTAGCTAGTAGTAGATTGGAGGCTGGAGACCTGCGAAGGGATCTTTTTGGGGATAGATTTTGGCTTGGGCCTAGCTGGTTCAGTAGCCTTATACAAAGTCAATCTGACTGGCGGCATTGTCGTCGGTCTAATCTTGACTTAGAATGCTGGCGAGGGCTCTGCGGAAGCCAGTGCCTGCAAAGTGTCTCGGGACCCAACTGCTTGAGGAACAAACGACATCTTAGCAGAAGGAGGTTGATCCGGCGGCATGCCAGACTCCAATTGGGTCTCAGTAGAGGCCTGCAGCAGATCTTCGGCTGTCAGGGGCTGCGAAGGCACCTCACTGAGTTCAGCTGTAACCTTGCTTTGAGTAATGGTGGACTGTAGTTCGGGGTCATCAGAGGGCCTAACTTTTGGAGGCCTACCCTGGTCTGTCTCTTTTCTTCCTAGGAAAGTCAGCAACTACCTGAGAGACCAACACCATTTCGTGTTGCTGGAAAGTCTGACTAAAATGACTCGTTACAATATCAGTTCTTTTTATTTTTATTTATTTATTTACATTTGTTTACCGGGAAAGTCCGACTGGATACAGGTCCATTTTCAGTGGAGGCCCGGGGAGAAAAGCTCCACAGTACAGTAGAATGCAGTACATGAGAACAAAATATAGAACAAACAATTGATTTTAATGCATAAAAGGTTAGAAATTAAGTGTTGGTTAGTACAGTAGACAGTCATTGAGGTACATAGTAAAAACATTGAGGTACATAGTCAAAAACTTAAAAAAATATATATATATTTTTTTACCAGTATCTGGGTTTACAAGCTTTTTAGGGAAAATCTGTTTACTTATCTGAACACGTGACATTTAGATTTAACCTGGAGTGTAACATGAGCATGGCCAGTTAGTTAAGTAGTGGGTTTTAAGGAGTTTTTTAAAATGATTGAAGGAGATGCTAGAAGTTGTATGGATTGGTAGTGTGTTCCAGATTTTGGCAATGGTGCTGGCAAAGAGCGATTTACCAGCGTTGTTTTTATGTTGGATGACCGTTATTAGGTTCTGGCTGTTGGATCGTAGGGCTCTAGTGGGAACGTGGGCTGTATTAAATGCTGAAGTGCTGGGGTTAACTCTGGGAGGTTGTAGGGCTTGTGAGCTACAGAGAGTTGATTGAACATGAGTACATGAGGCAACTCAAGCCAGTTAAGTTGTTTTAGGGATAGACAGTGATGGGACCTGTAAGACGCATCAGATGCAAACTTGGCAATCTTATTATAGAAAGATTCCATTTTATTCAGTTCGGATTGGCATAGATTAATCAAGATGGGAAAGGTGCAGAGGAGGGTGGATAGGAGGCAAGTCCTAGTGATGATGACTTTGGTATGGTTAGTCAAACTGTTTGTTCCTGTAGAGAAGGGCCTAGCTTTTTATTAACTTTCTCGATGGTTTGTGCTATGTGGATGTTGAATTTCAGGTTCTTTCTATGCCTAGCAGTTTGGCGTGTGTGGTTGGACTAATTTGAATGTTTTCTTTGGAGTTGATGAAGTTGTTGCTCAGGGGAGACTACCTCCCTGGGCCAAAGAATTTTTTTTTTTTTTTAGGGTTAATAAATTTGATGTTAGCAAACCAGGTTTCAGCTAGGGTGAAGGTGTTTTGGGTTAGGGTATGTAGTTCACTTAGGGTGGGGGTGGCACATATAAGGGTTGTGTCGTCAGCATACCTCTCAACCTCTTAAAGCAAGAAATCTGGACAAAGCCATAAACAAAAGTGGGACAAGGGCCCAAAAAAAGGGCCAATTTTTAAATATTGCTATAAACTTAGAAAGTTGATAGAACAGGTTTTGAATTAGCATTAATTTTCTGAAGGGTATGAAGTCTGAAACTCAAATGTCTGTCATTTTCTAACTTTAGTCTTTAATGATCTCTCACGAATTTGCCAGAAAACCACAATTTTATGAAAAACAGACCAAAAATATAAGGTAAAAATCTGGACATTCGGCAAAAATCTGTACAGCTGAGAGGTATGGTCGTCAGCATATTGTACTACTGAGGCAGTTGACAAGGATGAAGTTAACTGGTTAGCAAAGAGAAAACAACAGAGGGCCGAGGATAGACCCTTGAGGGACTCCTATAGTTACTGGTAGCAAAGGGGACAATTGGTCTTGCCATAGGACAGCTTGCTGTCGATCTGACAAATAGCTGTTAAACAATGATACAGAGGAGGAACTTGTATTTAGGGTAGACAGAGTTGCAAGAAGCATGTCAAAGGCTTTTGATAAGTCTAAGAATATGGAAGAAGTAAATAGATCCTTGTTTCTGTGGTGGTTAACTATGTTGGTAAATGATAATGCTGTGGTGGTGCTGTGGGAAGGTCTAAAGCCATGCTGGGATATGGAGACTAGGTTGTTATTCTGGAGGTATTGCATAAGTTGAGTATATTTTTGATAATGGTGGTAAGATAGCTATAGGCCGATAGTTGGTAAGTTCTAAGGAGTTACCTGCTTTGTGCAGTGGGATGATATGGGTGGTTTTCCAAGAGGCTGGTAGTTTGCATTCTAACAGATCTATTAATGGGAATGGAGACTGGATAGGCTATAGCTTCAGCTGATATTTGAAGGAAGTCTGCTGGTAGCTTATCAGCTGCTACAGTGGTTGGTTTAAGTTTCTTAAGGAGTTTAGAAATTGCCTTGGTGGACACTGGGTGAAGCTGAAAACTGGAAGTATTGTTTTGTGTATTGGGTTGGGTTGTGGTAGTTACTGGTGTGGGGTGGGTAGTACTATTTTGGGCATTGGCAAGGGTCTGGACTATTTCAGTGAAGAATCTATTAAATTGTGTGGGCATGATTTGGTAGCACAGGGGTTGGTACAGTGGACCTTCCTGGGGGCAGTATACAATTTGTGTTCCAGAAGTTTTTGGGGTTATGAGCATATTTTTTGTAGGTTTTGATAGTAGTTAGATTTGTCTAGTTTGATTTTTTTGGCTTTGTTTTGGAGCTGTAGGTAATTTTGTCTTAAGGTAGTGTTTTTGTTTTGATATTGAGACAAGGTGTTGTCCCTTTCTTTTGTTATAGTTTTATAGTGGGATTGGTTAGCCATGGGGCATAATTAGTCTTTATTCTAATGGTTCGGGAGGATGCATATTGGTCCAGGATTTTTAGGAAGGTTGTGTTGAAGTACTCAACTGCTTTGCTAGAGATAATTGCTTTAGGGGTGTCCAGTTGCAGTGTTTTAGTGCACTGATGAAGTTAGAAGGTATGAAGGTGTTTTTGTTATGAACTACTCTGAGGATAGGTTGGCTGATGGTTTGGTATTTGTTCCTAATTAGAGAGGTAGGATGATGGTCACTTAGGGTATCTGGAAGACAAGCCAGATTGCTGTGTAAGATTGGGGTCAGGTACCAGGATCCAGCCCAAGACGGACTGGTGATTGGATGTTGTTTTTTTCCAGTTCTAGTGAGGGTGGTTATAGTTTGGGTAAACCTGTGGAGGTTTATAAAGGCAGTGGGATTATGGCTGGAGCAGTTGAGCCAGTCAATAAAGTCTCCTAATAATATGGTTTCATGTGGACTGGAGTTGGACATCCAATTAAGCAGGTTTTCCATTTGAGTGATATTATTGCCTGGTGGGATGTAACCACCTGCAACAACTGTTTACACTGGAGTTTATTTTTAATCTGGCAAGGATTAGTTCCACATCTTTGACTCCTTGGGTGTTGTAATAGAGTTGTTCTATGGTGAGGTGGTTTTGGAATATTATTGCAACACCACCTCTCCCTTTTTCTCTACTCTGTCTGTGCAGATAATATTGTAGCCAGGGGTGGTAATCTCATTGTCATGATGTTTTGGTTTGAGCCATGTTTCAGTTAACACAATATCTGGTTTGATTAGTGCCACTAGGGCATGTAGGTCCTGGATTTTCTTAAGTATGCTTCTAGCATTAATGTTTAGGAAGCAGAGAGCTGAGGATGATCCGTGGTATAGGGAATTTAGCTGATTTGAGTTAGGGTTGACAAGTGCTTTGGGTCCTGGATTGGGGGTGGACATCTCCACTGCAAGTGAGTTTTTGGAGTAGGTGTAGATAGAGTTTGGTAAATTTGTGAATTATTTTACTTTGTTTTTCTGAAGAGAGGGTTACTTTTTATGGTTGGTTTGTTGCATGAGTAAGGGAAAGGTTGGGGTGTGTTAAGGTCAGATGGTGATATAGGGAAGTTTTTTAGTTTAATGAGATTAGCTGTGGATTCTGTTTGCCATGGGGATGGGGTATGGTTATCAAGTTAAATGTGGTAGGAGGACAGATTGGAAAGGAGTAGGTTGAAGACTATTAGTGTGTAGATGGATGCTTTTAGTCGTTTGGTTGGGTGTGTGCAGTACATATTAATTAGTTTAAGAAAAGGTGGGATGTCTACAAGGGTGATATTTGTAGGTGCATCTGATTGGAGTTGTAATAGGAGGGGGGAGGTGGGAGGTATTTTCTGACAGAGGCAGGAAGCGAGGTGCAGTGTTGGGGAGGAACTGGAAGGGGAGGTGGTGACAAGTGGTTAGGTATAAAAGAAATGATATGGGGGTGGGAGAAAAGCAAAGTGAGTCCGAGCGTAGCAAGGGCGAATGGAGCAGATTGACACCCACAGTGAGTGACTATAAGAAGTGACAAGATTCCCTAAGAAAACAACCAGTGCGCTATGGAGGCGAGCCAGGATACAGAAAGGCAGAAGAGTATGGATTTAATGCAAAGTGAGAAAATCTGAGGTATAGGATGGTATAATAGCACAGCAGGATAGGGTAGAGGAGGAGAGCAGGCTAGGGAAAGAATAACCAGTGGTGGGAAGCACAGAAAGTAGATAAACTGGACATTAGTAAAGGGTACAGAACATAGATGGAAGGCAGAAGAGAGGAAGGGCACAGTATCCAGACAAAGCAATCAGAGACCTGGGAACAGGAGAATAGGCAAGTAAAATATGAGAGAGTCCTACAGTCAAAAAGGAACAGGCAGAAATTAGGAGAAATACAAACGTCAAAAGAAGCAGGCAGAAATCAGGAGAATTTAGACTAGGGAGATGCTCTAATAGATAGACATTTAACAAGGAAGGAGTGTAACAAAATGGGGAAGGGGGGAGTTAAAATAAGTATACATGCAGTCTAATTTAAACACTATGGTAGGAGAGGAGAGAAGAATAACTTGGAAGTCATGGGGGGGATACAGTGCAGCTGCCAGTACCGATGCAGAGCTCAACCAATGGCACTACAAATACTCGTTTGCTTAAAGCAATAGCTAGTGCTACTGAAAGGATTACAGGACAAAATTCTGTGGTGCGTAGCTGAAAATATAAGTTGTAAGCACCTGGATAGAAGCAGAGAGGCTGTGGAGGTGATCAACTAGCAGTCAACTTTTCTGAAGTTTAAGTTTTGGAGTGTCCGTGCTCAAGTATGGGGAGGGGAACAAACCGGACCCACTATGTAGTTGCGATGTACAGACAATGAGAGTTTACACCACCAGGGACTGCAGCTGCTTTATAGTTCAAGCATTAAAGAGGGCACAGAACAGACACCCTGGAATGTCGTGGCCCGAGCCTAAACAGGGGATGCAGAGAGAATGGAAGCCTGTGCGTGGGATCTGCCTTCCACAACTTAGACAGTTATTAACTTTCTCAGACATCAGTTTAAGGCAAGAAAAGATTCCCCAATGGGGTACTTGGCTTTAGATGGTTGGCTTCACTCTGGCAACGGCTTTGGGCTCCACAGCAAGACAGACTAATTTAATGGCGTTGGCAGTCTCCCTTTATAGCCCTGTCAACCTGGCATCACACTCACAGAACAGCTGATGCAGGACAGAAGCCTTTACTCTGGTACTCGGGCCGGCCGAAGGCTACCCAGCAGGGATAACCCACAAGTGATGACTGCAACAGTGAAACACGAAGAACATCTGTCCCCTCAGTATGAACACCTAGCTGCGGCTGTTCTCTTCCTCACTCATTCTACCTTCCAAAATGCAGCTCTGGCTCTCTTGGAAATGTGGTGCACGACTCCCGCATCTGTAACAGCAGTTCAGTCCTGTTTAACTTCTCAGATGACTGCACATTTAGTGCTGCAACACAATCTTAAAGCTGACCTGTAACAAAATCCTTCAGTCCAGTACAACATACCATAATTTACCTCAGCCTTTATATTATCCTAATTTATAAAAAGCATTTCATAAATTGCACACGAAATTAACTACCAGTGAGCAAGTTCAGCGATGTACAAACATATGCGCAAATTAATCTGGAAATTAGTGCTGCAGATGTTAACTTGTATATAGTATAACTAGGTCAAGATCTCACCATAACAGTAGATGTTCATGGGGTGTAGTAGAGTTCTGTAATAGTATTTCTGCCATAGTCGAACATCTGTTCTGGCTAGAATTACAAAGCATTACAGACCCTCCTTCCTCACAGAACCTGATCATCTCCACCTAGGATACTGTGTGAAATCCAGCTGCAAGGAAAGTACAACATACTTCATTTTCTATTTTTGGCAGCCAACAAGTTAGTTAATGAAGTGCACCCAATTCTCCTCAACCACGATGAGGAAGGAAAGGCGAGGGCCACCACTCAGCCACAGCTCCTAATGCCAGGGTTAAGACAGCTTGAAACCAAAGGACATCATCTGCACACATTACAAAACAGAAGGCCCATAGAGGTAACTTTCACCAACACTGTGTACACATGCATACAAGAATGGTCCACACACTGCCTATTCCATGACTACCTATAATACAGCCTATGCAAAGAAACCACTCCAGCCAAGAGAGAGAGTTGCTCAAGAAAAGGGCCACAAGCCCTGGTGGTGTACTTCTACATTATATGTCAAGCTCTTCTTACAACTATGTTTTTCATAAGAATTAGTACTAAAGTTCGTTTACATGATATAGGAGACTGCCAAACAGAGTAACTGGGGTCTAACCAAGGGAGAAGAGCGTACAGCACTGTTTTTAACATAACCGCTCTGAAGCCAGCGCTGCTCCCAGACTGAAGAACTAACGAGGTATTTACACAGAAAGTGTGGACGGAAGATCAGGCAGTCGCCTCTCAAATGCTTTGTTCTGAAGCTCTTGAAAAGTGTTGCTGTAGCAATGTACATTGTGCCCCTGGACCCTGCCATCCAGGGATTTGCTTAGACAATCATGACCAAAAGAGGCAATAAGTCAGCCAGATCTATTGTTAGATCCTGCCTGAACAATTACTTCCCTTGCTTCTCTATCATGAAGGAAACAGTCACCTGTTAACTCATTTGGTTCTGCTGGTGTAATGCAGCTGTGCAAGTCGATATAATACAAAACAGCTTCCCCCTTTGTTCTAAGAATTTGGCTGAAACACTAAAGTGGTTAGACTGACTCAGCGTTAACTCAACACTATGCATAACTTCTAAAGAACTGTGTACAGTTCCTTGCACAATAAAGGCTCGAAGCATGAAGATCTTTCTGGTTGAAGTAATAACAAATAGAAGAATTTAAGGAGAAGAATGTTAAGCTGGCAAACAAGATGATTCAAATGTCAAATTATCATCATTCAAATCCCACATTAGAGGATAAGGTCTCCAAGGAGGCCAAAGGTGCAGCACCCTGAGGAAAAGCCTAACTGTGTAAATGGCTAAAACATAGATCTGAAGCTGAGATTACCAAAAGGTACACAGAGAGAGGAAAGTACAGTTTTGTACCTACCATAAATGTAGATGTCCAATAGGTATGCATCTGCAGTCATAACATATGGGTTGTCCTGCCTCAGGCAGCCCTTCGGTCGGCCGGATTGCAAAGTCTGGGTCTGGCCTCGGCTGATGTCGCACTTTCCCCGACGTCAGAGCGTCTGGGGTATAAAAGCATCAGCCGACGCCATTTTCTTCAGTTTTTCTTGCCCCAGATGCCAGGTGCCCTCTAGGAAGGCTAAATTTGGATAAATGCTGAAAAGTTCCAAACATTTGCAAATTATATACATGTATAAACAAACAAATACACCATAATAGATTCCCCCAGCTAACTGAAAGAGGGGTAAGCACCCTTAGGAGTACCACAGAGGGGAAGGAGGGAGGGTAATCCTGACTGCAGATGCATACCTATCGGACATCTACATTTATGGTAGGTACAAAACTGTACTATGTCCTTCAAGGATGTATCTGCAGTCATAACATATGGGTAGAATACCATAGCCAATCTGGGGGAGGAGGTACTAAGAGAAGGATGGTGTAGTTAAGATCCCCTGCAGCACTGCAGTTGCAAACCCTGCTCTGGATCTAGAGTATAAAGGTAGATTGTAATGCTTGGCAAATGTATGCACGGAGCTCCAAGTAGCAGCTTCTAAAATGTCCTTGGTAGCCACCCCTCGTAGGAAAGCTGTAGTGGTGGCTGTGGCCCTTGTGGAGTGAGGCCTGATATTTTCAGGAACTGTCTTTCCATGAAAGGAGTAGCAAAAGCGAATGCAATTTCCTATCCATTTTGAAATTGCCTGTTTGGAAATTGCTCTTCCTTGCACCCCAGTTGCATATGCTACAAAAAGTTGGCCAGTTTTTCTGCTAGTTTTTGTTCTGTCCAAATAGTAGCATAGTTATCTGTGTATATCCAGGGTGTGCAAAAGTTTTTCCCCTTTATTCTGTGGGTTAGGGAAGAACGTAGGCAAGTGAATAGCTTGGTTCAAGGATACCCTAGATACCACCTTTGGCATGAAAGTAGGATTGGTTCTTAGTGACACTCTATCCAGGTGAAAAATAAGAAAAGGCTGCACTGCCATTAACGCTTGTAACTCAGATACTCTTCTTGCTGAAGTGATTGCCAGAAGGAATGCAGTTTTCCAAGATAGAAACTGTAGATCCGCTGATGCTGCTGGTTCAAAAGGAGGTAGTGTCAGTTTTTCCAGCACAAAATTGAGATCCCATGCAGGTAGAGGGGGTCTTCTTGGAGGTTTAACATTCTTGATCCCTCTCAGAAATTGTCTGAGAAGAGGGTGTGAGAAGATGGGTGGATCCATATTGTATTCTGCTGAAATTGCTGAAGCATGAATCTTAATGGAAGAATAAGACAGGCCATTGTGGAACAATTCAGCTAAGTATTCTAGGATGTGTGCTAGGTTTGCCACTGTGACATCTGTGCCCTTTGATGTGCTCCAAATGAGAAATCTCTTCCATTTAGCTGAGTATGTCTTCCTTGTGGAAGGCCTGCGAGCCTCCAGGATAATGTCCTTCACACTCTGAGATAAAACAGTTTGGTTGGAATTTAAGGAATTTTCCAGGCAGTTAGCTGCAATGTTTTCAAGTTGGGATGCAGGGTCTTGAAATTGTTCTGCGTTAGAAGAAGAGGCCATAGGGGAAGAGGCCATGAATTTGCCTGAGACATGCTTCTCAATAGTGGGTACCAGTGTTGTCTTGGCCAGTCCGGAGCTATTAGTATCACTTTTGGCTGTTCCTCCCTGATCTTCAGTAGAACCTTGTACATCAATGGGAGAGGTGGGAAGGCATATACTGTTAGGGCATTCCAGCTGAAAGAGAGAGAGTCCACCCTCCAAGCTTGTGGGTGGTATGTCCTTGAGCAGAATGTCTTCAGTTGGTGGTTGAATGGGGAGGCGAACAGATCTATCTCCGGCGTTCCCCATGTCTTTGTTACGAGTTTGAAGATGTCTGGATGCAGCATCCATTCGTGTGCATCCATGGTAGTTCTGCTTAAGCTGTCTGCTAGTGCATTTTCTTTCCCTGGTACGAATTGGGCCTGCAGCTGGATATTGAGATTCAGGCATAGATTCCACAGATTCATAGCCATCCGGCATAGAGGGTAGGAATGTGTGCCTCCCTGTTTGTTTATGTACCACATGACCGTGGTGTTGTCTGTCCTTATTAACAGATGTCCTTGTTGGAGGAAGGGTCTGAATGCCTCGATTGCATGCCTCACTGCCAGCATTTCCTTTTGGTTTATGTGCATGCTTAGCTGCCCTTGAGGCCATAGGCCTTGGATACATTTGTCCTCCATGTGTGCTCCCCATCCTCGGTCTGAGACGTCCGTGGTGATGGTCTGCCTTGTTTTTGGTTTGTTGAAAGGCACCCTTTGTTGGACTGGCGGGCCTGAGCCCACCACAGGAATTCCTTTTGAAGGCATGGAATGATTGGTATCATGGTTTCTAAACTGTGACTGTGTTGAGACCATACACTCCTTAGGGTACCATTGTAATTTCCTCATATGCAGCCTGGCATGTGGGATTAAAATTATGCAGGATGCCATGTAACCCAGGGCCTGCAGGACTTTCCTTGCAGTAAGCTGAGTTTGTCTTGTCAGAATCATGAAGTAATCTGGAAGTTGTTTTTGTTTTTCTTCTGTGAGAAAAGCCATCTGGGTGATTGTGTCCAGATCTGCACCCAAAAAGGTTATCCTTTGGGATGGTACTAGTGTTGACTTTGATGTTGACTGCGTATCCCAAGGTCTGTAGCAGGTGTACGGCATAGGCCAAGTCCTTTAACAGTTTTTTCTTGTTGTCCGCTTGAATTAGGCAGTCGTCCAGGTATGGATAAATTTGAATTCCCTGAAGTCTGCAATGTGCAATTACTGATGCCAGGCATTTCGTGAATACTCTGGGCGCAGTAGACAAGCCAAAGGGCAATGCTGAGAATTGATAATGCTCTGATCTTGCAAGAAATCTGAGGTGTCTTCTGCAATTTGGTCGGATAGGGACGTGCAGGTATGCCTCCTTGAGATCTAGAGTCACCAGCCAAGACTCCTTGCCCAACATGGGAAGAAGTTGCTGTAGGGTCAGCATTTTGAATTTTGGCACAATGAGATAAGTGTTCAGTGAGGACAGGTCGAGAATAGGCCTTCATTGGTTTTCTTTTCTTGGTACAAGGAATAGTCTGGAGTAAAATCCTTGGCCTTGTTCTGAACATGGTACCTTTTCTATAGCTTTCATCTGAAGTAAATTGCTGATTTGTCTTAAAGCCTCTGCCTTCTGATTTGGTGGAAGGTTTGGCATTCTGCTTCTTTTTGGCAAAGTGTGGAAGTGAAACCTGTATCCTTTGTCTATTATTTGCAATGTCCATGTATCCTTTGTAATGCAATGCCAGTTTTTTGAGAATAAAGCCAGCTTTCCGCCCAAGGGTGCTTCCAATTGATCCCTGGTAGGCGGAATCAGAGTCAAGTCATTGGGTCTGTCCTGTAGTAGTGGTTGCAGTTGTAGCTGTTGCACTACTCTGGTTGGCAGGCTGCCACTGACGGCCTCTGTAGGAGCCCTTCGATTGACCTCTGTCTCTAGGGTGCCTGTTCCTGCCTCTCTGGGCTCTGGTAGAGTCTGGAAAGGACCAATTCTTTGTAGGCCAGTTTCTGCTGAACCTCGGTGGTTGAACTTGCAGGAAATCTTTAACTGTTTGCACAGATTTTGCTTTTTCTTCAACCTTTTTTAGAATCTCCTGTGCAGGGGAGCCAAATAAATTTTGTTTCTCCATTGGAGCATCGAGGAGTTTAGCTTTGACATGGTCTGGCAAAGATTGCTCCTTCAGCCAGGCATGCCTACGAATAACTGCCCCAGTCATAGCTGATCTAAATGAAGCCTCCAATGCATCATAGCCATATTTTAAGAAATGATTACTAACCTGTTGTGAGTTATGTACCAAATCCTGAAGGGATTTACGGTCTAAGGGTTCAGGAGAAGAAAGTTTCTTATTCAGTTGATCTAACAAAAACTCTTGGTACTGTATCATATGGAATTGACAGTTTAATGCCCTGGCAGAAAGAGTTGCAGATGTATACACCTTTTTTCCCCATCTCTCTAAAGCTCTAGACTCTCTTTCAGAGGGTAGGGGATTTTTGGCAGTAGCGGCTGCAACCCCTTTAGGGCCCTGAGAAATAGTTTCTGGATCTGCAGCATGGGCTTTATACAGATGGAAATGAGAATCCGGGACCCTGTAATAGCTGTCAGGTTTGGCAGGGGCCAGAGGAAGAGAATCAGGGGCTGTACTGACATCATTGTACACATCATCAATTACATTTAGAACAGGAGGTATAGCTAAGGGCCTATGCTGAGGCAAATGCAAAAAGGTCCTTAATCTTTTTCTAGAATCAGAGAAATCCTGACCTTGCCATTGAAAGTGCTCTCTCAATCCTGACCTTGCCATTGAAAGTGCTCTCTCATGGAGTGTAAAGTCTCCCCAAAGGAAAATTCTTCAGGAGGGGAGGCTGAAGGGATAGATTCCTCTGCATCTGAATCCTCATAAGGCGAGTAAGCCCATTCCTGGTGGTCCAACAAGTCAGATCCATCTGTGGAGTAATCTGAGGAGTGAGTTTCAGAGGCGTCAGTCCTGGGCCTTTTGTCTGGAGGAGGTTGAGAGGCCCTGTCTGGGTGAGGTTGTGAACCCCTAAATAAGGAGATAAGGTCCTCAGCAAGGCTGAGGATCTGTGAACTAGAAAAAGGCCTCTGGGATGTAGATTTGGCAGGCAAAGCTTTTGAAAGTTTGGCAGCTTTAGCCCTGGAAAAGGCCTTAATAGACATAGAAGCTTGGGGGCCTAGCTGCCCCACGTGCAGGGGTAGAAATGTCCAAAGGTATGGTATCGGACAATTCCTGAACACTAGCTTCGGTAGGGAGTTCTGAAGCAGACTCAGCCGGGGCCTCTCGGGCCTCGGTGGTCGGAAGTATGGTTTCAGAAAAAGGAATCGCCGTGGACTCTGTTTCGGCCGAAACAGAGACACTCGCAGTAGGCCTAGCCGTGGTTTCAGCCGAAACCGCGGGCCGCGAGTGTCTGCCCTTTTCCTTGCATTTTTTGACCATATGCGAAGTCGGAGTCTCCGACGGCATTTTATAAACAAAAGCAGCTCAAAAAAATTCCTCTGCAAACTCCGACCGACGTCTAAGAGTTCGTCGGTTGAAGGAGGCACAGGCTAAACAGGCTGATACGTCGTGGTCTGGGCCTAAGCAAGAAAGGCAGTAAGAATGGAAATCCTTATGAGGTATTTGTTTCCCACAAGTTAAACAATTATTTACTTTGTCTGACATCGGCTGAGGCAAGAAAGAGTCCCCAACGGGGTACATAGCTTTTTTCGAAGTCTTCGGTAGCTGAAATCTCTGGATCTGACCGACCGGCACTTGCGAACAGCTTCTGCTTCGGGCACCGTGCGGCAAGACAGGCTGAAGAAAATGGCGTCGGCTGATGCTTTTATACCCCAGATGCTCTGACGTCGGGGAAAGTGCGACATCAGCCGAGGCCAGACCCAGACTTTGGAATCCGGCCGACCGAAGGGCTGCCTGAGGCAGGACAACCCATATGTTATGACTGCAGATGCATCCTTGAAGGACATCAAGGAATCATCTGTCAAATTAGGGTTGAGGCTGAAAAGGGTCTTTGGATCTTCCCAAACAACCAGTTATCAAATAGCAAAAAAAAAAGGGGCCTGGAATCACTGGGATCCTTACAGAGTCTATACCATCTGACATGGCTGTTAATACAGGCTAAGAACATTTTCCATTTATCCACAAAAGGAGCTTTGATAGTGTTTCTCCTGCTTTAAGACATCACAAACCGCTGGGAAAGGAGTTGCACATGGGAAAGTAATCTGCATTTCCTCCAAGATATCAGACAAAGGACTTAGGAGTCTGTGGTACCCCCTTCTACCTATTTGGTTGGTAGGACTACACATCGAGGGAACACCTATAGGACCACAAGGAAGTGGTAGGAGAATGCCTTGGCCAGACAAGATAAAACTGTATCCTGTCATTTGCCTTTGCCAGCACCTTTGAGGTAGAAGAAAAAGTATAGAAAGGTATAAAAACAACCCTAGACTTATTACTGAGAAGCCACTGCTTGGCTTAGGTTCTGTGCAAGGCAGCAAAAGTGAACAAGCTTACTAACCATTTACTGTGAAAAGATCAACCCTATAGTGGCCCTCCATTTTCAGTACAATCAAGGCATATTTTGAAAAAGGCAAAAAGGACTGACAAAAGAACACCCTGAGCTTCTTGACCATGACACTCGTGTGGGGTCTAGTAGATTTAAGCTGGGTCTTGGATTTCACTCTTGTACCAACAGCAGCCTTAAATATAACCTCCCTCTGATCCCTGGGTGCCTTTGTTATTGTCAAAGAGTGACCACTAAAATATGAAATGTTCTCTGGAGATGGGAGTTGTATCCATAAACAAAAAGGCAGTTCCATGAATTCAGTAAAGTGACTAAAAGCAATGTCTAGTATCTTGTGGCCCTGTCTCAAAGACCAGTTACTTTTGAAGTAGGAGATTCTTCTACCCAAAATATCTAGGACTTGGGCACAGAGGGAACAATCACATGGCGCATGGGGTGGTAGGGGTTGATGTTCACCTCTGTCCCAACAGACCACCATATCTCCACTCTCCTCCATGTATCTGGAAAAGAGTCCCTTTTCAACTGCTCCACTTTGCTCTATCTTGTGTGAAAAGGACAGAAGTGGAGAAGATCCTGGAATACTTGAGTAGGAGTGGTGAAAGAGCTATATGACTTGAGTGAACAGTTTTCGACTTCCCAGTTTCCTCCAAAATAATATCCTGTCAATGAAAAACAAGTCAGTCCACTAAATATGCATTAAGAAGGATGCTGCCTCATATCTGGGGAGAGGGATGGATCTACAACCAAGCACACCTTTTCAGTATCAAGCCAGAAATTACTGCCTTTTCAGACACTGACTGCATCACAGACACATTTGACAGTGTATCTATCAACCATAATGGCAGCCAGAGATTAAACTCTCCTTCAAGTAGTCACTCACTTTTTCTCAAGCCATATCTTCAATTTGTCCAAGCAAGTTATCCTTATAACAGGCAACAAGATTTTAGAAGTTTTATTGCAAATGACTAGGGAGTATACCTACTTACCAATTCAACAACCCATACACTCACCTTATGGCTAGCCAGTGTGTGCAAGGCCAGAGCCAGCTTGGAACATATTACATTCAATGGGTATGACAGCTGTATCCACAAATTGGTTTTTGCATAAAATGTGATGGCCCATCACTCAAACCTGTCCAATTTTTGGTGTACGTGGTTAAAAGCCCAGTCCTAAAGCAATCTCATACCTCAATGCAAAATGCTTCTCAAACAGCTGTTTCACCATCCACGTCGGCAGTTCTTAACACGATTAAGAGTCTCAACAAATGACAACTCTTGCCTGGCTCTGTGGGACAGAGATAAACGCTGTAATTGTGACACTGCTAAATGGGGTTTTATTAGTGGTCATAGCACTGTTGGAGCAAGGCAGAAAGGGGCAGAAGTGATGGAACAAATCCTGATGATCTCTCTCCCTGTAGATGGTTGGGTGCGAGTGCTCGGGGAGCTTCTCTGATGGAGATTGGGAAGCTGCCACCTGTGCTTAAGAATAAAAAAGGGCAGGGCTAAGTGATGGCAATACCCTCTGCAGAAGTGAAGCACCCATCATGGTCAACCTGGTGCATAGTCCCCTTCCCCTTGTGAGCCGTGTGCACACAGAGGAAAGTACAGTTGTGTACACTTACCATAAATGTACATGTGAGTGTATTCACTGTTGCAGTCATTACATTTGGGTAATCCTGCTGGCAGGTTGCCCTCAGCCGGCCTGAATTCCAAAGTCTTGGGTCCTGCGTCAGCTGCTGTCACCCATTCCCTGACATCAGGGGTATAAAAAAAAATATATATATATATATATATTTATATATATATATATATATATATATATATATATATATTTAACCTGGACTGCAACAGTGAATACACTTGAACATCTACATTTATGGTAAGTGTACACAACTCTATGTTCTTCGTGTTTCACTGTTGCAGTCATTGCATTTGGGTAGAGTCCCAAAGCTATGGTTGGGAGGCTGGAACTAGATAGCAGTAGGAGCAGCTATGAGGCCCTGCAGTACTGCAGTGGCAAAGCCTGCCTTGTATTTAGAGTAGAGTGGCAGATGATGATGCTTTGTGAAGGTGTGCACTGAACTCCAAGTAGCCGCCTCTAAAATGTCTCTGGTTGGTACTCCCCTGAGAAAGGCTGCTAAGGTGGCTTGCAGCTCTGGGGGAATGAGGCCTAATGCCCTTAGGCACTGGTTTGCCATGGCGTAAGTAGCAGAAACAAAAGCAGTGGCCTAACCACTTAGGAATAGTCTGCTTTGAGATTGGCTTTCCTTGCGATCTTGCAGCATATGCCACTAGTAATTGCTCTGTCGTCCTGAAAGCTTTGGTTCTGTCCAAGTAGAATCTCAGCTGCCTGTGTATGTCCAAAGAAGGCAGAATTCTCTCCCCTTTGTTCTGTGGATTTGGATAAAAGGTTGGCAGATGGATGGCTTGGTTAAGAGCCACACTGGACACTAAAGGCATAAATGTTGGGTTTGTCCTCAGGGAGACCCTGTCTGGATGACAAATGATGAAAGGTTCTATGGCCATGAGCTCCTGTAGCTCTGAAACCCGTCTTGTAGAAGAAATTGCTAAGAGCACAGCTGTTTTCCAAGATAAAAACTTTATATCAGCAGTAGCATCCGGTTCAAAAGGTGGCAGCATGAGCTTTTCCATGCAGGTATTGGTAGTCTCCTTGGGGGCCTTAAATTTTTGGCTCCTCTGAGGTGCTGCCTTAAAGGGTGAGAAAAAAGTGGTGGCACTGTATTGTAATGAGCCGAAATGGCAGAGGCATGAATTTTAATTGATGAAAAAGATAGGCCTTTGTCCAGCATCTCAGTTAAGTACTGCAAAATCTGTGGAATGTTTGGTACTGCTGTATCAGTTCCTTGTGCCTGGTTCCAGGCACAGAATCTCTTACCTTTTCCAGCATAACATTTTCTAGTACTAGGCCTTCTGGCTTCCAAAATGACATCCAACACAGCTCTACTGAGTGGTGTTTTTTGCATGACTACATTATCCACCATGCTGCCAAGTTTAATGTCTTGAGTTGGCTGTGCATGATCTGATTGTTTTGCTGGGACAGTAGTAGAGATATTTGAGGCAAGGTCCAAGCTGGGTAGAGAGATACGTTCCTTAGTATTGGATACCAGTACTGGCATGGCCAGTCTGGGGCAATCGGTATCATCTTTGGCTTCTCCTGTCTGACCTTTAGGAGCACCTTGGGGAGGACAGGCAGTGGAGGAAAGGCATATACTGATAGGTTTTTCCAGCTGAAGGACAGGGCGCCCACTTTCCATGCTTGTCTGTGATAAGTCCTTGTACAGAATCTTTTTAGTTGGTAATTGAGAAGGGAGGCAAATAGATCTATGTCCGGGCATCCCCATTTCCTTGTTATGCTGAAGACTTGTGGATCCAGCTTCCATTCATGGGGATCCACGAGGTTTCTGCTTAGTTCGTCTGCCAGAATATTTTCCTTTCCTGGCAGGAATTGTGCCTGCAGATGTACTTGGCAAGTCAAAGCTGTGTCCCACAAGTTCACGGCTAGTCTGCAAAGGGGTTAAGAATGTGTGCCCCCCCTGCTTGTTTATATACCACACGACCGTGGTGTTGTCTGTATCAGTAGTTGTCCCGGTTGAAGTAGGTCCTTGAAGGCTGTCAGTACATTTTGAACAGCTAACATCTCTTTTCGAGTGATATGTAGATGCATTTGGTTTGAGGACCATGTGCCCTGAATGCATCTTCCTGCCATGTGGGCTCCCCAGGCATAGTCTGAGGCATCCGTTGTTAGTGTCTGCCTGGCTGGAGGTAGTGTGAATAGCTGTCCCTTGTTCTGGTGACAAGCCTTTGCCCACCATCGAAACTCCTGTTGCAGGCAGGGAATGAGAGTAATGGCTGTGGCAATATTGAGTCCAAACACTTTTTAGGTACCACTGAAGTTTCCTCATATGCAGTCTTGCATATGGAATTAGTATGATGCAGGAGGCCATGAAGCCCAAAGCCTGCAGAATTTTTCTTGCAGATAACTGGGCCTTTGTTGCCAACATTTTGAAATAGGTAGTCAGTTGCCTTTGTTTGCCTGGCGTGAGATAAGCCATCTGGGCAGTTGTATTCAAGGCTGCACCCAGGAATATTATCTCTTGTGAGGGTACTAGTTTTGATTTCTTTTTGCTGACTGTGTACCCTAGGCATGTTAGAAGTCTTTTTACAAACACCAGATGAAGTAGAATGTCCTTGTTCTCTGCATGAATGAGACAGTCGTCCAAGTAAGGATATATTTGTATTCCTCTTTGTCTACAGAATGCAATTACTGGTGCAAGGCACTTTGCAAAGACCCTGGGCGCAGTAGATAAGCCAAATGGCAGTGCAGAGAATTGGTAATGCATTGACCCAGCCTTGAATCATGGGCATCTTCTGCATGATTGTCTGATTGGAACATGCAAGTATGCCTCCTTTAGGTCTAAAAAGTCACAAGCCAAGCACTTGCCCAGCATGGGCAGAAGCTGTTGCAAAGTCAACATTTTGAATTTCGGAATATCCAGGAAAGTGTTCAGAATACATAGGTTCAGTATCGGCCTCCAGGCCTTGTCCTTTCTGGGTACCAAGAACAGTCGAGTAAAATCATTGTCTCTGCTCTTGCTCTGGTACTTGTTGAATGGCCCCCATGTCCATGAGGGATGAGACTTGTTTTTGTGTCTCTGCCCATTGATATTTTGGCAGATCTGGCCTGCCGTTTGCCTTTGGAAGAGTATGGAAATGGAACTTGTAGCCTTGTGACACTGTTTAGAACCCACTTGTCCTGGGTTATGATGTGCCAATTTTGAGCAAAAAGTGCTCATTTTCCCCCTAAGGGTGCTGCCAGAAGATAAGTGCTTGGTGCTGGCAGGGGGAAGTCATTGGGACTGTTTTCTGTACGTTTGCGCTCTATCTTCTCCAGCTTTGGAGGTAGAAGCCCCCCATTGCTTGGGCCTATAAGAACCTTGCGCCTGGGATCTGCCCCTAGGGTGTCTGGATCTGCCCCTTTGACATCTGTCTGACACAGGAAAGGACCAATTTTTTTGTAGGACAGTGTTTACTAAACCTAGGTGGCTGTACCTGTAAAAAATCTTTGACAGTTTGCACAGATTTAGCTTTGTCCTCCATTTTCTTTAACACCTCTTCTGCCTTAACACCAAACAAAGTATCATGCTGTAAAGGTGCATCTAGTAATTTTACTTTAACATGATCAGGCAGATTTTGTTCCTTTAACCAAGCATGCCTCCTAATTACAGAACCCGTAACTGCGGTCCTGCAGGATGCCTCCAAAGAATCAAAACCACATTGCAAAGTAGGTTTTCCAACTTGTTCTACTGCATACAATAAATCCTGCATTTCCTTGTTTTCTTAAGCAATCCCATGACATGTTGCTGATACTTACGCATATTAAGTTGACAGTTTAAGGCCCTTATAGCCAAAGTTGCAGATGTGTAAACCTTTTTTCCCCATCTATCCAGTGACCTTGAATCTGTCAGAGGGGGGTTGAGTTTTTTGCAGTGGACGCCTCAACTCCCTTTGGACCCTGTGAAATAGTTTTTGAGTCAGCAGCAGGCTTTCTAAAAAGAAATTTGAGAAAGTCATGAACCCTGTAATATCTGTCGGGCTTAACAGGAGCTGGGGGTAAGGAGTCAGGGGTCAGACTAGACTCTGAAAATACATCTACAATGTCTAACACAGGTGGCATGGCTAGAGGTCTGTGCTGAGGTAGTAAAAGAAAATCCCTGAGCCTCTTTTTAGATTCTGAAAAATCTTGGCTCTTACAGCGGAAATGCTCTCTCAGGGTATGCAAGGTTTCCCCCAAAGGAATAGTCCTCAGGAGGCGATGCTGAAGGTATAGAGTCTTCAGCATCAGAATCCTCATGATGGGGGGGGGGGGGGGGGATATTCCTGATCAGAAGAAATAGAAACCTGATCTGAAGATTCATAGTCAGTGTCTTGCCTAGGCCTCTTATCAGGAGGGGGATGGGAACCCCTGATCAAGGTAATCAAGTCTTCAGCCATTTTGAGAATCTGTTTTTTGGGCATAGAGGCCTGTCCACGTGGCTCTTGAGTTTGTTTACTTGCTTTAGAAGGTGCTTTAGTCTTTGCCTTTGAAGCTGAAGTCGTTTTAATGTAAAGATGTTTAGGTCCGAATACACCTTCAGAAGCCAGTACCTGCTTAGCGGCTCCGGACCCATCTGAGGGATTAGCGCCAGAGGCTCCAATACCTTGAGTATCCAGCTGCATGGCTGACTCCACGTGGGAGTCGGTAGCGGCCTGTGACTCTAAAGTTGCGGGCGTCATGGGTTGCAAAAGCGGCTCACTGAGAACCGGAAAATGACTTAGGAGAAGCTTTGTCGTCGGTTTTGGGCCTTGGTTGTTTTTCTTTATCCTTTTCTTTGCGTTTTTTTGTGAACTCCGGTAGTCGGATGGCTATCCGACATTTCAGGGCAATTAAACTGGCGTCCAAAAAAGTTTAAAGCAAAATCATACCGACCCTTAATAGTGGGTTGGTTAAATCTAGCACAAAACGGACAACCAGTAATGTCGTGATCAGGGCCTAGGCAAGGAATACAGCAAGAATGAAAATCCTTATGAGGTATTTGCTTTCCACAAGAAATACAATTAACTTTTTCTGACATCAGTCTGGAGCAAGAAAAAAAGTTTCCCCAACGGGGTACTTAGCTTTACTGAAGACTTCGGATCTGAAACTCAAACACGAAAATCTCAGGAGTCGGCCGACCGGCACTTGCGAACTGCTTCTGTTTCGGGCACCGCGCGGTAAGAAAGACTGAAGAAAATGGCGTCGGCTGCTTCTTTTATACAAGTTTGGAACCAAGGTAGAAAAAACACAGCTTTATTTCGACAATAAAATCCAAAGATTCGTCTGCACAAGAAATAGATCCAATATTACATCAAGTGCTTTCACCCAGGACCTCCCAAGGCTTTGTCAAGATATGTATCTAGATATTCCAAGCTGTGACTTCTTAACTTTTATCAGATTCGAGTAAGTTTTGGACTTTTTCCTGGTGGTCTGCTTCTTTTATACCCCTGACGACTTGACTTCAGGGAATAGGTGACAGCAGCCAACACAGAACCTAAGACTTTGGAATTCAGGCCGGCTGAGGGCAACCTGCCAGCAGGATTACCCAAATGTAATGACTGCAACAGTGAAACATGAAGAACATCCAGTCATACATAAAAAAATGAACCAACCCGATGGCTGCCCAATAACCTCCCTTGGCTGACCTTTGCCCAGGGGATGAATGGGCAGATAGGTTGGAAGGGGGTAAGACTGCCAGGTATGCATTGAGAGCAAATAAAAAAAATGGAGACATCTTTGGGAGTGACCTGGACGAATTTGTTTTTTTTTAAACTGTCCGTCAAATCAGGCCCCTTCTGGTCAACTGATCCATTTGTTCCCACTCCAAGGTGAGAGCCTACTGGGAGGTATCATTTAGCCAGCCCTAGGGGTGGATCAAGTTCTTAAGGCCATCTCTTCATGTACATTCCCAGCTAAGCAAAGGTATCTGGTAATTGGACTGCGCTGCTCATCCCTCACTTCTGCAAGCAAAGTTGCCCACTCCACTTCCCTGAAACATGGCAAGTGGTTTTCCTTGGCTATATCATGGAAACTGCACTTCCCAACATGCTCCCCAAGGAATCCTAACCCTTCATTCCTCCTCATGAGAGAACAGTGGGCTGCACCCTTCATTCCTCTTCCTCTCTGGCTCCTTCAGTCACCTGGGTCACAGTCGCGACTCCATACTGCTGCATCATGAAGCCGGACAAACTGAGCCTTCATCTTTAGTGTTGAAGCACACTGGGTAGCAGGAAATGGTCAAAATATAAAATCTCTTAAGATGTGAATAAGAGGAGGGCTACAGAGTAAAGTACCCTCTACCTTTTCCAAAAGGGTGACCTAAATATGAAGTAAAGGCACTCCTTAAAATGGAAAACAAGTAAAGGCACTCCTTAAAATGGAGTACATAGATATCTGTGCAGTGACTGAGACCTGGCTCAAGGCTCCAGAGAGTACCCCTGCACTACCAGGCTATAACTTGTACCACACTTTTCGGCCATGTAACCTGGACCGGAACACCAAAGGCGGAGGTGTGTCCATATTCATTAAGGATATCCACACCTCCAGGCTAGTTGCTCAGCATAATGCAGCCAAGGTTATCCAAGTGCAACTAACTCTGGGCAAAATTGCAATCCAAATTGTAGCTTGCTACAGATCACCCACCATGCCCTAGGATTCCCACTCCTTTTCCTGATGTACTGGAAAATATTAGGGTTCAACCAAACACCCTAATAATGGGCGAATTCAACTACCCCACCATTAACTGGGAAAACTACTCATGTACCAACTCCTTCGCTCACCGCTTTCTGGAATTCAAACTCCAATGCCCTGGATCAACTTATCCACACCCCCACTAGGGACAACAATATCCTAGATCTAGTCATTACCAACATGAGTGACCGGTGTTCCACACCTGAAGTCACCGCCTCATTGGTCTGATCCAACCATAAGCTAATTACCCTAGATATCCACATCCTGCCCCCACCCCCCATGGTAAAAAATTTCTCCAAAGCCAACTTCAAGCTTCTTAAGACAGAAGTGGTGAACTTCATGACACCCATGCAGATGGACAATACAGTTACGACTATTGAATCCTACACAATTGCACTTTATAAGCACTTACATGAGTGCATGGAGCATGCTATCCCAAACGGAACCAAGACACTATCCTCCAAAAAAGGAAGCCAATCTGGTGGCCCCCTGCCATAAACAAACTGTACAAGAGAAGGAAGAAACTGTTGCAAAAGAGTAAAATCCCACAAGTGGAAGAGCTCCCTGGTCAGCCTCAGTAAGAAGCTGCGATCCCTAATAAAATCTTCCAAAGCTAGTTATGAAAACAAAAATCGCCACTGATTCTAAAGACAACCACAAAGCATTCTATAGCTATGTCAAGAATCTCAATGGCAACACTCAGATCTGCTCCGAGTTACAGCACAATGGCACTAAATATACAGACCCAAACGATATTGCCAACATCCTGGCAGATAGGTTCAGTGCTAACTTTACCCCCCTCTCTCCCCCTAAAGAGCCCATCTCTATACCAGAAGAATGCAAAGTTCCTGTAATCACGGCTGCACAGGTAGAAACCGCAGGCTACAAAGCTAAGAACACAGCATCCATGGGACCAGACAACATCCCAGGCTGTATTCTACACGAACTACAGAACGAACTGGCACCCCACCTAAGTACCATGTTCAATCATAGCCTCACCTCAGGCTTTGTGCTTGCTGAATGGCACACAGCAACGGTTATCCCACTCCACAAGGGGGAGCCACCACGGACCCCGGGAACTACCGCCCCATTAACCTGACAAGCCTGGTCTGCAAGGTCATGGAACGTATCATCATGGAACGTATAAACAAAGACATTGGTAATTTCCAAACTCTGGACCCCACCCAGTTCGGGTTTGTAAAAGGCAGATCATATTTCCTAAACCTGATAAACTCACTAAACTAGGTATAAATCCCTTTGTCACAAGATGGGGTGCCAACTCGCTCACTGACAGAACCCACACTGTGAAAGTAGCAGACTCCAAATCCGACTTCAGACTAGTGACAAGTGGAGTACCACAGGGTTCAGTCCTGGGGTCTCTCCTGTTTGGTGGTATCTACTTCTCTGAAATACAGGCTAACACAGAAGGTCTTTGGCTAATGAAGTCCGCAGATGAGTGCAAACTACGAGCCATAATCAAAACTCCTAACGATGTGGACATCCTACAAAAGGGCCTCACTGAGACAGATGTCTGGTGTCAAAGCCATGGCCTCAAGCTCAATGCCAAAAAGTGCATTGTCATCCCCTTTGGTAAAAACTCTGTACCCATGAACTACAACATAGGCGGTAGTATACTTAACACCAAAAGTGTGATGAGACCTTGTGACAGGTGGACAGCAGTCTCTCCTTTGATAATCACATCGCCACAGTAGTCAGGAAATCCTTTTGTGGCACCTCATCACAAAAGGTTTCTCATCCAGAAAAAAAGAGAGGTGATCGTTCCCCTCTACTCATCACTCATTAGACCCATTATAGAGTAAAACGCCCCTTTTGTTATGTACCTCACAAGACCATCTTACAGCAACTGGAAAGGCCACAGAAATACCTCACAAAGAGGATTACTGGCCTGAAACAGATGCCCTACGCAGACAGTCTCAAAAAACTCCAGCTTTACTCCGTCGCATTTCGCCTACTCAGAGGTGATCTCTGCCTAACATACAAAGTTATGTCAAACCCAGAGCTGTTGGACATGCTCCACTTAAAGACATCCCAATCCCTCAGAGCTACACGCTTTAGGGACCTAAACCTTGTCACCACAATAAACAGAACATGCCACAGGGATAGATTCCTGGCCCAGAGACTTCCCATACTCTGGAATAAACTACCTATCTATATCAAACAAAGCTCCTTATTAGCACTCAAGAAAAATCTTGATGATTGGACGGGAAATAGGAAATTCACCCCTGGGATCACCTCTGTGGCTCTGCTAGACAGTCGCACAGGAAAATAATTTTCTTGGGTGGCAAAAGCCAGGGTACCTTTTTGGCTGGGTTTGTATAGGCCCCAGGGCCGATAGCCTAGTTCCTACCTATGAACCTATAAGAACATAGGGGGAATGGCTTTCACACCAAGTCTACTCAGTCTTCTTTCAGAAACTGCTTACAGTTGAAAATCACAGCAGCAGAAATCCCAAGCACAAGTACCCTAGATGCCGCTGGGATGGATATCAAATCTATACTCTAGTTAACAGGGGTCACAGTGGGGGAACAAAAAGGATTCTTATAGGAGAAAGAAAAAAAAATGCCTGGAAGAGCAGAGCTAAGTCCCTAGCATGAAGAGTTTGATGCTTAGGAATATGAACATCTACTATGGGATACCTAGGGACCTGCAGCCAACCTCTGGTCAAGTGACTAAATCTTCAGAGGACTTGCCAGAGCCTGACACTGGCAACCTATTCTCCACTACCAAATGGGCAGCTGAACTGACGTTGACAAAAGGTCCTAGACTGGTACACATGAACTGGGGCTTCATGGAGCATTGTACCAGCAGGCCTCTTTGCAACTGGCAGGGTTAATGCTACCCCTTGCACTGTGCCAGTTTCCTTCATGCCTGCAATTTTCCTGTGTCTGTTAATCTTTTTAATCTTATGGGCTTTTTATGAGAGCTACAAGCGACCATTAGGGTGGATGGCTTTTAAGCCCCAGAGGTGGAAATCCCAGCCAATGCAAACAAGCACCCGTTCCAAAAATATTTAGAATTCCTGAACAATGCTCATGGCGTAGCACATCATTCATCTTCCCCACAACAGATACACTGAAAACTGTTATCCTTTAGGAGATCTTTATCTCCCACACATCTGTTGATGCTTTTTCCCCCCCAGAGGGGTTAACATGGGACTATAAAAAAATCCTCAAATTACACCACAGAACTTAATGATCAGGAAAAAAGGCAAAGCCAACAAAGCCAGATAGAGTTACTGCAAAATAAGTACAAGTGTGATAGAGAACGACACACTGACACGAATCAAACATAAAACCAAATACTGTCATCACCAGCAAAAAATGAACTGAAGATAGTGTGGGTTAATATTCTCCTGCATTGCTGGATTTTGACTGATTTCCTACACAGGGAGAAATTGGGAAAAGCAAGAATGAAAGTATTGCTTTCGAATTATGGTTGTAAAGGATGTCTAGTCTACCTGCTATACCAGAAATTCCATATTATGGAATTAGACTGCAGATATGGCGTACATTGTGTGCACGTGTGGGTGGGATCCACTACGGACATCTCAAAGACACCACCAGCAAAAAGTCCCTGAATGTGCATCATCTGATCATCAGGGGTAGTGGGTAGGGATTTATTTATTTATTTTTTTGCAGTCTGTACCCTCCCCTGTATCCCAGGGAGGAAACTCAGCCTCCTGCACTTCCCTTGCTTTTAACTCCCTAATCACATCAAGAAAAACAGAAAACACCTGATACGGGTGAAACAGGACTCGCATAACTAATCTCACAGGAGAGGCAAAATTTATCAAGCATTCTGGGAGCTGGCACTTCTGAACATTTAGCTTCGGTGCCATCTTTCCAGATCTACATTCAAACACATGTAGTTCTCCCAAGTGTGTGCATATACATACAAACTGGTAGCAGCCGATGGTCAGCTGCTGAAAAGGGGAAAATCTCTCCTTGTTGTAAAAGCAGTTACAGCAAATGCATCTAAAAAGTGATCACTGACAGCAATCAGTGGGGACTATGGGGAAAGCAATTAGAATGAGTAAGGTCTGGGTCAATTATTTTTCTTTGCAGAAAAATTCTCACATTTTCCAGTACCACTTCTACAAGAACAGATATTTCACAAGGAATGTGAACCACAATGAAAACTCCCAGCCACTGCAGTTGTACTGTAAGAAAAAACACCTTCAAAAGAAAACCGAGAAGTACATAACCTTGCTCTGTGCAAAACAATGCTAAGGCTTAACCATATTCAATACTATGAGATACTCAAA
The DNA here is from genome assembly GCF_019279795.1 of Protopterus annectens. Taxonomy (NCBI): domain Eukaryota; kingdom Metazoa; phylum Chordata; order Ceratodontiformes; family Protopteridae; genus Protopterus; species Protopterus annectens. The sequence goes on from NC_056726.1 coordinate 542,848,592, forward strand.
CTTATTCTATACAAAGCAATGGTAAAGATTAACCATATTCAATACTATGGAGATGCACTAATCTATACATTATGTAATTAAGCCCCTAAAGCATTAAGAGCTACTGCAAAATCTGGAAGGTTTCTATTTTACCTGTAGTGGTTCTCGCTCTGAAAGGTCTCCACTTCGATCCAGTGTCCTGTTCGACTCTCTTTGGTCAAGTGTTGAGTAAGGATCTAAGAAATAAAACATTATAGTGCAATTCTGCAGTTAGCACAGTTACTCTACCTGCCAACACATATAATTTTACTTCAGCCACTACTATGTTGTATTTATGTAAATGTTTTAAGCAGACAAGACCTAAACACAATCAACAAAAGATGCAAAATAAGTCAAGCATAAGTACTGTAACCACAAAAAAATGCAAATAAACTCTACTGATCTTGCCTTCACTGAAGAGTAGTGGGTAGCCAGAGTTTGACTAGCATCTCTGGCACTTAAAAGCATGACTTGGGGGGGGGGGGGGTGCATGTTCATCCTGCAGGAAGGGACAGCTTGTGCCTCTACTCTGACAGAAGGGCTGCAGCTGAAAAGTGAAGACCTGTTATGATGCAGACACCTGGTGTCTGAAGACGTAGATATGGCTGCCAACCTGAAGGTAGACCATGTCAGTGCATGTGGGGAAGAATGTATGTGCAGACTATGGGACATAAGGCAACCCGCTACAGTAACAGTTGCGTTTGCACCACAACCAAGAGCAAGACTAGGCCATAAAAATGAACAAGCTCTTGTTGCCAGGATGCCTGCGAAAACTCAAAGCATCCTCATAGCTGTCAGGATGATGGCCTCCATGGTTTACTATCAAAATTTCAAAGGCCGTTACATGAACTGTGATAACCAAAAGAAAGTTTTCTAAGTTATCGTAACAGCGATTCGAAAAATGTCAAACCCACAACAGCAAATGCTAGGGTGCATTCACTGCTGAGAGACTAACATCATGACTGGAGATTGGGAAATGTACCCTTTTCTTCACTGTAGTGAGATCTCGGAGTTGTAATATATAATTAGCAGGGAGTGTGGGGGGTGAAAGGGGGCTTGCCTCCCTGGAAAACATGTGTAAAAAGTCACCAGATGTCAAGGAAGTTGTGAAAATGTCGACAATGTTAAATGCAACTTGTCGATATTTTGCATGTGTTGTAATGCTGACAGTTCGATGTAATTTTATGACCCCCCCCCGTCCAGAGTAATTACTTAAGGAAACGTTTGACATTTTGATAGTAAACCAGCCTCCATACCTTTCAACTGCCCACATTTTTGCAGTAAGTCCAAGTTTTTGTCTCAAAATTTGTCTGTACCTCAAATTTTTTTATTTTCTAGAAAATCACTGGGATGATCTAACTGAACTACTTTCTTTGTTCATGTAACAACCCAGTCTAGTTCCACAATATGTCAGGTTCTCCTAATAAATTAAATACACACAACTAGCCATGATCTTGTACCATTTGGTTAGTAGTTTTATAAAGGTGAGGGAAAACACCTAATTTTTCACCTATTATCTCTCTACCACAAAAAACGTTCCCCCACTCTGAGAGGAAATAAAAAAAATTACTCTCTTATACAGCAAACTGTAGAAATATATATTAGCTCTTCCTGAACGATGTACCTATATAATTAGGATGATTTTTTTTTGTATATCAAACTGTAGAAATGAGTATTAGATCTTTTTCCTGAATGATGTACCTATGATTATAATTTTTTTCCCTGTAATGTTCTACAGATCACTTAACTATGTAACCTTCTATTGTAATTATCACTGTATAATTTAACCTAAGCATCCTATAAATCTTTGTGGAGCTTTCCTCCTCAGGCCTCTGTTGAAAAAGGGTGACCATCCAGTCAGACTTTCCCAGTAAACAAATTTAAAATAAAATATTAAATAATCCAAGGAACAAAATTAGTAAAAAAATGTTGTACATTTAAGTTTCAGACTTTGTATCCTTCAGAAAATTAACTTTAATACATAACTTGTTATTGTAGCAACTTTCTAAGGTTACAAGAGCAATACATGTGTCCCTATTTTTGGGCATTTGTGTACCTTATTATGGCAGGCTTTGTCCAAATTTCTTGGGCTAAGACGTATGATGGCTTCCCTTTGGGCAATGCATGTCTGCTCAGTGAGTGGCTTGGTCACCAGGCATAGGGACAAAACACAAAAATAATGTACAGACTGTAAAACCACTAAGTAGGCGGCATAGCGGATAGCATGGTCACCTCACAGCAAGAGGTTCCCGGTTCAATTTCCAGCTGGGGTGCCTTCTGTGGGGAATGTACATGTCCTCCCTGTGTTTGCGTGCATTTCCTGCAGGTGATCCGGTTTCTCTGTCTGTGCACATCTAGAGTGTGAAGAATCCTTCCCCCTTGTTTTGGAGATTAGGAAAGAAAGTGGGCAGATGAATGGATTGGTTGAGAGCCACAATGGACACCACTTTGGGCATGGATGGTTTAGTACTGTAGGATACCCTATCTGCATGGAAGATGAAGGGTTCCACATCAATGAGTGTTTGCAGCTCAGAGACTCTTCTGGCTCAAGTGATGGCCAGAAGGAAAGCTGTCTTCCAGGAGAGAAATTTTAGCGCTGCAGAAAAAAGCTGGTTCAAAAGGGGGCAAGGTGAGCTTTTCCAAGATAAAGTTATGGTCCCAAGCTGGCACTTGTGCCCTTCTGGCGGGCCTCAAGTTGCTAGCCTCTCTGAGGAACTGTTTGATCACAAAGGGTGTGAGAAAAAGGGGCTGCTCAGTGGGGAAAATGAGCAAAATAGCAGAGGCATGAATTTTTAGAGAGAACAAGAGACCACTGTGTAGTAGGTCAGCTAAGTAATCCAGAATGCGAGGGGTGGAGGGCTGTGCCGTATTGGCTCCCTTAGCCTGGATCCAGGTGCAGAACCTTTTCCATTTATCTGCATACGACTTTCTGGTGCTAGGACGTCGGCCTCACAGATAACATCCAGAACCTGTTTACTTAGAATGGCAGACTGGTTGGGGGTTATGGAATAAGCCAAGCTGCCAAATTGAGTGCCTGCAGTTTGGGATGCATGAATTCCCCTTCCCTCTGGGTCAGGTGGTTTGGAATCTGAAGAAGATACCATGGAGGCACAGGGGACAGGCTGTGCAGCAAGGGGTACCAGTGTTGTCAGGGCCAGTCTGGGGCTATAAGAATGGCCCTTGGTTTTTCCTCCCTTACTTTGAGCAATACCCTGGGGATGAGAGGTAGGGGAGGAAAGGCATAGACCCAGATTGACCCAGGGGAAGGACAGGGATCCACTTTCCAAGACATACAGTGATGCTCCCTGGTGCAGAATTTTCTGATCTGATGGTTGGCGTGGGAGACAAAGAAGTCTACCTTTGGTGCTCCCCATTTCTGAGTTACTAGGGTGAAGGTACTCCTGTTGAGTTGTCACTCGTGTGGGTCCAGAAGGTTTCTGCTTAACTGGTCTGCCAGAGAGTTGAGAGAGCCTGGTAGGAATTGTGCTAACAAGTGTAGTTGCATGGAACAGGCTGTGAGCAAAAGGGTCATGGCCAGCCTGCATAGAGGGTAGGAGCGAGTCCCTCCCTGCATGTTGATGTACCACATCACAGTGGTGTTGTCTGTTTTGATCAGTAGAACCCCTGGAGAGAGAAGGGGTCTGAAAGCTATTAAGGCATGCTGCACAGCCATCATCTCTTTGACTGATGTGCAGAGGGATTTCCTGAGGGCTCCATTGGCCCTGTATGCACCTGCCATCCAGGTGTGCACCCAAAGCGCAGTCTGATGCATCTGTGGTGAGGGTCTTGGCGGGGGTGGAGAGAGGGGCAGTCCCTTGTTGTGGGAGCTTGCTGTTGCCCACCAAAGAAATTCCTTTCCAAGGCAAGTAATTATAGGTAGAATAGTTTCCAGGTCTTGTGTGTGTTGACACCAAAGGTTTTTTAGGTACCGTTGAAGTTTCCTCATGTGCAGTCTGGCACATGGAATGAGTAGTATGCAAGATGCAATGAACCCCAGAGCTTTCAGGATCTTCTTTGCAGACAGCTGGGGCCTGGTGGCTAGTTGACGGAAGTAGGCTGTCAGGAAAATTTGTTTTTCTGGTGTAAGGAATGGCATTCTAGGATGCTGTGTCCATACTTGCTCCCAGGAAGATTATCCTGTGTGTGAGCACCTGTTTGGATTTCTTTTCATTGATTGTGTATCCTAGGGAGGTTAGTAGTGTCTTCACAAAGGCCAGGTGCTCGAGCAGCTTTTCCTGGTTGTCTGCCTGAATAAGGCAGTTGTCCAGGTATGGGTATATCTGAATACTTCTTTGTCTGCAAAAGACAATGGCCGGAACCACACATTTTGCAAAAACTCGGAGCAGTAGATAAGCCAAAGGGAAGAGCAGAGAACTGGAAGTGTTGAGATCCTGCCCTGAAGCGGAGATATTTCCTGCATGATTCCCTGACAGGAATGTGAAGGTAGACCTCTTTTAGATCTAGGGTGGCTAGCTAGGTGTCCTTGGAGAGCATGGGTAGCAGCTGCTGGAGGGTGCGCATTTTGAATTTTTGGATCACCAGGAAGGTGTTTAGAATAGATAGAGGATGGGGCGCCAAAGTCTGGAGTAGAAGCCTTGGCCTATCTGTTCTGCAGGAACGTGCTCTACTGCTCTCAGACAGAAGAGAAAGGATTTGCTTTTGAGCCTCTGCCCACTGATTTGGTGGTAGATCCGAGAACCCTTTTGGGGTTGGAAGGGTATGGAAGGAAAATTTGTATCCCTGAGATACAATATTCAGAACCTATTGACCCTTGTGGTTATGGTGGCCCATGTGCTTGAGTGAAATGAAAGTTTTCCTCCTAGGGGTAAATGAAGGTGGGCAGAGGAGGGGGGAGGTGAGTCATTGTAAGTTCTTACCATAAGGGATGGCTTAGAACTCCCTGGTTTTGAAGTGGAGGTAGTCCACTGCTTAGATCTCTGCATTCCCTGTGGCTGCTGTCTGGGGGGGTCAGTTTCCACAGGGCCTAGGCTGGGCTGGCTTACTCGGAGCAGGAAAGAACCAGTGCTTGGAGGGACAATGCCTGCTGATCCTCGGGGGCTGGACTTGTAAGAAATCCTCAACTGTTTGCATAGATTTTGCTTTTTCTTCCATCTTTTTTAAGACCTCTTGTGCCTTAGTGCCAAACAAGTTATCTTCGTGCAAGTGGGCATCCAACAACTTAGATTAGACATGGTCTGGCAGGGGTTGTTCCTTAAGCCATGCATGTCTTCTAATGACGGATCCAGTGACTGCTGCCCTGCAATAAGCTTCTAGGGCGTCAAAACCACAGTGCAAAGTGCGTTTAATAACTTGGCTTGCAGAATGCATTACGTCTTGTAAATCTTTCTGCCCAAGCAGGAAGGGAAGACATTTTTTGTTTAAGGAGTTCCAGGGTATGTTGGTGAAATTCCAGCACATGGAACTGACAATTTAGTGCCCTGATAGTAACAGTAGCAGAGGTGTATAATTTTTTACCCCATCTGTCTAATGCTCGGGAATTCCTGTCCGAGTGTGGGATTCTTGGCAGAGGTTGCTTTAATCCCTTTTGGTCCTTGAGAAATGACCTCAGGGTCAGCTGTAGGACTTTTTAAAAGATATTTGTGTGCGTCAGGGACTCTGTAGTACCGGTCTGGTTTTCTAGGAGCAGGAGGTAGGATGTCAGGAGTCAAGCTGGATTCAAGGAAATCATCATCCACAACATCCAGGACTGGGGGGATGGCCAAGGGTCTGTGTTGTGGAAGATCTAAGAATTCTCTGAGTCTCTTTTTAGACTGAGGATAGTCCCAACTTTCCCACTGGAAATGCTTCCTTAAAGTATGCAGGGTTTCGCCAAAGGAAAAATCTTCTGGGGGAGAGGCTGAAGAATGGAGTCCTCTGCATCAGAATCCTCATAAGTGGAAAGGGGTTGCTTGTCCTCAGTCAGATGCATCAGTTTCATCTGACTCTTGCTCAGACAAAACTACAGGGGACAGATCTCTCTTCCTTTTTGAAGGTAAATCCAAATGCTAAGCGTTCAAAAAACCAACAGAACTAAATGCTACAGAACGCTGCTCCTCAGTGTCTTGAGATGCCGACCTAGTCAAGCAATTAAACTGTACCAAGCGGTGAAATAAAATAACATGAAATTTATTAAATTTAAAAGTTAAGCGCTTTCACTCGCTGAAACGCGAGCTTCTTCAGAACTCCACTGATTTGTAACTGTGTCATTTAAATAACTTTTTTGGTGCCAAAAGCGCTACAATTGAGTATAAATTTTTTAAAGCTGTATACACAGAATATCATTACAATGTCATGATAGTAAATAACGAACGCAAAATACATTCACTATTAATACCAACAATACGTAACATCAAAACTTGATAACAGTAAAAAAATAAAGATAAAAATCAATCCAATGTTTCCATACTGCTTATCGAACAAATGCTTAAAATTTTTTTAGAATACTTGATCTAAAATAATTTATAGAAATTAAATTTGGCGGCACAGTGGCGCAGCGGTTAACGTCGTCACCTCACAGCAAGAGGTTCTCCGGTTCGATTCTCGGCTAGGGTGCCTTCTGTGTGGAGTTTGCATGTTCTCCCTGTGTTCGCGTGGGTTTCCTCCGGGTACTCCGGTTTCCTCCCACATTCCAAAGACATGCAATTGGAGCATTTCTCCCTGGGCCTCAGCTGAAAACAGGCTCTGTGGAACCTAGTCGGACTTTCCCGGTCAACAAATGATAAATAAATAAAATAAATAAATAAAATTAATAATGCTGGCTTAATAGTGATGAAATCATTCAATCCTGGTGCAGTCAAAGCATCTGTATGTAACTGCCACCATATTTCTTTATAGGACAATAGTCCTTTGAAATTTCCCCCTCTAGACTCCAATAAAATACTTTCAAGAATAGCGAATTTAAATGTGTGGGTGTGTCCATGTTTTTTAACGTGTTTGTATAAGGCATTTTTCTCATCTCGTCTTAATGCTATATAAATGGGCATATATATGTTTGCTCAGCTTTCTTTCCATTTTACTTATGTAAAATCCGGAACAGGCTGTGCACTTAGCCAAATATACAACCCATCTGGTGTTACAATTTCCACTAACGAATCTTATATGTGTCTTATGTATATTATCCAAAGTGACACTACATTCATCTAAAATGGCATGGCATTGTTTACAGTTCCCACACTTGGTGATCTTCCTATATATCAAATGTTTACGAATGTCTCCTCCTTCCAGATAACTTTTTATATTCCGACCCATTTTATTAAGAAACGCAGGTTGAGATCCCAATATTTTGACAATTTCTTGATCTGTCATTATAATTTTCCAATTATTAATTATAATCCTCTTAATTTTACTAATATGTGGGCCGTATTCCAAGACGCAAGCTCTTCCATAATCAGTAATAGGAAGTGTAGTATCTTGTGCCTGTTTTACACAGTTATGGCTACTCGTATGTATTTTGTAACCCAACAGGGGTATATATTTTTTACCCCATTCTCCTGTAATAGTTTTGCATATACGGTTCATCATATTTAAAAAATACAATAAGGGCCCAACAGTGGATAGTTCTGGCATTGAACAAAGCACAGAAGTGACAACGGGGGACGTCGTGGTCTGGGCCTAAACAAGTGATGCAGTAAGAGTGGAAGTCTCTGTGGTACTTGCTTTCCACAGGTGAGACAATTGTTAACTTTTTCTGACATCGGTTAGTGCAAGAGAAAAGGATCCCCCAACAGGGTACTTAGCTTTAGAAGACCTCAACTTCAATTCAGAGAAACTCGGGTAGTGGCCGACTGGCACTTGTGCAAACTGCTTCTGCTTCAGGCTCCACAGCAAGAAAGACTGATGTAATGGCGTTGGCTGCATTACTTTATACTACTGATGACATGACGTCAGTCCTCAAGCGACAGCAGCTGACGCAGAAATACTAAGCCTCTGGTATTCGGGCCAGCCGAGGGCTACCCTGGGCAGGGATAACCCAAAATGTGATGACTGAAAAGTACAGTTGTGTACACCTACCATAAATGTAGATGTTAGTGTGTCTTCACTGTTGCAGTCATGACTGTAGGGTTCTCCCCTGGCGGCAGGGCAGCCCTCGGTCGGCCAGAATCCCAATGTCTGGGTCCGGCATCGGCTGTTCAACCATGCTCCCTGACGTTAGAGCGCCAGGAGTACAAAGCTGATAGCAGACGCCTTCTCCAGTTTTTCTTGCCCCAGATGTCAGGAGTCCCAAAATGAAAAAGGTCCCATAACCTTTGCAAATACACCTCAGAAGTATGGTGAAAAAAAGAAAATACACAAAAGTAAAATTAAGAGGGGACAGGAGGGTGGGAAACCCAGACTGCAACAGTGAAGACACTCAAATATCTACATTTATGGTAGGTGTACAAAACTGTACTATGTTCGTGTTTCACTGTTGCAGTCATGACTGTAGGGTAGAATCCCAAAGCTGAAAGAAAGGGAGGTAGTCAAAGAAGAAGGGGTGGCTAAAAGGCCCTACAAGACTGCAGAGGCAAAGCCTGTCCTAGACTTAGAGTAGAGAGGTAGACTGTAGTGCTTATAAAAAGTATGCACTGAACTCCAAGTTGCAGCTTCCAAAATGTCTTTGGTAGGAACTCCCCTGAGGAAGGCCACAGAAGTGGCAGCAGCTCTGGTGGAATGAGTCCGTATACTCCCTGGGATTTGCTTTCCATGGTGTGAATAATCCATGAGCAATCCATTTAGAAATGGTCTGTTTTGAAATGGCTATACCTTGGGAACTTGAAGCATAAGAAACAAACAATTGTTCTGATTTTCTGATGTCCTTGGTTCTGTTCAGGTAAAAACGTAGTAGTTTGTGTACATCCAAGGAATGTAAGATCCTTTCCCCTTTATTTTGAGGAGTGGGGAAAAAGGTTGGCAAGTGGATAGTTTGATTTAAAGCCACTTTGGAAACCACCTTAGGCATGAAGGTAGGATTAGTCCTCAAAGATACCCTGTCTTGATGAAAAATAATATAAGGTTCCACAGCCATAACAGCTTGTAACTCTGAAACTCTCCTAGCAGAGGTTAGGGCTAACAGGATAGCTGTCTTCCAAGATAAAAACTTGATGTCAGAAGAGGTAGCAGGCTCAAAAGGAGGCAAGGCTAGTTTTTCCAAAACATAGTTGAGATCCCAAGCAGGAATGGGAGGAGATCTAGGAGGTCTTAAGTTGATGAAACAAAACTTCGGACTCACCACCACCACGACCAATCTAAAAAACTTTAAAGAATTTTATTTAAAACGGTAAGCGCTTTCGCGTATTTTAAATACGCTTCCTCAGACCATGAACAACAAGATAAAACTGTGAGGTTATATAATCACATTCATCATCTTAAGAATAATAAAACAACCAATTAGCCAATTAGCAAATCAAAAAGCATCAGATTTTCTTCAAACAGCAGCATAGTATATAGCAAGTTCCAGCCCATATGTACTTAAACAGATACACATCATTTACTATCACCTAAATGAAATGCATTAAACTATCTGAACAATCATTATATAATGTATATGGTATAAAATAATAAACAATACTAAGCAATTTATGTATATAAATGTAAACAGATATGAATAGATGAATATTTAAACATATATGGATAAATATATAAATATAAAGTATACACATGAATCTGTTTAAATGAATAAATAAATAAATATAATTATTTTAAGTCTTAAGTTCTTAGCTCCTCTGAGAAACTGTCTCATGAGCTGGTGGGAAAAGATGGGGGGGTCAGTATTATAATGAGCAGAAATAGCAGAGGCATGTATCTTAATGGAAGAGAGAGAGAGACCCTTATTGTAAGAGATCTGTCAGGTAAAGTAAAATTAATGAAATGTTAGGAAGAAGAGGATCAGAATCCTGAGCCTGCATCCAGGAACAAAATCTTTTCCTTTTTCCTGCATAAGATTTTCTAGTGCTAGGACGTCTGGCTTCCAAAATGACATCCATAACCTGCTTGGGTAAGAAAGAAGAAATCAAAGGCCCTGGATTAACCAGGCCACCAGGCTGAGAGTTCTAACATGAGAGTGTAGAACCCGACCCTGATGTTAGGACAGAAGGTTCGGAGACTGAGGTAAAACCCAAGGGGGCTCCAGGCATAGGTTTATTTTTTTTTTTTTTAAGAGTTGGATACCAAAACTGCCGAGGCCAATTTGGAGCCAGCAAGATTATCATCTTTGGCTTGTCCTGTTTTATCTTCAATAAAACCCGTGGAAGAAGAGGAAGAGGCGGAAAGGCATATCCCGAGAGGTTCCTCCAACTGAATGACAGGGCATCCACTTTCCAAGCTTCTCTGTGGAAAGTCCTGGTGCAAAAATTATGTAGTTGATGATTGAGATGGGATGCAGAGAGGTCTATGTGAGGACATCCCCAGACTGCTGTTATCCTGAACATTTTGGTGTGCAGCATCCACTCGTGTGGATCCGAAAGGTTTCTGCTCAAACTGTCTGCCAGGAAAGTTTTGTTTCCCTGGTAGAAACTGAGCTTGAAGATCCAGATTGCAAGCTAGAGCTGTGTTCCATAGATCCATGGCTGGTCTGCAAAGGGGGTAGGAATGAGATCCCCCTTGCTTGTTTATGTACCACATAACTGTGTTGTTGTCCGTCCGTATTAGTAGTCGTCCTGGTTGTAAGAGATTCCTGAAGGCCAATAGAGCTTTCTGAATGGCTAACATTTCCTTTAAGTTGATATGCAGGTGCTTCTGATCCTTCGTCCAAAGGCCCTGCAAACAATTGCCCTGAAAATGGGCTCCCCAAGCATAATCCGAGGCGTCCGTGGTTAGAATCTGAGTGGCAGGAGGCAGACGGAAGGGTTTCCCTTTGTTTAGAGCACATGCCCTGGACCACCAAAGAAATTCCTTTTGAAGGCAAGGAAGGACAGAGATCAGTATGTCTAAACTGTGGCAATGCTGAGACCATACACTTTTTAGGTACCACTGTATTTTCCTCATGTGTAGTCTTGCATATGGTACGAGAAGGATGCAGGAGGCCATGTAACCCAAAGCCTGCAGGAATTTCCTTGCAGATAGTTGAGTTAAAGTTGCCAAGGTTCTGAAAGTTGAAGCCAGCTGCAATTGTTTTTCGGATGTCAGAAAAGCCATCTGGGTTGTGGTGTTTAGAAGTGCACCCAGAAAAGTTATCTGTTGTGATGGTGTCAAATTTGACTTTTTTATGTTTACAGAGAATCCCAGGAACTTGGAGGTTCTGTACAAATTCTAGATGCTGGAGTAAGACATCCTTGCTGTCTACCTGAATTAGACAATCATCCAGATAAGAGTAAATTTGAATTCCTCTGAGTCTGCAGTAAGCTACTACTGGAGCCAGGCATTTGTTGAAGACCCTGGGCGCAGTAGACAATCCAAAGGGCAGCGCAGAGAATTGAAAGTGCCTCGATCCGGCCTTGAACCGGAGGTATTTTCTGCGATCCTGCCTGATGGGAATGTGTAAAATATGCCTCCTTTAAATCCAAAGTGACCATCCATGCATCTCTGGACAGCATTGGAAGTAGCTGCTGTAGAGTAAGCATCTTGAATTTTGGAATCTCTAGAAAGGTGTTCAAGACCGACAGATCCAGGATGGGTCTCCATGAGTTTTGCTTTCTTGGGACTAGAAAGAGCCTTGAGTAGAAACCTTTTCCCATCTCTGAAAGTGGAACCAGTTCTATGGCATTCATAGCCAAAAGAGCTTCCACCTGGTTTAAGGCCTCCATCCATTGATGTTTTGGAAGGTCTGGCCATCTGCTTGGCCTTGGCAAGGTATGAAAATGGAATTTGTAACCTCTTAAAACCACATCCAAAACCCACTTGTCTTGGGTTATTTGAGTCCAATTTTGATAAAAGAGAGAGTTTTCCTCCGAGAGGGGCTTCCAGGCAAGAAGTTCCTGTAGCCCAACAGAGGGAGTCATAGAGTTTGTGACCTGCCCTCTCCTCCCCTAGGGGTGGAAGCAGTCCACTGTCTTGGTCTATAAGAAGCTTGTGTTTGAGGCCTTTCTCTGGAGCGTCTATATCTACCCCTCTGAGGCCTGTCTGAAGTGGGAAAGGACCAATTTTTTGAAGGCCAATTCCTGCTAAATCTAGGTGGCTGTACTTGTAAGTAATCTTTAACTGTTTGCATGGATTTCGCCTTATCCTCCATCCTTTTAATCACCTCTTCAGCTTTTGATCCAAACAAAACATTATGCTGAACAGGAGCATCCAATAATTTAGCCTTTACTTGTTCAGGCAAATTTTGTTCCTTTAGCCATGCATGCCTTCTAATGACTGTGCCAGAGGCCGCAGCCCTACAAGAAGCCTCCAAGGCATCAAATCCACAGTGTAAACCATGCTTCCCAACTTGTTCAGTGGATGCAATAAGTCATGTAATTCCTTATCTGCACAGGCAGAAATGGAAGTAAGTTTTTGTTTTAAAACAGACAAGAGAAATTGCTGGTATTTTAGCATATGAAACACAGTTTAAAGCCCTAATGGACAAAGTAGCAGAAGTGTACACCTTTTTGCCCCATCTTTCTAAGGATCGAGAATCCTTTTCAGTAGGAATGGGATTTTTGGCAGAAGCGGCCTCATCTCCCTTAGGACCCTGAGAAATGGTTTCAGGGTCAGCAGAAGGGTTCTTGTATAAAAACTGATGGGAATCAGGAACCCTGTAATATCCATCAGGCTTAACAGGAGCAAGAGGAAGAGTCAAGGGTTAAGTTAGCCTCCGAAAAGGCATCATCCACAATATCCAAAACAGGAAGAATAGCCAGGGGTCTATGTTGGGGAAGAAGAAAATCCCTCAGTCTTTTCTTAGATTCCGAATACTCCTGTCCTTCCCAGTGGAAATGTTCCCTCATTTCAAGCAAAGTTTCCCCAAGAGAGAAATCCTCAGGGGGAGAAGCTGAAGGAATGGATTCTTCAGCATCAGAATCCTCATAAGGAGGGAAAGAATATTCCTGATCAGAAGAAGAAACTGAGGAAACAGAAGCCTGATCAGAGGAATCATAATAAACATCCTGCCTTGGCCTTTTATCTGAAGGGGGATGTGAACCCCTAATCATAGTAAGTAAATCCTCCGCCATCTTGAGTAACTTTCTGTGACTTGGGAGCCGGATCAGAAGAGGCCTGTGTTGTAGTCTTTGATTTAGGAGTCTTTGCCTTTGTCTGCCTTTATTAGAAGCTGAGTAGGCCTGAAAACCCCTTCGGAAGCCGGTACCTGCACAGCGGCTCCATATCCATCCGAAGGAGCATTGTCCGAAGGTCCTGCAACAGAAATATTTAAAGGCCTGGTTGGCTCCTCATGAGAGTCCGTTTCGGCCATCGGTTCTGAAATGGCTGACGACAGGGGCTGCAAAAGCGCCTCACTGACGGCCGAACCTGAAGCTGGCTCCGCTTGTGCGCTATCATCAGATTTGGACCTAGGAGGCCTGTCTTTATCCTTGCGACGTTTGTGAACTCAGGTAGCCGGAACCGTATCAGACGACATTTTGTAGTTAAAGCGCCTACCGAAGTAATGAAAAGCAAAATCGTACCTTCGCTTAATTGTACTTTGATTGAATCTAGCACAAAACCGACAACTAGCTACGTCATGGTCAGGGCCTAAGCAAGGAATACAGTAAGAATGAAAATCCTTATGAGGTATTTGCTTCCCACATGAAATACAATTATTAACTTTTTCTGACATCGGAGTGGAGCAAGAAAAAAGTTTCCCCAATGGGGTACTTAGCTTTGAGTGGAGAAGAAAATCTTCGGACTGAAGTATATCAGAAAAAATAATCAGGAGTCAGCCGACCGGCACTTGCGAACTGCTATCACCGCACGGCAAGAAAGACTGGAGAAGATGGCGTCGGCTGTCAGCTTTCTACTCCTGGCGCTCTGACGTCAGGGAGCATGGTTGAACAGCCGACACCGGACCCAGACTTTGGAATTCTGGCCAACAGAGGGCTGCCTGCCGGCAGGGGAGAACCCTACAGTCATGACTGCAACAGTGAAACACGATGAACATCAGTGAAACATGAATAACATCTGCACAATATGCCCATTTTCATTTACATTTGACTTGGTTACTATACAGCTAATGAGACTGTTTAATCTCAGAATTGTAAGTTCCAGGTCACAGCTTCTGGCTGAGGTAAAGTTGCATCACTGACTTCACAAAGTCTCAGCTATCCTTATCTAGTTTCAAGGCATTTTAACTGCACACCTGTTGATCAGTGGCCTAATGATTTGATTTCCTAATGCTGTGAAAGTCTAGGATGCAGCCACCAGAGGGCCCATATGGCAAAAGTTGCCAGGCAAATGCCAGAAGAAAACATTTGTTTTGAGAGAGAGAAAAGAATCACATACAGGAAGACAATACCTAAATTCATGTTTTCTTAGTACAAGACAGTGGGCTGACAAATGGGAAGAAAAGGCATGGATGAGAAAAATCTTGCAACTAGGTGGAGCGGTCCATTAAAAGCAGCTTTTTTTCTGTTATTTTAAAGTTCGTTTAGGACATAACCACTTGTACAAATAGTTCCGATATTCTGTACAATGGAAATTTTTCAAAAACTTTGTGTCAAGCCAGTGGAATCATATTCTCTAATGAGCTGTTAAATACAAGTCTCAGAGCCTACTTTTTTGAGAGCTATGCTTCTGGCCACTAGTGGCATCTAGTATACCAATTTAAACAGCATGCTCAGCACAGGGGTATTAGGCTCCCAAACCATAGATCAAACCAGATGGCCTTTTTAACAAAAATAAAAACAGTTCACATTCAACTAATACAAACGCCCTTACATTTGTTTTGACTCCCTTTTGGGGGGGGGGGGACAAAAGTTAAGGCAGACTCACTAAATCATGACTGAATGAAATGGGGCACAGTCCTCAAAGTCCTTGGCAAAAGCCTGGCAAGAAACTCCAAGTAGGGGGATATGTTCTTGCAAGGAAAAAGACATCACAACTACATAACAAATTGGCCCAATGGCTACCAAGGCAACCCTTTAAACTTGGATCAAGTGAGAACAGATTACCAAGCAGGAAAGATTAAAATACCATTTTCTTTTAGAAAAAACAGTGCCAATGAATGATACTTAAATAATGGAGTAACTCGTCTGAAAGTCAAAAGGATGCCAAAACTAATCAAACATTGAACACAAGCCAAAGCAGGTGGCAAACCCTGCTCTGTAGTCCAGAAAGAAAAATGCTTCCACTTTGCAACCCCAACAAGTGGAGAGCTTGAGACCACAAAAGCGTAAAGTGTGTGACAAATGCACCTTTTACAGCATCAGAGCTCAAGAAAAGCATATTTATAGACCATACCATATCTCAATAAGATTTTAACAGTGGAACAAAAGACTATCACGAGACTTCAACACATACATGGATCAACCACCCCATAGTAACACCATGTTGTTTTCGCCATACTTACAAAATCCAATCTGGCCTAGTCATATCCAAGAAGAATTTCTTCCAGATCTAAAGATACCTTTCTACTATACTCCTCATTAAGCCTATGAGTGAACATGTATGTAAAAATGTACACTACATAACTAGAAATACCCAAAGATTTCCCAGAAAAAAATCAAAGTCCCTGAAACCCTCACCTACCCCCTAAAGGATTACAATGCCTACCCTTATACTCAGACAGTAACCTACCATCTCCTTTGTGTTGACCTATGTCTAGCATACCATGCCACAAAGGAGCCAGCTTGAGGCCAGCAGTATATCCACCATCCTTATGAAAGACCTCACCCTACTCTTAAAAAAACAAAAAAAAAAAAAAAACGTACAGAAGAAAGTTTTGTAGCCCTATCAGAGCAGTAGTCAGAGGTTTACTTCTCAGATTTCCTGCATGTCCCTCTTTGAAAAGGTGGCGAGCATTAGTAGTACTACTTTTCTTATGGATCCTTTAGGACTAAACATCTTTTACTTTGGTATTTATGGGCTAGGCTTAGGGTCTCTGACCGCTTGCTTAGTAACCTGAATTCCTATGAAATAAGACTGCCCAAGATTACAGATGGGCAACCAGAATGAGTTTGAGAGTCTTCAACACAACTGGCAGGGAAGTAGGTCAAGAAACTCTTCATAATACATTAGGTTGCATGTTTACAGCCTGCAGAAACTGGCAGTTTGGATGACCACAACTATGGAGAATGAGTAATGTTGCAATGGCATGAACGTCAGGCAAAAAAGCTGGGCCTTTGCTCACATCTACTTAATTCTCTAGCTTCAAGACAAAGTAATCAGTGAAAACAAATACAACCATGCCATACCTTCAGGATACAGAATACATTCAGAACAAGTTCTGCAGTGCATAGTTCTAAACCTAGATAAGATGAACAATTCAAATGGTGCATGACTTTGTACCAGCAAGTCAGGTACTATAAAATGATTAGGTTGTCTGCTTTGCTAAATATTTCCAGCAACAAATTTCTGCTAGCTCTTCCATAGCTAACTGCAGCACTCTTCTCTACTGCAAGCTATCCTTTGCTCTCCCTAGATGGTCCAAGCTTCCTTGCACAGTATGAGAACCTACATGAGCTCCCTCTTCCTGTCAAGGGAGTACATACCTCTCCACTATATGGATTTTTGCAGAATGTCCACATTTCTGGCCCACATTTTTGATCTGTTCCTTATAAAAATTATGGTTTTCTAGGAAATCACTGGGATGATCTGAGGATTTAAGTAATTAAATAATGGCATACATTTGAGCTTCAGACTTCAAATCCTTCAGAATATATGTTTAAACAAAACCTGTTACACTAGCAACTTTCTATTATAAGAGCAATATTTAAAATATGTCCCTATTTTTAGATCTTTGTCCTCCATTTTATTGGACTTTGTCTAGATTTCTTGCACTAAGAGGTTGAGAGGTATGAGGGGGTACAAATGTCAACTAACTTGATCTATGCAGGATGAAGGGGACATTCAACAGCAATTTAGAAGGTGAACTTTAGCAAGTCTGGGATTGTGGCCTACAACTACTCAAAATAGTATGGATAAGCACTTCAGCTGCTAATCAGCACATTCTAAGCCAAGCCAGGCAATGAGGAAAACTGGTATGAAAATATCTGCCATTAATATAATGGTTAAGTAGTGAGGTGGATGCCTGGTACTTCTATTGGGCTGAAACCCACTGATTAGGAAAGCTAACTTCTAGACAAAGAAAGGTCCAGCTCACTGTGGAATCCAGAATGAACTAGTAAACTAGACTCTGGCCTGAAGGCACATCAGACTTCTGAAGTGGATGACTGCATCGCTGTTACAGAAAGAATATGGGGTAACAGATGAAGTACTTGCTTAGAGGCATCACATCTTTATATATGACCAAAGCCAGTTAAGGACAGACAGATTCCATGCATGCATGGCTTCTGGAATGGCTCACAGTCCATTACCACATGTGAGACTGCTCATATCACAACTATTCAACAGTCACTATTCAGTAGTTGCTTTTAGTACTTTTACTTGATCTACACAGGAGAGAAGTGTTGGTGCTCAATGTACATATAGATACAAGTTTTCCAAACTTTTATCCTTCCAAAGAAATAGTAAGGCATACTTGTTGCTACTACTGATCAATCTCTCTCTCAGGTGGTACAACAATCTTGAAATGAGAATAATAAAGTGAAGGTGGGAAAAGGGGGGCCTGTTCACACTTGTGTAAGCAACCTACCTTAATAGTAGATGTTCATATACATCAATGTTGCAGTACTCCTTACAAATGGAGCTTGTCTGCTAAGAAACCTGTATGTCTGGCCAGTCTACAAAGCTCAAGCTCCACCCTCACACAATGTACATCCTTGCTTAACACAAGCTAACATGCTAGTATAAGATGGACATATACACAAGCAAAAACTGTTTTCTTGTCCCCTAGACTACAGCATACCACCTAGAACTGGGCAAAGTTTAGAAATACAATATAGGGTAGGAAATAAATGGAATTAAGTCCCCAGACACTGGACATAAAGCAACTGACAGTGATGGAGGGAAGGTATATATATGCATTGCAACAGTGATCTAATCGAACATCTACCATTAAAGTAAGCTAGCTACAGAAATGTACTATGTTCTTCACAAGATTACTGTTGCAGTACTCCTCACAAAAGGGATGATTCCCAAAGTTCAGTAAGTATGGGATGAAGTTGAACCACAGCCAATGATGCCTTCCAGTACAGCTTTGGCAAATTGATTTCCGATTCTGCAGAAATCATTCAGCTTATGTTTGGAAAAGTGCAGCTTCTAAGATGATCCTAAAGTCAAATCCTTTCAAAAGTACTCCCGAGGTAGTGATTGCCGTAGTAGAATGCACTTTTACCTTTCGCAATATGTCCTTGCTACAGCTACGGTAGCAAACAGAATGAGAAATCTAGTAGTGTTTGGAAACTGACTGCCTCTCTATTTACATCATAAGAGACAAGCTTCTCTTAGCAGCTTTAATACTTTAAAGCATTTTTTGTGGCTAAATGTTGAAGTTTTCAGAAAGCATACAAGCTTTTTTCTACATCAGGGAGGGAAATAGAGAACAGGAGAGAGCAAGCAGTTTAAGTGAGAACACAAGCTACAGTGTGCGCTTTAGCATGAACAACCTTAATTTTAGGTTAGGCAATCCTATGGAACTATTTGAGGCAATTATTCCTTGTTTCACGTTAACAGGAGATGGGATGGTTTGGAAGTTTAGTCTTTTTTGAAGGTTTTCATTAGTCTTGAAAATGTGACATAGGGTCAAATGGAAATAAACTACGTAAAAGATCAGTCTGTCAAACAGTGTGTGCATGTAACACAAATGCTGGAAAAAACAAACAACTGACATGACAGGTGGTAGCAGCAGATTTTCGTCATAAAGGCTACACTATAGATGTGCTCTTGGAAAGTAAATGGCCTTACAGGAATAAACATATTAAGAAATGCCGAGTGCAAAAAGCAATGCTGTAGGAGACACATTTTGGAAATAAAGGAGCATGCGAATTTAACAAAGAAAGGATTTCAGAATGGATATTCAGCAAAATATCAGGACAAAGGAAAAACGGAGTAACTACATTAACTGCTAGAAGGGGCTCCAATAGTGTCACAGAAGGGGGAAAAAGACAGTGGTGGACTTGCGGTAGTAAAGGTCTATTGTAAAGGAGGAAGACTAGACTTGGCAGGTAGTTTTGCTCCACCAAAAACTGCTATTGTGGTGTATAAGAAATTTTTGACAAATTACTTCAGCAGGGAATATTAGATATACCTGGGGACTAGAATTTGATGTGCAAGAGTGAGGATGCATAAGAGGGGGCATACAAGAAAAAATACAACAAAAGAGGGCAGATTTCTGAAGTTATGGCAATAATAGGTATGGAAGATGTGAAATTAGTAGAAACTGACAATTTACTTACTATTCCTCAAGGTACAGTAACTGGGCTAGACAAATTATATTTCACAGGAACAGGTGCATTTAATTGAAAGCTTTGACACACCCAATAACTGCTTCAATTCACCCATCAATAAAAAAAGATAAAAATGCAGGGTAATGAAGTAAAAATAAGAAACCGGCACTTATCCACCTACTCAATAAAAAAGAAGAATTTAAGGAATTAAATTAAACAATTAGGGAAGATAGAAATATATTCAGAAGTTATAGCTACTGAGTAGGAGAAAATGGAGTCTAAAAATAGGGCAGACATAAAAGATAAATAGTAGTAACAGGAATAACTTAGAAGGGCTAACAAAGGTTAAAGTATTTTATCTTACTAATATAGGTCTTGGCTGTTTTTCTCGTGTCCTGGTTTGGAGCATACACTTGACATGCCCTTTCAATTAACACATCCTATGGAACATCAGTCCAGTTGCTCATCTGTGCCTTCATAAAATTAATACAGTCTGTTCCTTCCAGTTTTTCTACTATAACAAAGTCTCAGGTTTCTCTGCATGCTCGGTCTTCCAACTCTTTTTTAGCAGGTTCCTCTTGAGAAACCTCAATCAGCCCACTTAGTCTTCATATAAATTTCTGATTTTTGCAGTTTTATCAGTTCATCTGAATGGCTAGTTAAAGCTTCATCTATTTTTTCCAGCCTTTTGTTGTTTGAATTGATATAGTCCTTCAATGTTTCATTTATTTTTATCATCTTTCAGTACATTCCTCTCTCATCTCTTGAACTAAAGCTGAAGCTTGAACTTTTTGCTGAAAAGCTGCAGAATCTCTCAGGCAGTATTTTCTCTTCACCTTTTCCGGTTGATTTTCTTTCACTTTTTCTAAATTTCTTCTTTGCTAGCATTCGGGTAGTGTATTTATTAGCTAGTAACTTAAAAAATCAACAGCACAACCTTTTTCTGTTTTCACAGAGCGAGAGATGAAGTTATACAGTATAACTCTATGCAGCCATCTTGGAAGCCTCTGCTCTGGTAGAGTTAGCTGAATCTAAGATAAATGCTGCTGTTAAAGAGATAATTAGCACAGCATATAAAATATTGCACTATAAAGTCAATTAGATGTGGTTAGAGAAGACTGGAAAAGCAATCTGCAAGAGAACAATGGAGGACATCTAGATGACTCCTAAGTATGCAGTCTAGAAGGTGTAGGATTTTTACTTGGAAGTATTTTCATAATTATTTTTATACCCCGAACAGATTTCAAAGAATTTTTCCTCATGTAGATAGCAAATATTGGATGTATGGGAAAGAGTTTTTTGGAAGTGTAATGAGTTTGCATATTTTAAAATTTCCCTATGGAGCACTAAAGAAATGTCTGTCGTCACCTGGGACATAGGATCTGAATTGCCTAGTCACAGTACGGCCTTAAGTTTAATTCTGTTGGCTGCGAAAAAACAGTTAATATAAAATGGACAAAGTCTAAACTGTATTTGAAATATTGAACATAATAGAACTGGAAGCAGGAGCTTTATAAAACGGACGGACATTACATAGAAATGAATGGAAATTGTGGGAACAATACATGCAGAATCATGTTCAGGAGCAGCGAGAAAACAGGAAGTCAGCAATTTACGTAGAGACTAATGCGCTCTATAAAACATAAGTTACAATGTGAACAGGCATATTATGAATTTTTTGTACTGGAAAAAGTGAAATATGATGTTAGGGGTGGTTTATGGGAGGAAAGAATTGAGTACCGTGAGCTTTGTGGCAAGTTACGTTGCAAGCCAACAAGCATCCGGGACTCAAAGTATTTCCATTGCGCCCCCCCCAAATTAAGAGCTGTGAAATTATAGATCCCAAACAGGAATGTAATGTTCTTCCTTTAAGTTAACTAATTTCCATGCCAGGATTGCTATCTCAGCTTGTATTTCAACAATATATTTTTCAACATATTAACTACACTGACGTCAAGAAACTGAAAGAAATTTTAAAGCGTTTTTAGAATGTTTTTCAAGTATTTGTATTTTGCACGTTATTCATTTACTTAACATGAAGATTTTAAACATTTGTATTAGCATGGATAGCTGCTAATTACTGTATTGCTCGGAATTTTGTAAGCATGATTACAACAGTTACTTTATATAAGTTCTGGGGTCAGAGAAATTCTTAGGAAGCATACAGTCTTTATAATAGAAAATGGTACTTTAACTTTGTTCCACAAGATCGCATTGTATTAAAAGTTTTTTTTAGGAAAGGAAAGGTTTTAGAGATTTTAAAGTTTAAATTAAAGTAATACAAGTAACTGTATCAACGAGTTTGCAAACTTTTAGACAACTGGTATGATACTTGATTATCATTAGTACAATTAGGTCAATAGTACTTTTTATGCAAGAAATAAGGCATTTAGAATGTGCTTTAAAAGTTTGACAATTTTCAATTATGCCTCATTTACTATGCAGCATGAGATTAGTGGTTTTAAATGTTAACTGATGTATATATATGCACTGATGTAGTTACCAGCCCACATCTGAGGAAGTTTTTGAAACGAAAACGTACTTGCACTTCGAGTGTTACTGTGATTTCAGTGTTCTTTACTGTGAAGCGAATGCTTGGATTAAACTAGCTGAAAAGCTTTGTTCTTTGGCGTTTTTATCCTGTGGATTTTTGTGGACTACACTGTTAAATCAACTACAAGGCTCGACTAAGTTGTCCTGTCCATAAGCTTCATTGCATTTTCTTCCAGGGGTCTTTGGCATATTCTTTTTTAGTTACTTTTTTGACCTGTTGGCAGTTTTTGGTGATTTACTATATGTAAACAGAAAACATTTTAATATGGTTTACTTTGTTAATGTAGGTTTGTCGGCGAAAATGAAGTGCATTAACCCACCAGATGCGCAGTAGAAAGCCCCGCCCAAACCCCACCTATGACCGTTTGCTTGAAAGATGCCACCAAAACACAAGGTAATTTATACCTATATTTCGCCATTACTAAAGCAGTTTTTAAATATTTTTCGTGCTATATCACTATTACTTTATTTTAAAATCAAACACATTTTAAAATATTAGTGCTGTTAACACAAGACATTGACACTTGTCAAAATGTGTTCTGTAGTTTATCTAGCTAAGCTCTTAACTGTAAGACAACTACCGCTCTAAGAACGAGAACGTCCTATGCTTGTTTAATAGCGGTGACTGAGGATTAACATTTGACTGACTTGACTTGATATACATTTTATCAAGTAAAAAGTATAATTCTAATAATTAACCACCTTTTTTCCAAGAATCAATAGTTTGGGGTGGGAACTGAGGGAATCAGAGGAGTAGTTGAAAGGTATGTATTGACGCACAGGGTAGGTATGGAAGTGCGGTGATCTTTACTTTCACATACATTTAATCTCCCCAAAGCATGTAGCGACATGTATTTGTTCCCTCCCAAACACCCTTTCCAGTACTGGAAAAACACGATCATTCAGGTTGCCACAGCAACACTGAGTCACAGAAGCCAGTGTAAGAAAAGTGCTTATTTTGTTAACAGCCATTTAAAACGTAAAGTGCATCAAGCATAACAGCTGTGAGAGGATGTAAAGCACAGCTGTAACACGCCAGATAATACAGGTTACTCTAGTTTTTAAGAAAGAACAGGCAATATCACACTTAAAGCAAAGTCAACTCTTCTTACAATTCAGTGTGCATTCGCGTTGAAGTTGAAAGTGTTGCCCAGTTAACGGAAAAGTACCTTTTTTTCCATATATCACCAGTTTTTGCATGGATTAAGAGGTACCTCATTACAAGTAACGTTCCTTATTTTCAATCTTTAAAAAAAATCTATGTTCCAAACTGTTAGACATTGCAAGTATCTAGTCACACATTCAAGAAATTTTAAACAAATAAAAGCATTAAATCATAATTCATGCCGTGAGCTGCCTGATTGAAGTTATTATTAAAGGCTCCATATTCTCCCCCCTCATTTATTTCACATGAGAATCAATGTAATGCTTTCAAATAGTGGAGTGTTTTAATAACTGACAATGGATCTTTGTACAGGTTTAGTTCAGTTTTTAATTTCGTAAAAGTATTTGGTTGTCAAGATGCTTGTGGAACATTTGAATGGAAAGGCCATTCATGTCATTAATGTGCTTATTAAATGCTGTTTTTAATTCTACTGTTTCTGCTACATGACACGGATTTACCGTTATATTTGCATTGCGTGTCAATCATGGCACATTGCTGTTGTTAATCCCCGCCCTCCGGCATGTCAATCACGGCGGGCACTTCCATTCCTGCGCAAATTCTGTGGTGGGTTTACAAACTTCAATTTCTCCGGTTTGCCTATGTCTTAAGTGATAATTTAATAAAAGTGTTTAAAAAATACTTGGTGTCATCAAGGTAGAGAGAGACTGGAAAGAATGTCTTCCATTAACCTCAGGGTGTTAAACAGTAAGCTTTTCCCACACTACTACTACAGTAACAGCATGATCCAAGGATAGAAAATTTTCAAACTACATCTGCCTTTCCTAAATATGTATAACACATGCATTTAGGACTGCTGGGCGAATAAAAAACCCTCCACAATGAATGCCTAGACAGCTTGGTAAACTACGATAATACCACGAATAGAAGGCCAATTCCGAAGTAATGAAAAATAATTTATTAAAAAGAAGTCAAACACAAAAATATTTTCTCTAGTGCCTCGGCAACACTTACCTTTAACAGAGTAAACCATAATTAATCAAAGTGACACACTTGTATAGTACCACACATCCATTTATCTAATTAATCAATTAAATAAAACATTTCATAATAAGCCTAAAATACTTTACTAAACAAAACTTTTCCATACACATTCTTGATTTTTACATTCAGCTGTCGTTTATCTAGCTTGGTAAACTATTTGGGCCAAATGAGTGGTTCTATTTCAACTTTTTGGCCAAAACAGTCTCCTCTCCCGAGAATGCCCTCAGTTTTTCAGAAAGATTTGGATTATAAATCTTTCACCAAAAGGTACTCTTCTTCAGGTCTAAAATTCAACAAACAGAACTCCCTTACACCCAAACAAAGCAGCCATGATTTATTAGGTTTCTTCCTAAATAAAGGTATAATGCCAACCTCATAACAGAACCCTGTTAAAGCTGTTAACCTTTTAAAATATTAATTTTAAACCATTATTCACATTTGAAAACAGTTTTAATGAAGATTTTTTTTAAACAAATGTATTTTAAAAATGTAAGGCTGTCGTACCAAAGCATTACAAACCACACACTGCTATTGAAAATCTAGAGGTTGAAGACCAAATAAAAGTCATATCCTTCTTGTTGGTTCTGTGGTCCAAAAATAAAAGCCCAGACTATGACCCAGCTGATCCAGGATCAACCAGTGACTTAAGTACTGGAGGAACTAGTGAGAAGTGATGGATAATGCTAGTAGGAAGGTGGTCCAGACCAATGAAATTGAAACACAGGAAGACCGACCAAGGTGTATGGCATGTAGTGCTGATGGGAAGGAGATGTGCACTGGTTCTGCGAACCACCATTTGCAAGGTAGCCACCACTGTCAGTATACATGTATGCACACCACCACAACACACACTGGCCAAAGGACAGGAAAGGTCATCAAAACTACAACAGTTCTTACAGAAATGGACGTCCAGAGATTTTTTTAATGCCTTTAAAAGACTAACCGCCTTTTGTGTGACAGCAAATTATTAAATAAGTAGCAACACTTTCTGCAAGCCAGCTAGTTTATAATAAAAAGACCAATAGAACTGGCACAGTTAAGTCCAAGAAATTCCTACACATATAATTCAAATTAATAAAGCAACAATGGAAGTCCCCCCTTTCTCATGCATATATTTTTTATGAAAAAGTTTGTAACCTTTCTACATAATGTATTCACTGATTTTTTTGATTTGATAAACTTTAGACAGGCAAGTGTGTCAGCTATCTGGGTAGATGAAGGCCCTTCTAATCAGCTTTCACAACTTATTTCCCCTTTGTTGACTCAGTCCCATTAAGCTAGACAACTCTTTAGGGGTGACCTGAGGAGGTATTTATACTACTATGGGAAAGTTGGCCAGGACCCTAGGGAACTTCCACTACTCAACTGTTGTGAGTGGGACCCATTTTGGAGGGGCATTTCCTGTTTCCATTCCAGGCACAGACACAGCCCAGGAGAAACAGGAAGGCAGATGGAGAAAGACATGGAGCAGTTAAAGAAATGGAGAAAGCAAATAAAGACTGAAGAATGTGCGTTTCCAACAAACCTGTCTGATGCAGATGACTCAGCAAATGATGGATGCATCATTACAACTTTTCAGTCGAAGGTTGTGGGAAGACTAACAAAGAAATGGTGGTGCAGAGTGAGACAGAAAATGACAGATGTTTTCTGGGGGCACATTATGGAGAGAATACAAAAGGAATATGCAGAAACTATCCTGAATAGTGGTAAGATGGAAAAGAAAACCTATGCAGAGAAAGTAAAAGGCGGAAAAAGTTAAGTAGCAGAAAAGGCAGAAGAAATTGAAAAATGGAAGTATTCAACGTAAATAAGACAAAGAAATGGACAGGTATGAAGTGTGGGACAATTTAATAGCTCCTTTGGGTTTAAAAAAAAAAAAAACAT
This sequence comes from Protopterus annectens, assembly GCF_019279795.1. NCBI lineage: Eukaryota > Metazoa > Chordata > Ceratodontiformes > Protopteridae > Protopterus > Protopterus annectens. The sequence continues at coordinate 542,874,548 of NC_056726.1, forward strand.
GACGCAAGAGCATTTATTCTTAAAGACATTTTGAGACAGTGAGACTTTTTTCAAAAGAAAATTTTATCAAATATGGAAAAAAAATAATTTTACCCAGGGAATCTTTGACAAAAGCATTTAACATGGAAAAAAAAAGATTTGCATACAATTTTGAACAGTGGTAGAAAGAGACTTTGAAAGGACATTTGAAAACTCTAGGTAAAGTATTGGACATTGCAAAAGATAATAGGGGTTTATTGACTGGTGGCTGGGACTTGTAATAGTGTGCTTAAAATAGAAAGAGAAAAATTATCCACACACCAAGCATGATAAATGTGGAAGGGAACAGGGGTGTTGTAAAATATTGGGGGCAACCCAAAACTTTTTTTGTGGAAAAGGACATTTGATAAGTAACTGACGAAATAAAATGTTATACTTGAAATGGGGCATGATGCAAAAAATGTGAATTGAAATGTTATAAATGTAATAAAATTGGAACTTACGGATGGACTGCAAAATGAAAACAGTAAGGAAAATTTAGAAGTAATAGAAATAGAAGAAATTGGATAAGAAAAAAAGAGAGGACAGAGGAAGGTTCTGCTATAAATGAAGACTTTCTAGCTTATCAGTGGTAAGCACTAGGTAGCCTTTTCTACCAAGAGAGGAGTGGCTTCGGTCCCAGAAATTGTAGTTTATTGGCAGTTTGGGCAGTTTTTTTCCATCTGTTTCAACTATCCGGTTTAAAAGCTTGTGTGTGCGCTCATTTCCCGCCTTTCCAATAACATGTCTAGTCCAGACTTATCTGCTGTATCCAGGACTGTTTGTAAGCTTCTGAGCGGTGTCAAAAAGTCTGCTCTTCAATTTTTACCTTAGATCTGCTAGTTCTCTCCTCTGCACTTTTACTAGCTTATTAGTCTAGCACTTTACCAGACATCTTGTAGCAATTATTGTAGCACACAAAAGTGCTACCAGCACTAAACATTCTACAAGGAAACCACTCCAGTACTTACTATTAATGCCCAACCCTCCAGGCATGTCTAAAGGTCAGTTCCCTGTGCTTTCTCCTACTAATCTGGTGAACTTGGGCATCCTGACGCAATGTAGCAACTGCCTCATGTACACCGACAACCCTCTCATCTTCTCTTCCAACACTTAGACTTGCGAGAGATGCACCTGCATATCCAAACTGGAAACCACGCACTCTCCAGCCAAGACCGGAATAGCTGGCCAAGAGTAGGTCAACACTGGCACCACACCACATGCAACACAGTCCTCCAGAACACACCAGCACTGCCTTCACATAAAAACACAAACCACACACACCTTCACAGAGGCTCTCAAAAATCTACACAAACAGCAGAGACCTCCAAGGCAGAAACGCACTCTACCACCACAACACTACACTAATCACGAGACACAACTCTCCTTAACAGTGCGCCACTCAACCAAAGCCCCCAAGGCAAAACAGCATGCCCAACACACTAGTCATAGGTGACTCGATAGTGAGGCACACTGATGTCCCACTCACTAGGTTGAAGGAGGAGAAAGTAACAGTCAGCTGCCTGTCAGGTGCCAAAATCCACCACATGATGCACGCACTCAGGTCACTCAACAACAGGTACAAATATGACTGTCATTGTACATGTGGGTGTGAATAACCTGAGACGTACCTCCCTGGACTACATGGAGAGATATGGAGCTGTAGCCCAAGCGGGTAGGACCCTAGCCCTGGAGCAGTCTCCTACCATCACCTAGAATACCACAGTAAAAGCAGGAAATGACTGATTTCAACAATTGGCTAAGTTGCTGGTGTCATTCTAAGGGGATCCAGTACCTGTCTGTCTGGGATCACATGACAGACAAACCTCGATGCTTTGCCAGATATGGCCTGCATCTGTCACCCCTGGGCTTTTGGATACTGGCCAAGTCTCTTGCCACCCCTACAGTGCCTTTTTTAGGTGGTGCTCTAAAGACCAAATTACCACCATAACAGCTATAATCAAATGCAATCTGAGGGTCATGCTGCTCAATGCGAGAAGTCTAAATCTCAAATGCACTTGCTCGAAGGGCTCCTTAAAATGGAGAACATCAACATTTGTGCTGTAACAGAGACCTGGTTCAAGGCCGCAGAAAGCACCCCTGCACTACAAGGCTGTAACTCATTCCACACCTTTTGGCCCCAGAACTTGGACCGAAGCTCTAAAGGCGGTGGACTTTCCATATTCATAAAGGATGCGTACACCTCCAGACTGGTAGCCCAACACAATGCATCACAGATACTTCAGGTGCAGCTAACATTGGGTAAGACAGTGATTCAGGTAGTCGCCTGCTATAGGTCCCCCAACCATGTCCCAAGACTCGCTCCACATTCCTAAGCACCCTGGAGAATATTGGGGTCCAACCTAACACATACTGGGTGACTTCAACTACCCCTCCATTAACTGGGAAAACTACTCATGTATCAATGCCCTGGAACAGCTTGTTCTTACCCCCACTAGAGGTAGAAACATCCTTGACCTGGTTATTACTAACATGGGCAACCATTGCTCTACACCAACAGTCAATGCCTCCCTGGTTAGATCAGACCACAAACTAAATCACCTTGGAAATCCGCATCCCACCCACCCCCGCAAACTAAATCACCTTAGAAATCTGCATCCCACCCACCCCCGCAAAGGTAACTACCATGAAAAACTTCTCCAAAGCTAACTTTGGGCTCCTAAAAACAGAGGTGACTAACTTCATGGCACCCATGCAAATAAAGAATAGTTGCATGACCGCCAAATCGTACACCAATGCACAGTACGAACACATGCATAAATGCATGGATCTCACCATACTCAATAGAACCAAGATACTTTCCTCCAAAAAAGGAAGCCAATCTGGTGGTCCTCTGCCATAAACTCTATAGCAGAGAAGTCCCAACACTGAAAAAACTCCCTTAGCCTCAACAAAAAGTTGAGATCCCTCATAAAAATCCTCTAAAGCTAGCTATGAAAACAGAATAAAAGAATATCGACGGCAATACCCAGATTTGCCCTGAGCTACTGCACAATGGTACCTCCCCATACAGAGCCAACAGATCTTGCCAATATACAGGCAAACAGATTTAGTACAAAATTTACCCCTCTCTCCCCTACCAAAGGACCAATCACAATACCAGTAGATTGCCAGCCACCCAGTATTACTGCTGCACAGGTTAAAACAGTACTGTCCACGGCCAAGAATACAGCTTCCATGAGACCTATCTCTGGCTGTGTTCTACATGAACTACAGAGTGAACTGGCACCTCACCTGTGTGCCCTGTTCAATCACAGCCTCAACTCAGGCTTTGTCCCTACAGAATGGCGCAGTGCTACAGTCATCCCTCTCCACAAAGGAGGAGCGACTACAGACCTTCGGAACTATCGCCCCATTAGCGTGATGAGTCTGATATGCAAAGCTATGGAATGCATCATCATGGACCTAATAAACAAGGATATAGAGAAAGTACAGTTTTGTACCTACTATAAATGTAGATGTTCGAGGATCTACATTGCTGCAGTCATAACCTGTTGGGTAGTCCGCTGTCCTCGATCGGCCCGAATACCAAAGAGCTGTGCTGGCGTCGGTCATTGTCGCCTAGAGCTGACGTCAATACGTCGTAGTACATAAGCGCATGACCGACGCCATATCCTCAGTCTTTCTTGCCCCAGATGTCAGAAGGCCTAAGAATGAAAGAAGGCCAGAGCCAAAATAGTAAACGCCCAACAACTCCCAGTGTGGAAATAAAGATAATCCTAAAAAAACACAGCAACCACAAACTATAGAGGGGAAGGAGGGAGGGATAATTGGACTGCAGCAATGTAGATCCTCGAACATCTACATTTATGGTAGGTACAAAACTGTACTATGTTCTTCGTCTCACAGTGCTGCAGTCATAACCTGTGGGTAGAATCCCAAAGCAAAGGAAAAGGGAGGCTGGCAAACTAAATAGCAATAGGAGCTGCTAACATGCCCTGTAAAACTGCAGTGGCAAACCCAGCCCTGGACTTGGAATAAAGAGGGAGATGGTAATGCTTAGTAAAAGTGTGTACTGAACTCCAAGTAGCTGCCTCCAAAATATCCTTAGTAGCTACACCCCTCAAAAAAGCAGTAGATGCGGCAATAGCCCTAGTAGAATGAGGTCTGATCCCAGCAGGAACATTCTTCCCATGATGAGAACAAAAAGCAATACATTGACCAATCCACTTTGAAATAGTCTGCTTTGAAACAGCTTTCCCTTGTGAACCCAAAGCAAAAGAAACAAATAACTGTTGAGTCTGTCTGAACTCCTTAGTTCTGCTCAAATAATAACGTAACTGCCTGTGGATATCCAAAGAATGCAAGACTTTTTCCCCCTTATTTTGGGGATCAGCATAAAAAGTAGGCAAATGAATAGACTGGTTCAAGGTCACATTAGAAATCACTTTAGGCATAAAAGTAGGGTTAGTTCGCAAAGAAACTCTATCCTTATGAAATATCAGAAAGGGTTCAACTGCCATGAGTGCTTGCAATTCAGATACCCTCCTAGCAGAAGTAATGGCCAACAAAAAAGCAGTCTTCCAAGACAAAAACTTCAATTCAGACGTAGCTGCAGGTTCAAAAGGAGGTAAAGTAAGCTTCTCCAACACAAAATTGAGATCCCAGGAAGGAGTAGGAGCTCTACGTGGGGGTCTTATATTCTTTGCCCCTCTAAGAAATTGTTTGAACAAAGGGTGAGAAAATAAAGGATGGTCACAATCATAGTGAGCAGAAATGGCTGCAGCATGAACCTTCACAGGAGAATGACAAACCCTTGCCCAGTAATTCAGTAAGATACTGTAGTGCAAAACTCAAATTAGGCACTGAAACATCAAAGCCCTTTGCTGTGCTCCAAAGAAAAAATCTCTTCCATTTATCAGCATAAACTTTTCTAGTACTAGGCCGCCTGGCTTCCAAAATGACATCTAAAACCTGTTGAGGAAGCTGAGACCCCACCGGCTCCATCACAGAATACGCCAGGCTGTTAGATGCAGGGACTGCACCCGAACGTTGAGAAAATGATTGTTTGACTGGGATAACAAATGAGGAACCTGTGGCAGAAGCCAAGGAGGCTCCTGAATTAAACTCCTCAGCAGAGGATACCAATGCTGACGTAGCCAATCTGGTGCTATTAGAATCATGCAAGGCTTGTCCCGCCTGACTTTCAAGAGTACCTTGGGAAGAAGAGGCAGAGGAGGAAAAGCATAAATGTGAAGGTTGTTCCAACTGAAAGATAGAGCATCCACTTTCCAAGCATTTGGGTGGAACATCTTTGTGCAAAATTTTGGCAGTTGAAAGTTCAGTGGAGAAGCGAACAGATCTATGTCTGGAGTTCCCCAAGCCACGGTCAATTGTTTGAATACCTGAGGATCCAGTTTCCACTCGTGTGGATCCACAATTTGCCTGCTCAATACATCTGCTAGGGAGTTCTGTGCTCCTGGCAGAAACCGTGCTTGAAGATTGATTTGCAAACTCAGAGCAGTCTCCCACAAAATCATTGCTTGTCTGCAAAGAGGGTAGGAATGGGTTTCCCCCTGCTTGTTGATGTACCACATGACTGTTGTGTTGTCTGTTTGAATCAACACCTGTCCCGGCTGAAGTAGGTCCTTGAAGGCTTGGACTGCTAACATCTCCTTCATGTTGATATGCAAATGTAGTAGTTTGGGAGGCCACATGTCTTGTATCCATTTCCCATTGAAGTGTGCTCCCCAAGCCAAGTCCGAGGCATCTGTCGTTAGGATCTGACTCGCCTCTGGTCGGGTCACAGAGAGTCCCTTGTTTAGGTGACATTCCTGAGCCCACCACAAGAATTCCTTCTGGATGCAAGGTATAATCCGAATGACAGTGTCCAAACCGTGGCAGTGTTGAGTCCACACACTTTTGAGATACCATTGTAGCTTCCTCATATGCAGTTTGGCATTGGGAAGTACTAGAATGCAAGATGCCATGAACCCCAAGGCTTGAAGGACTGTCCTTGCAGTCAGCCTGGACATTACTGATAACTGCTGGAAGTATAGATGAAGAGTTCTTTGTTTGTCCGGGGTCAGAAATGCCATCTGAGAAGCTGTATTCAGTCTCACACCCAGAAAGCACATGTCCTGAGAGGGCACTAGACTGGACTTAATTTCGTTCACAGAATACCCTAGGCACCTTAAAACTGCCATTACATACTGGAGATGTTGTAGTAACTTGTCTTTGTTTTGAGCAAGAATCAGGCAATCGTCCAGATAAGGATAAATTTGTATTCCTCTTCGTCTGAAAAAAGCAATTACAGGAGCCAGAACTTTTGTGAATACTCTGGGCGCAGTAGATAAACCAAAGGGCAATGCAGAGAACTGATAATGAGAAGTACCAGCCCGAAATCTCAGGAATCTCCTGCAGCTGGGCCTGATAGGGATGTGAAGATAGGCCTCTTTGAGATCCAGGGTTACCATCCATTGATCTTCGCCCAGCATAGGCAGAAGTTGTTGTAATGTTAACATCTTGAACTTTGGAATGTCTAGGTAGGTATTGAGAATGGACAAATCCAGAATTGGCCTCCAAGTTTTTCCTTTCTTTGACACTAGGAAGAGACGGGAATAAAAACCTAGGCCTACTTCTGATGGAGGGACCACCTGAATTGCCCCCATCTGTAAAAGTAAAGAAATTTGCTCCTGAGTCTCCATCCTTTGCTGAGGAGGCACATCCAGCATGCCTTTGAAAGGAGGAAAAGTGTGAAAATAAAACTTGTACCCGTGATTTATTATATCCAACACCCATTTGTCCTGGGTGACCAAATGCCAGTTTTGTTTGAAAAGTCCCAACTTTCCTCCTAGAGGAGCTGCCAGTAGAGAAGGGTCTGGCAGCGGAAGATACAGGTCATTGGGTCTGTTTACGAAAAGGCTGATCCCTGCCCTCACCAGAAAACTGTGCAGGAGAACTCCAAGTCCTAGGTCTGAAAGAACCCTGAGCGTGAGCTCTGCCTCTACCACGCCTAGACCTGCCCTTAGACTGATAATCCGAAGAAGGAAAAGACCATCCTCTAGCAGGCCAATTCCTACTAAACTTAGGGGGCTGCACCTGCATAAAATCTTTGACCGTCTGCATAGACTTAGCCTTATCTTCCATCTTTTTCAAAACTGATTCCACTGAAGGACCAAAAAGTACTTCAGACTGAAGAGGAGCATCCAAAATCCAAGCCTTAACATGCTCTGACAAAATTTGATCCTTAAGCCAGGCATGTCTACGAATAACTGAACCTGTAGCAGCCACCCTGGATGCAGCCTGAAGAGCATCGAAACCACACTGCAAAGAATGCTTGCCAACTTGATCTGATGCATGAACCAACTCCTGGAGCTCCTTACACTCTATACTCTCAGATAAAGCATCCACCTTAGATTTCAATTGACCTAACAAAAAATTCTGATACTTCAGCATATGAAATTGGCAATTCAAAGCCCTCATAGCTAACGTAGAGGAGGTGTACACTTTTTCCCGCATCTATCTAAAGCTCTAGAATCTTTATCCAAAGGAACTGGATTCTTAGCCACAGAAGCCCTAATACCCTTCGGACCTTGAGTAATAGTTTCCGGATCAGCTCTAGGACTCTTGTACAAATACTTATGTGCTTCTGGAACTCTATAATATCTGTCTGGCTTAACAGGGGCAGGAGGTAAAGAATCAGGATTAAGGGAAGATTCAGAAAAACATCCTGAACAACTTCTAAGACAGGAGGAATAGCCAAGGGCCTATGCTGTGGCAGAAACAAAAATTCCCTGAGCCGTTTCCGAGAATCCGAAAAATCCTGACCTTCCCACTTGAAATGCTCCCTCATGGAATGTAAAGTCTCAGAAAAAGAAAAATCCTCTGGAGGAGAAGCAGAAGGACAGGAGTCCTCTGCATCCGAATCTAAATAAGAAGGGAATTCCTGAATTTCTTCAGCTGAGGAATCAGAGTAGTCTGAGGAATGATCTATCCCCAATAAATCTGCCTCCACCCTAGGCCTCTTCTCTGGGGGGCATAGAACCCCTGATCAAAGTAATCAAGTCCTCAGCCATTTTTAACATATGCTTTTTAGGAACACGGGCTGGAGAGCTAGAACTATGACCAGGGCCAACATGACAAGGTTTGGCCTTAGCATGGGCTTTAGCCACTGAAGTAGAAGGCCTAATAACCTTCTGTAAAGATGGAACTACAGACACCTGAGAAGCACCTTCAGCCGGGCCCAACTCCTGAGAGGCCAACTCCTGTAAAAGTAAAGGTTCCCCAGGGGATTCAGCCGAACCCTCGGCAGGATCCACAGATTCAACCGGAGGCTCCGTAGAACCGGCGTCCGCAACGGACGACTCATCCAGTTTAGACTTCAAAGATCTAGCTTTACGCTTTTTAGCGGTAGCGGGCGTTGGAGGATCCGACGGCATGTTATAGTTGCACCTTTTACCGAAAACAAGCATGGCACAGTCTAATCTCCGTTTAATGGTGCGCTTGTTAAATCTAGCACAAAAGCGACACCCGACCACGTCGTGCTCAGGCCCTAAGCAAGGAATACAGAAAGAATGAAAATCCTTATGAGGTATCTGTTTCCCATAAGAAATGCAATTATTAACTTTTGCTGACATCCGGATAACTGAGGCAAGAAAAGACAAAGATTTCCCCAATGGGGTACTTAGCCCAACTTGGTCTTCGGTCTGAAACTCGATAAATGAAAATTTCAGAATGCCGAACGGCACTTGCAAACGCTGCTTTTGCTTCGGACCACGCGGCAAGAAGGACTGAGGATATGGCGTCGGTCATGCGCTTATGTACTACGACGTATTGATGTCAGCTCTAGGCGACAATGACCGACACCAGCCCAGCTCTTTGGTATTCGGGCCGATCGAGGACAGCGGACTACCCCACAGGTTATGACTGCAGCAATGTGAGACGAAGAACATTCTCCAAACTCTGGATACTACACAGTTTGGTTTTGTGAAGTGTAGATCATGCCAACTTCTTGGAGTCAGTCACCAGAGCTGTGGATGAAGGCAAGGTGGTTCATACTGCCTACCTTGATCTGGCCAAGGCCTTTGATACCATTACCTACTCAGGAATCATAGAAAAAGTCACTAAGCTAGACATCAACCCCTATATCGCTAAGTGGGTTGCAAACTGGCTCACAGAACCCAGTGTAAAAGTAGACTCCAAGTCAGACTGCTGACCTGTCGTGAGTGGAGTCCCACAGGGTTCGGGTCCTGGATCCTCTCCTGTTTGGTATCTACTTCTCTGAAGTCCAGGCCAACACAAAGGGACTCTGGCTGATGGTTTGCAGATGATTGCAAGCTGGTAGCGATCATCAACTCCCCAAGTGATGATGACATCCTACAGAAAGGTCTCACTGAGACAGACTGGTGTCAGAACCATGGCCTTAAGCTCAATGCCAAAAAATGTGTAGTCATCCCCCTTTGGGAAAACCTGGTCCCCATGAATTACCACATCAATGGTAATCCACTGAACACAGAAGCAGTTATGAGAGATCTGGGAACACAGGTTGACAGCAACCTCTCGATCACCACATTGCCACTGTGGTCAGAAAGGAGAGGCCACTGAAGTACCTCACAAAGAGCATCACAGGTTCTAAACACTTGTCCTATATAGACAAACAAAAAACTCCACTATTCTCTGTCTCATATCACCTACTTAGAGGCAATCTCAGCTTGACTTACAAATCCATGTCTGATCCAGTTCTGGTAGAAATGCTACATCTAAAGAAATCCCAATCCCTCTGCACCACATGCTCCAGAGACTTCAGCCTCATTATCACAATCAACAGAACAAGCTGGAGGGACAGGTTCATAACCCAGAGACTGACCATGCTATGTAATAGACTTCCCATACATGTCAAAAGGAGCACCTCACTGGCCCTCAAAGAGAGATCTTAATGAGTGGACGGGAAATATAAAATTCACCCCGGGGATCACTCCAGTGGCACTACTCGACAGCAGCACTGGGAACCAAGGTCGGGTGGCATGATGTCAGGGTAATCCTATGGGCTAGGCTTGTAAAGGCTCCAGGGCCATTAGCCTAGTACACACCTATGAACAACAAACTGGGAGGTAGTAATCTGATAAAGAATTCTATTGGTAAAAAGGTAAGACAAAAAAGAAAACTTAAAGGGATAAATACAATAGAAAAAATAAAGAAACTGGAGGAAAAAGTATATATACAGCTAAAGAGTGGGGCTTGCTATAAAAGGTTAAGGTGTCTGACCTGCAGACACAAGGTACAGTAAAGGACTTGATTCTCATCTTTGGGAAGGAAATTGGTTTGGCTTAAAATGGCCCATTAAGAAAGCTAGTCTGTAATCGGTTACTAATGTTTGAAACCGTGAATCTAATGAAAAAGGAAAATGAAACATTTAGAGTGCTTGCTGCAAATGTGAAAGGTATTAATACAATAAGAATAGGAATTTTGAGTGGTGTAATACATGTGATGTAGATGTAATTATATCAGAAGGAAAGATTTTTAACAACTGAATGCACAAACAGAGAGGGAGGGAGAGAAGGGAGGAAAGAATCTGGAATAGCTGTATTCTGTAGAAATGCATCAAAGATATTAGATGCAACTTTAGCAAAAATGGGAAGGTTAGCCACTGTAGATTTACAATGGAAAGAACAAGTCTGCAGAATTATAAGATTGAATGCTTATACTAATTGTAAAGAAAGGGAAAGCTTGCTTCATCAGATTTTAGACTATGTAGTGATAAATATGATTATTATAACAGGAGACTACTTGGGATTTAAGAGGCAAGTGCAACAAGAAAGGAAGGATAGAAGACCAAAAACTACAGGATACAAGGAAAATGTTAGAAGTTGTAATATAAGAAAAATGTTAGAAGTTATAAGATGCGGGAAGTTAAAACTTTGGGACAAAAACTCATGGACTTCCAAAAGAGGTATGTACAGAACTGAAATATATTTTATAGTATCAGAAGGTTTAGTTATAGGAGAAGGGGATGTAGTTGAAACAGGATTTTCTGATCATCTTGTAACACGAGTAGAGATAAAAGGAAACAAGGAATATATTAATATAGGCAAAGGAATAAAAATAAAGCATGGACTGTAGAAGGAAAGATTAGTAATACAGTTAAGGAAAGATCATATTACTATGAGAACATTTTGCAAAACTGGTCTGAATGGTGGGTATTTCAGAATATATATTTTTTTTCTACAGTAGCAATATGGTATGAGAAAAGTAGAGAAAGAAAACTAAAACATACATTGGACGACTTAGATCATAGAAAGTACTTTGACAAAGAAAGAATTACATGAAAGAAAAAGAAAAAATACAAGAATGGTTATAAAAGATTTTTTACAAGGAAAAACAAAAGTAAGTTATTTAAGCAGATTAATAAAGGAAGACTGTAGTGTAATGATAAAATATATATATATATATATATATATATATATATATATATATATATATATATGTAAAACGAGAAATAGAAAACTTGGGAAAAGATTATGAATAGTGTAGTACAGCAAAAAGGTAGGAAAAAACATGGAAAGCAAAAAAAAAAAGAAAAGGAGCTGGAAAGGAGATTTCTTTAAATTCGCTAGATAAAAGTATTAAGATAAGTAAATAAAGATTCGGCTGCAGCTTCAGATGGAACAGGGTATGAAACGTATAAAAATTTAAGGGACTGGCAAAAAAAATAATAGATTTTGAATAAATGGTTAACTGAAGGTTTTATGTATAAATGATTATGTAGTGGCTACTTAAATTCATATAGAAGGAGGAAGACGAGAGAATTATACTGGAGACCACTTTATGGACATACAAGAGATTTGAATCTAAAGTGGGAAATATTACAGAAGAGAGCATATATAGCACAAAGGAGAAAGGTTGTCAAGAATTAGTGACAGTTGGAGAAACTGTGCATATTATGAACAGATGAAGCGAAAATCATGATAGGAGACCTAAAGGCATTTGACACAACTGAATATGAAATCTTAAGGGTAATAATAAAAGAATATAAGTGAGGAAATTATGTACATCAGCATATAGTAATAATAAATTTAAAGTACTTGTAAATGGCAAGTTAAACCAAGAGGTACATATGAAGAGTGGTGTAAGACAGGGATGTGCAAGAGGTGTGCACTCTTTGCATTAGTTATAAATGTGATAGTATGTGAAATAAATTGCAAAATGAAGGAGGCAGAGTATACAACACCTGAAGGGTTAAGAATCTGAGTTGTGTTAACATATGCAGATGACATTATAATGGCAAAAAAATTGGATAAAAGTAGTAATTTGCACAAATGAATGTTTAGATACAACGGGGATGGCTTTAAATAAAGAGAAAAGCAAAAGTTTATGTGATTTAGCATAGATCAGGGGTACATATATTTTAGTGAATGAAATTTGTTAGGTATAGAATTTGGGAACAAATATTTAAGTAGATTCAATAGGAAAAACACAGAAGAAATAAAGCAAACATGCCTTTTCTAGAGATTATATAAATCATTCAGAAAAAAGGCTTATTCAATATAGTAAGTACCAATGAGAAAAACAGCATACTTAAAAGGTGCATTTATGTTGCCAACAGTATTTGAAAAGGAATTATTGTAGATCATTTTTAATTTATATGGGGGTTCTAGACTGAACCCAGTAAAAAGAGGAGTTTTGTACATAAAGGATGTTTAGGGTTAATTAACCCAGTGTTGTACCCTCCCTTCCTTAAATTTGTACAATGTGTTAAAGTGGATAAATGAAAAAATGAGATTAGTAGTAAAACTGTATAAAAGCATGATAAACTGAGGTACAGTAAAAGAGTAAGTTTATAAATGAAGAAATGTTACCAAGAAAAATACTTTAGTGGAAAATAAAAACAGATATAGAAAGAGAAGTATGGTACAAGAATGTAATAAAACATTACTGTGTAAAACCAAGGGAAATCTAACAGATGAAAAAATTAAAGCTATAAAAACAAGCAGCAAATGGTGTAAATCAGAAAGTAGAACATCAAGATTTCTGTGGGGACTGGCAACAGATGAATTGCCAGTAAAAGGAGATATGCCATATAAAAAGAAAGTGATAGAATATGTTTCCATTGTCAAGAAGAAACTAAGGAACATGTGTATTTGATATGTAAGAGTAAAAACATTATAGGGAAAATTATGTAAAGATTTTTTGAAGATATAAAAATAGATAAAACAAACATGGATATGATTAAATATGGATATAAGAATAGAAGTAAAATGTTAAAAGAATAGTAAAATGCTATTTTATGCTATCTGTGTTATATAGAATGAAAAAAATAAATGTTTAATGGTAAATGGATTTTAGGAACAATTGTAAGGAGTGGGGGCCTAATAAAGAAGAAAATTTAGCATGATTGTATAGAAAATTATGAATGTGTTTGTACATATCTAAATATGTAAATATTTTGTAAATAAAAGTTATTTTTGTATTTAAATAAAGGACCCCCACTTTTTTGATAAGTGCTATGGGATCGTTTACATCCACCTGAAATTCCATCAACTTAGACAGAACCTCAGTTTAATGTCTCATCTGCAAGGCAGCAAATTCATGAATGCAGCACTCCCTCTTATGCTGCACTGCAGTGTCAGACAACTCTCAATTACTCTTGAAGGGTTACTACCTCCAAAACGAGAAACTGACCAGCAAAAACTGACTTCAACCCAAAACAAAACCAGACAATCAGAAGAACTAGTCCGATTAATGTACAACTTGCACAAAAAATATTACATCAAAAAATCACGTGAAATCAAATCAAAGATCTACTCGTTACTTACCTGGTCCAATGTCATTCATAGGTATCATGTCTCTGTCATTTTTCTTGTCACCTGGGAAGTAAACAAAAGTACATGTACAAAAGGCAGAACAAACCAGTGTCTCAGATTAACTCATTTTTGCAAAGGACTTGATCAGTTTAATTTTATAATCGGTGAGAAATTTAGCAACTATAAAAACAGATATCAAAAATGGGTCTTACCTAGATCAAAAAATTGCTTGGAAAACCTTTTCAAAACATGTTAAAGAAAAGGATTCCTTTCCTTTTGCTTCACAGTACCTTCTCTACAGCTACATTAAAATTATCAAACTTTATCTGGCCCTAAAATGTGCTAACAGACTTTCTACTATATTGAGATTTGATAACAGTAATGTACAATCAGAAAATACCCGGTGATTTCTGGAGGACTGACCAAATGAAGACCCTTAAGATGAAATATGACAGCCCTTCACTATTCTAGAAAGCACCCTTCATCAGATCACAAAAATGTGGATAACTAGCTCCCAAGTTTAATCAGCATCTCAGGCTCATGATGGAGATGACAGGGAAAGGTTAAAGGCTAATTATATTCATCCAGATAAAGGCTAGGCCTCCATCTAGCTCTGTTGGAGGCCAAAAAGGAGGCAAGTAGCTAAACCGAATAAGAGGATGGGTCTAGGGCCACACCCAATCTTTCCAGTAACCACATCTTATACCTTCTCAACTCCCAAACATACTAGCACACAAACAGGATCGCTACATGTCCAAACTAAGCGCGTCTCCTAGCAGCAGCAGTGGTGACTTTCAGGCTCGCTCACTAGATTGGGGAGTCTTAGTAATCTCAACAGGGTGAATTATCATAACAAGTACATGTAGACAAGGTAGGGATCGAGCCTGGGGAAGTCCTGCTGCAACAGGGGTATGTACAACCACTAGATGTAAAATGATTTGGGGGAAAAGGTGCATGAAAACACTGATGGAATCCAGTCACAACAGAGGAAATTGAGTGCCTGAAGATAACCAAAGGATGACAGTAGTGGAATAAGGGCATGCCAAACAAAAAGGCAAAAAAAAAAAAGGGAAAAATTAAGAGTGCCTAAGGGCGAGTACACCGACAACTACCAATGTAAATGCTGAAAACACTGGCTGGTTAAAACTGCAAAATATTTGCAATAATACAATATAGTACTATAAAATACAGAACAAAAAACTCACTTTCACTGAACTTTTACAAGTTCTTCATTCATGTTAAAATTGAGACAATCAGCATTTCCCTTATAAACTTATCCTTCCATTTTGACAAAGGAACCACATGCCAACAGAGAAAGCAAACAAGGTGGTAATGAAACAAAAGTTTAATGACAGCAGATATGGCAATTGAGGCATTCATGAGACATGGGATATCTAAAAGAAATAACTGGCCAGATATGTTTCAGTTACTGTGACAGCATGCATGGTTGCAGGTTGCTGATACCTTGTTGATGAGAGGGATGGCATCAGTTGGCAGACGGCTACACAGAGGAAGGGGACTACTAGTACAAACTGTATGACTTTGGTTTACCTGCTGAAATAAAGCTAATTTATAATGCAAAAGAACAGAATAATTATTTTGATTTTATTCATCTCCAGTGCCTGGTAATAACACACCCTCGCCCATCCAACTGGTTCATTTGCTCCTTCCAGGGATGAGGGACATGCAGTGGAAATGGTGCTGTGACAATGCCCACAGAAATTAATTTTCTTTTTTTTCCCCCACTTAAATTGTAACCATTCCTTCTGTGTAAACCAATAGCATGCAACTGGCCTTAGTGAAGGATGGATTACTTTCTTTGGAAAGTAACAAATCCCTCCAAAGGCCCTGCCCTCTGAAACAAGCACCTGTGTACAGTCTTGCCTCCACTTGGAATTCTAACATGGAAAGTATACCCCCAATATATGTACATTAAGCTGGACCTAGCACAAGGCTCCCCAGGGTCCTGTGCTAATGGGGGGAGAGGGCCCATCATGCCACTATTAAAAACTTTTGTGGCTACTGCTATGCAAATTACTGATGCATAATCAAGGTTGTTACATTTCATGACTACGTCAGTATTCAAATTAAAACATGTGATGATCCAATAATCCCCACTATACCCAAGATGTCTAAACACTGCAGAAAGTGCAGTTGTGTAAAAATCTTACCAAAACGGTAGATGTCCTCCTCTTCACTGTGTTAGTATTCATAGCATTAGGGATCCCCCTGTCAAGGGCAGCTCGATGTCCTGCCAGTATACCAAAGCCTTAGGTTGCTTTAAGGTACGCCATACATCACACATATGGTCCTTGTGTAGCGTAGGGCATAAAGATGATGTCCAGATGTACCATCCACAGAAATGATAGCCCCAGTAGAAACGCCAGTCCGGGGGGGTAACCAGTACATTCACAAGACAAATGGACCAGGGAGGGGAAGGAGGCAGTGAGTGAATACTGCAACAGTGAAGAGAAGGACATGTATCATTATGGTAAGGTTTTACACAACTGTACTATGTCCATTTCACTGTTGCAGTATTCATAACATTAGAGTGCCAAAGCTCAGGAAGAAACTTGGGAGGACGGACCAACAGAGCCCTCTAGGAAGCCATGAAGGATGGCCATAGCAAAACCAGCTCTAGTTCTGGAGATTTCATCCAACTTGGTAAATGTATGCACATAAGTCCAGGTAACTACCTCAAGAATAGAGTTAGTATCCAAACCTTGAAAAAAGGCTCAGAAGCTGCAGCTCTAGTAGAATGAGCCTTAACAAAAGGAAGGCTCTTACCATAAAAGGAACAAAAAAGAAATCACTTTTAAGATCCAAGAAGAAATAGTTTGCTTGACCACAGCTAATCCTAAGGACCTAGGATGAAAGGAAACAGGACTGATCAGATTTCCTAGTAGACTTGCTCTTATCAAAGTAAAATCTGAGTTGTCTATGCACATCCAAGGTGTGCAGCACCTTCTCACTGGCAGACTGCAGAGAAGGAAAAAAAAGTGGGCAAATTAATAGACTGATTAAAGGACAACTCATTCAGCAACTTGAGCATAAGAGAAGGATTAGTAAGCAAGGACACCCTTGTCCTTATGAAATACCAAAAAAGGAGGACAAGCCATAAGGGCTTGAAGCTCAGACACCCATCTAGCAGAACTAAGGGCTAACAAAAGTACAGTCTTCCAAGAGCAATGTTGCAAGGAACCAAAGCTGCAGGCTCAAAACGAGCCAGAGTCAATTTTTACAAAACAAATTAAGATCCCACATAGGAGGGGGCAGGCTTCCTGGGAGGCCTAATATGAAGGACTCCTTTAAGGAATTGTTTTGCCTCAAATCTAAAAGCTAAAGGAGAAGATAAAGGCAGACAAGCAGAGATAGTTGAAAAGTGGACTTTAAGAGAAAAAGCCAACTAAGCATTGAGCAATTCAAACAAGAATGAATCACAGGAACATCCACAGAGTGTGAATCAAGGTTATGTGAAAGACACCAAATAGAAAACCTCTTCCATTTGGATACGTAGGATTTTCCTAGTAGTGGGTTTCCTGGCCTCCTGCAGAATGCTAAGCACATCCTCGGAGAAAAGGTGTCTACATCACCCACAGAGTCAGCTGAAGAGTAGACAGGTGGAGATGGATTAGGGATCATTTGTCTTGTGAGTAAGGTCCACCCTGTGAGGTAACTTGTGATGACTGCTCTTGGCTAAATTCAGAAGAGGAGAAAATCAATGTTGTCTTGGCCAAAAGGGGGTCACCATCAAGATTTTGGGTTTGTCCCATTTAATCTTGAACAGGACTTTTGCAATGAGAGGAAGAGGGAATGCATAAAGAAACATCCTCTTCCAAGAAGATGAGAGCACGCCCACCTTCCAAACCAGAAGACCTGGAAATCTGGCACAGAATTGAGGAAGTTATCTGTTCAGAGGGGAGGCAAACAGATCTGTTTGAGGAGTACCCCACTTGGACAATGCCCAGAAAATACATCCCTGTGAAGCATCCATTTGTGAGATTGAGTCAAGGACCTGCTCAGTGCATCTGCCACAAAATTTTGACGCGAGGTAATATAAACCACCTGAAGAGTCGCATTACACAACTGCAAGCTCCCACACCAAGAGTGTAAGCCCTGCAAAGTAGGTAAGATTTTGTTCCCCCATTTGTTCACATACCACAAGACTGTGGTGCTGTCTCAACACAGAGGCCCTGGTGAGAAAGAGGATGGAAAGCCTGAAGTACCAGAAGTGCTCTCATCTTATGTTGTGCTCCTTCTGCAGAATGGGAGACCAGATCCCCTGCACTTTCATCAGGCTAAAGACTGCTCTCCAACCTACGTTGCATCTGTGATCAGTTCTTGAGATGGAAAAGATGGATGAAGAGAAGGTTTGGGTTTGGCAACAACTGCTGAATCCATCACTAAAGTTCGCTCTTTAGACAAAGGGAGAAAACGAACTGTAAATTTTAGGGGAGGTGCATGTTGTTGCCAGACTGATTTCAGGAACCACTGAAATTTCCTCATGGAGTTTTGATGCAGGTAACATAGGAATGGTGGATGCCATAAATCCTAGAAGTCTCAGACTCTCTGGCTGTGGCGGATGTCAGAGGAAGAGTTTGAATTAAGGAAATGGGAGTCAATGCCTTTGGTGGAGGTAGGGATGCCAGTAAAGGTACTGTCCGAATCCTACACCCTAGGAAACCATGATCTTGAGAAGGGGTTAGACAGGTCTTTTTGAAGTTTATTGTGAACCCCAGACTTTGCAATAAAGTAATGGCAAAGTGAAGATTTTGCCGTAATGTCTCTTGAGAGGATGCTTTAAAGAGGAGATTGTTCAGGTAAGGAAATACACAGATGCCTTGAAGCCTGCAGAAAGCAATTAAAGGCGCCAAGCATTTGGCGAATACCCTTGGGGCAGCAGAAAGGCCAAAGGGCAAAGCAGAGAACTGAAAATGCCAGTAAGCAGAGAAACGTAAACATTTTCTGAAAAGTGGATGAATCTGTATGTGAAAGTAGGCATCCTTGATATTTATTTATTTTACATTTGTTGACTGGGCTAGTCTAACTGGATACATGTCCATTTTCAGTAGAGGCCCGAGGAGAAAATCTCCATTACATAAAATGCTAAAGGAATAAAGTAATATTTTAATGCATTACTAAAAAGTAATTACAAATTTAAGTTGTTACAAAAACACAGTCTCATATCAGTGAAACAACAAAAAGTCTGACCTAATGACAAAGTTGGTAAACATTCGGCAGAAAGACTGACTTTCTACATGAGCTTGATGTAAAAAGAGACATGATAGGATTGGTTAGAAAGTATTTGAAATTAGTATTACGAAAGTAGCGGGGAGTCCTAATAGTTGAGACAAGGTCAATAAGGGTTTGAGCAGGGACAGAGCCAGTGTGTTCTAAGACATGGTTTCAGTTTGTGTTTGAAAAGAAGTTCACAGGGAAGTTTGTTCCAGTTCTTTCCCACTGTATTCGAGAAAAGGGAGTCACCTGCCACATTGTTTGCTTTAGTAGTACAAACAAGTAGTTTATTCGATGAGCGCAGTGTTTTGAGATTGTTGTAGGGGTAATAAGGTTAGAGAGTACTGGGGTGTTAGAAGGTTGATACAGAATCTTATGGTCAATAAGTTGAAAAAACTGAAGCTGGTTTTGTAGTTCTAGCCAGCCTAGCCGCTTTAAATTTTGATAATTGTGGGTTTTATTAGGGGAGCCAGTGGCAAATCTAGCAATGTTGTTATAGGAATTTGCTAGTTTGTTAAGGTTGTTTTTGTTAGATTAGTATAGATGGGTGAGGCATAAAGGAGTGTAGAGGTAAGGTGGGTTTGTGCAAAAGTAGTTCAAGCCAAAGAAGTGAGGAAGGGTCTGATCCTAAAGAGATCCTAGTTTTCGATTCAATATTTTTATTGTATTGTTAATGCGAGTATCAAAGTTAAAATTGTTGTCTATTGCTATTACTAGTAGTTTGGTAGTTTGATCGGGAGATATGAGAGTACCATTATTAGATATAATTGTGAAGTCAACCGGAGAGGACTTGCGGGTAGGGGTAAAGAGCAAGGGTTTTTTTTTTTAGGGTTCAGGAAGAGGCAGCCAGCATTCTAGAAACCAAGTTTGGACTGTACAGAACATATTTTGGGTTAGGGTCTGTAGTTCAGGTGTTGTGGTCGCACAGCATATTAAAGTGGAGTCATCTGCATATTGTATACAGGTGGCTTGAGGAATTGTCAAGTGTAGGTCATTAATGAATATTGAGAATAGGAGAGGCCCTAGAATGGAGCCCTGAAGGACTCCTAGGGTAATGGGTAGTAGGGTAGATATGTTGTTATCCCAAAGCACTGCCTGCTGCCTATTACTTGGGTAGGATTGGAACCATTTTACTGCTTGGGTATCTAGTGAAAGGGATTTAAGTATAGTTATGAGAAGTTGGTGGTCTACCATATCAAAAGCTTTAGACGGATCGATAAATATTATTATTGTTGCATTTTTTGTTAATGCAGTCTGTGAAGGATAGGAAGGCAGTGGTAGTGCTGTGAAATGGTCTAAAACCATGTTGAGATTTTGCAAGTAGGTTATTCTGGATTAGGTGGTTCATTAATTGTTTGTGAATATATTCTTCCATTATTTTAGCCAAGGGGGAAAGTAATGCTATAGGGCGACAGTTAGAAAATTCATTACAATTACCACTTTTGTGGAGGGGGATATGAGAGATTTTCCAGATGGATGGGATAGTTCCTTCACTAATGGTTCTATTCATAAGTATAGAAATGGGATAGGCTATTGTTTTAGCTGCCTTCTGCAAATATTCTGCAGGTAACTGGTCAGCGGAGGGGGTGGTAGGTTTAAGTTTTTGGAGGAGGGTACAGATAAGGGATGTAGGGACTGGTTATAACTGAAATGAAAGTAGAGAGCTATTATTGGCAGTTGGGGAGATTAGAAGTATTTGGAGACAGCTGGCTAGCAAGAGATTGGATTGGTTCAGTGAAGAAAGAATTAAAGGCATTGGCAATCTGCATAGGGTTGTCAAGGTTAGTGCCTAGCGGCAGGAGTAGCAGAGTGACCAGGGTGAAGAAGCCTATTAATGCTAGCCCAGAACTTTTGTGGTTTGTGTTTCCTGTAGTTGGCAGTAGAAGTTCTTTTTATCAGAGAGAATAGCTTTTTTGTAGTATTTGCTGTTCTACAGGGTTTTTAGTAGTTCTCCATTTAGCCCAATATTTGTTTCTCAATAGGATTTTTTGCCTAGTTTCCCTTGAAAGCCATGGGGCAGGTTTAGTCTTATCCTTGGTAGTCTGCTTTGGTGCACAGTGGTCAAGGATAGTTAGGAATTTTGTGTTAAAGTAACTAACAACTTCCTCAATTAGGAGATACTTTAGGGGAGACCAGTCACATACCTTAAGTTCGCTTTGGAAAAGATCAGGGTTGAAGGATTGTTTAGATCTACTTGTCCTGTATGTGGTTAGGTTAGGAAGATCATTCTTTTGCCTGATTATACAAGTCAATGAGTGGTC
The DNA here is from genome assembly GCF_019279795.1 of Protopterus annectens. Classification (NCBI taxonomy): domain Eukaryota; kingdom Metazoa; phylum Chordata; order Ceratodontiformes; family Protopteridae; genus Protopterus; species Protopterus annectens. Next base: position 542,895,825 of record NC_056726.1, read on the forward strand.
ACTAAAGTCACTAAGCAGTGTTTCTACCATATAGGTTTCTTGTTTTTTTATATAAGAATCCAGTCTAATACGCTTTGTTTGTTGTTGGGTTTGTTTATACGGGTTGAGGAGCTTATCGTTTGAGAAAAGTTGTACAGGTTAATATGAGCTGTAGGTTTGTTCAGAGCTACAAGCCCTTCCAGTCTATATTAAAGTCACCTAGGACTATGGTTTCTTGTGGGAAGTTTGTAGAAAGCCAGCTAAGGATATCTTCTAAGATGTTGGTATTATTACCAGGTGGTAGGTAGATTCAGATGATGTAGACTGATTTATTAGCATAGAGTTGTATTTTAGAGATGAGGATTTCTGAATTATTGTCTAGTGGAGGTTTATATTCTAAAGCAGTAGCTTGTAATCCTATTTTATAGAAAATAACTACCCCCTCCCTTCCTGGTTTTACAGTCTAGTCTGAAGACATTATATCTTGGGGGAGGATTTCATTGTCCTGTGTTGTGGGCTTTAGCCATGTTTCTGTTAGGCATAAAATATCAAATGAGTGTACGTCCAAAAGTGCATGGATGTGGGCAATTTTATTTCTTATGCTTCATACATTAAGATGGGCTATAAGTGAATTTGACAGCTTGGTAAGTATATTTGATGTAGGGGTGCTGGAGCTTTGGGGTTGAGTGGTTACATTATTTTTAGGGCCTGGGTTAGGATGAATATCCCCATCTATAAAGATATGGAGTTTGAATCTACATAGTGGATTTGCCAGGCTGTAGTGTTAGTTTCTTTCTTATTTTTATAGTAGTTGTATTTGATGTAGGCCATTCGATGATACCTAGCTAGTAGGTAGTTAGGTATTACTGTTATATTTATATGTTGTGTGGAAATGGCAGGGGTTAGTATGGTGGCTTGCTTAGGTGAGTAGTAAAAATGTGGGAAGTCAGGATGCTCATAAGAGGTTAGCAGGTAGGCTGTGGTTAGGACAGATAGAAGTGTAAGACAGCACTAGTTTAATTTGAGCTGATTGAGGTGGTTTAGGCATAATGATGGATATCCAGAGAATCTAGGAAAGCCTGAAGTAGAATTAAAGGAAACAAGGCCTGAAGAGATGACATGCGAAAGGGAAGGCCTTTTCAGAACAGTATTCAGGTGTGAAAGATCCAGAATAGGTTTTCAAGGACCCTCCTTTCTGGGCACCAGAAACATCCTTGAATAGAACCCCTTTTCCCCTTTTAATCTTATGGAACCTCTATTAGTTCCCTGACTTAACAGATCTTTAAGTACCTCAAGGAAGAAATGCAACTGTTCCCTAGGTGTCTGAAGAATGTCCATGAAGGGAGACGGACTACCAAACCATGAAATACCATTATTGAATTTTGGAAAGAACCAGACAGTCTCAAGTTATGTTTGTCCAAAGGGGTAGAAAGAGAAAGATGAAGGGAAAGAGGAATGAGGCCATGAGGAATGTGATAGTCAGATGCTACCTGGCTTGTCAGGAAAGGGCTGCTTCTGACCAGGAAAAGCCTGAGTAGTCTTAGGCGGAGAAGCACTCCTACCAGTTGTCTAAATTTTATGAGGGGGATGGGCATGTCTATGAACAAACGCTTGTTTGGAAGGATAATTCCTTTGGAACTTTGGCATGGGTGAAACCAAAAGATGTTTCAAGTCCTGTAACTCCTTTCCTTTCCTCTTGCAAGGACTTAAATCATCAGCAGCAGAACCAAACCATTGTTTTCAGGGGAGCATCCATCAACTTAACTCTTGTCATCTGGCAGAGGTTGAAGCCTTAGCCAGGAATACCTCCTCAATACAGATACTGAAGCAGCAGCTCTAGATGTAGCTTCTGCTGGATCACAGCTGCACTTAATAGAATGGCAAGCTACCGGACAGGAATCTCCTAGCAAAGATGAAGCTGAAGTTCTCTCGAGAATCTGGAAGGTCAAAAATATCTTGAGCCTGGGAAAGGACAGCCAACACATACATAGTCATAAGAGTTTGATAATTAGTAGTACAAAAGGCAAGGGTGGCAGAAGTATAGACTTTCTTTCCATAGTCCTGCTTTCCTTATCTGAGGAAGTAGTTTGGTGGTTTCTGCGGCCTCAGATAAGCCTTCTAAATTACTGCCAACCACTAAAGGGTCAGAAGATGGACAACTGTAAAAGAAATTTGCAATCTTCAGGCACCTTGTAAAAATGGTCAGGCTTCTTAGGAGCAGGGGGCTGAGAATCTGGAACCTAGGATGCTGAAAAGGCATCCAGTAAACCAGGCAAAACTGGAGGAACAGCAGATGGGGAAGGAGACTCCATTTGTAAGAGCTCATATCGCTTTTGCACATAAGAAACTTGGGACCAATCCCACTTGAAATACTTCATCTTACAAATTGCATCTGCAAAAGTAATCTCCATGGGAAATTCCAGACTAGTATATTCCTCTTTTGGTGATTCATACTCTAGAGGGGAAGAAATCTGTGTGGAACAGGCCAAGGAATCTTCACCAGAGGAAACCTAATCAGATGAATCCTGGTCCCTAACCCTCTTTTGAGGGGAAGACATCTAAAAAGGAGCAGACAAACACCCAAAGGAGGCTTCAAAGCCATAAGGGCATTAAATACGCCCAGAGTAAAAATTTGCAACTCACTTTGAGGGCCCATGGTAGAAGAAACATGCTTTGTTTTTTGAATGGCTATCCACCTTATGAAACGTGGAAGCGTCTATACTCAATAGTTGCTGGAATCTCCTCTCACCAGAATTTGGTAAATCCCCCTAGGCCCTTCCGTAAATTAGTCTAGGCTCCCCTTGACCTTCCAAGAACAGACATCTGCAATGCCTCCTAGGACATGCCTATTATCGGATTCATGGTGGCCTCTGAAATGACTCCAGCAGAGGAATCTGACCCAGAACCAGGTGAACCTCTGGGCTTTCATCAGCCTAGTTTTTTTGGTCCTTCTCTAGAGTCCATGTCAGGTCTAGAAATCCCCTCCACAGCATCTTTCTCAAAGTTTGAGATGCTGATTTTCCAAGTAAATAGCGAGAGGAGAAAGACGACTTCATAAAGTCTTAGGCTCAAAGGCCTGACAAATACTGCAACTTTTATGATCATGAGTAGGCCTTAAGCAAAACAAGCACTACTTGTGACTATGTGGAATTTGTCTTCCACACTGGCATTTGCCTTTTCTGGATGACATGCAAAGTCTGACGTCCCTCCTCTGGACCAGTAATCAAGGAGCCTCAACCTTCACACCACTGACACCGGTGGCGAGAAAAAAAATAAGACTATTTTTCAGATGCAGTTCTCTGCACCAAGTACAATTTAAGCCCTTAGCCAGGTGTTCCAAGCAAAGTCCTCCACTCTCTGTGAAATCAGTGCTCAGTGTCCCTGTTCAAAGTAGCTGAAACATCTCTGAGATTTGAGCTTCACACTCGCATACAGGGGACAGGCTGGCACAGCTTACTAGCTTTGCCACCTCCACCCAGACTATAAGGTGGGTTCACTGCCACCAGCAAGCTTTAAGACTCTTACCATGGTACCCAATTACTTAGTAAAATTGATCCTTATATAAATGGTAATGTTCAACCAAGCAGCAAGATTTTCAGCAGCATGCAGCTAGTGCCACTAAATAAATGCAAGTACTCAAAAGGTTAAATATTTTCTATAAGACCAGACATGATGAAAAGTATAGATATACAGAGAACACGAAAATACTGATTTATTTACAATAAAACACCACAGTTTCAATCACAGGAAATACTAACACCACCCCCGGTGTAAAGACTCAGATACAGAAATAACTCAACTAATCTCACTATGTTTTCTTAACTGACTAAAGAATTATTGTTCCCTACTTACTTGCTACAGCAAGGCAAGATGAAGTTTGATGCGCGTCTCTTGTCAGGTCTAAAAGTGCTGAGTGCCACCTACCACATCTCTCACTAGTATCTAAATACAATTTCAGTGCTGGCTACAGGATGACACCATATCTGGTCACCAGACTGCGGTTCCCACACTAACCTCTCACTAGATACTGAGTCAGGATTTGGCACAGAGGTATCACAATACACACAATTTTGATAAGGCTTAATACAGCATCTGGAAGATACAAGACAATTCCAACACTTCTACGCTTCCTTCAGAAAAGCTTTTCAAAGACAGTGTCTATAGCTGCATTCAGACCTGTGAAATGGAATCTTTATGGCATAAACCAAGTAATTTAATTTCAGGTTATTTTTCTTAAGGTTAGCTGGGCTGAGTTTAATGCCTTCCCTTCTAGTATCCTCTTAAAATATACACATTTCAGCAGTTACAATACAGCCTGACATACATGTATATTTCTTTTCTGTCCAGCAGGACCCACTGTTTACATTTTAAAACGAGCATATGTGCAAATCACTGACATTCAAATGACATTTCTTTACAAAACTCCAGCTATACTAGCATATGCTACACATACACTACTCTACCCTCTCTGGCATCTGGCACTATTTCACAAAGACCCCACAGCAAAAAGCACCAAAGGGGCACTTATCCAAGCAGCATGACATACCAGCAAACTCCTCCAGTGAACAGACAGCATCGAAAAAGACGTTTGGACTTGCAACAGAGAAGTTCAGAGGATGGTAATCCAGACATCGCTTTTATGCCATACGTAGGACATACAGCATTCCTTAACGCATTCACTCCAATGGAGTTCAGGAAGTTTGTACTGTAACTTCCAATGGGCGAGCCCAAGCCTTTTCAGAGAATCAAATTATGTCATTTCAAAAAAAAGTTAATATCCCTGGAACCATAGGGGATATCTTCAGCACTTTTATAGTGGTAGTACTCTTTAGGTTCTAGGTCTTAAACTGAATAAGATACATTAAACACAGTACTACATTTGTAATATTTTGTAAACATCTTAGTAACCACTGAAGTTACACATGTACTGTCAAGCACCATTTAATTCGTCTAGCTGAGAACTGTCATATGAGACTAAGTGATGCCTATGTTACTTTGTTGAGATATTTAGAAAAATGTGAAAATTATATCTATATAAATTAATATCATAACAGTTGATATCTATTTACCTGCACTAGACAACTTTTAAAATGATGTACATAGCATGGTTTTGGAATTATTGATACAAATATGAACAAGCAATATTTGATGCCTAGAGGCATCAGTAGGAGTTAACTGCAGATGAACCTGGAGGCGTCACTCGCATGTAATGAGTTTAGTAGTAAAAGGCTTTGGTATACTGGCTGGATGTCGAGACACCCTTGACAGGGAATCCCTTACGTTAAGAATACTGAAACAATTGAATAGGACAAACTGATCATAAGATTCAGGGCACAAAACCATGGTTTGAATGAAGCATTTACTATTAAACCCTTACTGAAGGGCATGAGAAATCAAGTTACATGATGTTTAAGCTATTTAAATTGTAGCTACATGATGTTTTTAATTATTATTAAAAGACATATGATCTATTTTATAGAAGGATTTTCAGTAATGCTGCTATTCGCCAGATGAAGCTTTTAGTGAAAGTGTATACTTGCAAAGTTTTAATAAAGTTCATAGGAAGTTATTAAGCTATTGGCCCTGAGGCCATTACAAGCCTAAACAAGAATTTAGCCCACGTTCTGACAAGTCAGCACCCGATGCCCCTTGTCCAGCAAGGACAGGTGGAATATCCCAGGGGTATATTTTCTGCTCCCCATCCAGTTATCCAGGTTGCACTTAAAAAGGGTTAATGAAGTACTCTGCTTGACATGGAGAGGGAGTCTATTCCACAGAAGGGGGGAGTCTCGGACACAAATCTGTCCCACCAAGTCCTATTGATATCACAGACCAGATTGAGGTTGTGCCTGTGGGTTACTCAAGTGGAGCTTGACTTGTGGATAAGCAGGTGACCCATGAAGGTGAGGTCTGAGAATGCTTTGTATGCCAGACGGAGGTCACCTCTGAGAATTCTACATGAGACTGAGTACAGGAATAGGGCTTTTAGCCTGTGTAGGGTAGATGTCGGAGGCTCTGGACTCTCCTGGTAAGGAACCTTTGTGGTCTCTCCAGCTGCTGCATGTGGTTTGTGAGGCACATGCTGAAAGGGGCACTACACTCAATAAATTGGTGTTACAAGGGAAGAACATAGGGATGTTATGACCTTGTCCCTGGATGAGATACCCTTACTAATAAGGTGGGCCATGCAGAAAGCTTTCCATACAACGGAGGCAATACGGTGGTCAAAAGTCAGTTTGCTATCTACCTGGGTGCCAAAGTCCCTCATGACTAATTGCGTGCTTAGGACCTTGTCATTAATGTGATAATTTGTTGGTATGTCAGTCTCCCCAAAGGGGATGATGCATTTTTTGGCGTTCAGTTTGAGGCCATGTTTCTGGCACCAATCATTTGTTTGGAGAGACCTTCTTGGAGGATGTCCACATCACTAGAGGAATTGTTCACAGTACCCAGCTTGAAGTAATCTGTAAACTTTATCAAACATAGCCCACTGGTTTTGGCCTGCACCTCAGAAAAGTACATCCCAAACAACAGAGGCCCCAAGACCAATCCCTGAGGTACACCACTCATTGCGGGTCTACTGCTTGAGGTAGCTTCCCCTGTTTTGACTAGGTGGGTTCCATCAGTGAGCTAGTTTGCTACCCATCTGGTAACATACTGACTGATGCCTAGATAAGAGACTATTAACATTGAAGGCTTTGGCCAGGTCAAGGTAGGTGGTGTACACAGTCTTCCCCTCATCCATGGCTTTGGTGACTGTCTCAAAGTAGTCAACCAAATTTAAACGGCATGACCTCCTTTTGATGAAACCCAACTGTGTGGGATCGAGTGTCTGGAGAATGCCAATGTCCTTGTTAATGAGGTCCATGATAAACCATTCCATGGCCTTGCAGATCAGGCTAGTTAGGCTGATGGGTCTATAATTTCCTGTACCAGTGAACATCCCACCTTTATGCAAAGAGTGGGCAGTGGCTGTCCACTCAGTTGGGACAAGGCTATTTGGGCTTTGGCTGAATAGGGTGCCTAATGGTGCTGCAAGTTCCTGCCTAAGGTCATGTAGGATGCAGCCTGAGATGTTATTGAGTCCCATGGAGGCTACTTTTTGCCTTTGAGGGCAGTGACTACTTGCTCCCTAGGGATAAGGGGAGGGGGCAGGTGCTGGGGATGTCCTGATTTACTGATTGGGAGGACAGAGGGGTGAAGGCTTCACTGACCCTGTCTGCCAGCAAGTTGGCAGCATTTGTGTATGTGGTGTCCTTTACCACTAGTTCTGAGCAGATCCCTTTGAGATTGCAGACAAATGTGAAGGCCTTATGAAAGTCTTTAGTAGATTTGGCCAGTTAAGACTCTGTTTGCTTTGGAGGATTTCACTAGTGCTCTTATTTGCTTGTTCAGGCTAAGGAGAGATTGCTTCCAATTAGGCTACTGCTCTTTCATGGTCATGGACAGCATTTCTTTTCCTTTTGAGTTTATTTACTACAGATTTCCACCAGACAGGTTTACTCTTCCTTGAGGAGGAGGATTGTGCCCTCTCGGGTATTCCTGATTCCATGCAGCTATACAAGTCAGGTATTCCTGATTCCATGCAGCTATACAAGTGCTTGTGTAGTACTTTGGTGTAGATTTGGACACGTGCCAGTTCCTATGGAAGGGGAGGATCAGTGAAGCTGTTTATACCTTCCCGGAGGAGGCTGTAATCAGCTTTGGAGAAGTTTTTTTGTTTTTGTTTGACCCTACCGGGGGGGGGGCAGGAGAAATGGTGACTTTGAAAGTGACTGCTTTGTGGTCGGATCTTACCAGGGAGGATGACAATGTAGGGATGCTACAGTGGTTACTCATGTTGGTTAATACCAAGTCCAAGATATTATCGCCTCTTGTGGAGGTGTTGACCAGCTGGTCAAAGGCATCTCCCACTGACAAAATCAAGGAATCTCTGGGCATTTGTGTTTTGGCATAAGTAGTTCTTCCAATCTATGGTTGGATAGGTAAAGCTGCCCAGGATCAGGGTAAAGGGTTCAATCTTGATGGATTTGAAGAGGCCCATATAGGTGGCGTGGGCATCGAGTCAAAGTTGGGGGTCTGCAGCTAGCTATGATTTGAACAGGGGGGTCTTGTCAATGGTTAACTACACCTGGAGTGTCTCCTGTGGTCATACTGTTTCACCAGCCTCAAGGTGTGCATCTTTGCAACTCCACCTCTTTTTGCTTTGCTGCCCATGGTTTGGGGTCTAAATGATAGTACGAGTAACCTGGTATGGCTACGGTGCTCTCTGCAGCTTTAAACCAGATTTCTGTGACTGCACAAATGTCAGCATCTTCCAGGGTTAAGAATACTTGCAATGAGTGCACAGTTTCATGTTTAGACTCTTAGTGTTTAGAAGCATAACCTTTAATTTGCATTTTGATGTCTTTCATGTTGGCAGTTTTGATCTCATGGCACTGCCTAAAAAAGGCATTATAAGGGAAGAAACAGCCTTTGCTAGAAGCCTGAAGCCCAAGGGAGACAGATGCAGGTCATCGCTGGCAAAGCATCATGGTCTATTGATAAAGTCTTCCCAGACTGTCGGGTACTGGATCCCCTTGGAATGACACCAGAAACTAAGCCAATTGTTAAAGTCAATCATCTGTTTGCGTTGAGGCATCATTCTAGATGATGGTAAAATACTGCTTAAGGCTAGAAACGTACCCTCCCTGGGACGCATCCAGCAAGCTTGATGTCTCCTCTTCATATAATCCAGGGAAGCAGGTCTCAAGTCATTTACGCCAGTATGGACTAAGACAGTAATAACAGTACCTGCTGAGAGACTTGAGTGCACTGGTGACATGGCAGATTCTGGCACCTGACAAAACTGACTTTATCCAGCCTGGTGAGGGGCACGTGTGTGTCTCACAAAGGAGTCTTCTGTGACTAATATGTCGTGTTTATGTTTAGGCCTTAGTCCACACACCTGTCTCTCACAGCCAGTGTGTGTGGTGGGCAGTGGAGTTCAGGTGTTTTTGCCTCAGCGTGATCTTTTGTTTGGGTAGGTTTTTCTTGAATACCTCTTCATATGTGGGTGTGTGTTGTGTTGACAACCTTCTCAGTGCCAGATATACTGGCTTGTTTAGGAGAGAGCAGAAACTGTAGGTTCTTAATGTAACAGCATCTCTCACAAATTGTGTTCCTAGGTGGTGGTAGCAGAGGATTGTCAGTATACATGAGGCAGTTGCTACACTGACGCAGGATGCCCATATCAACCAGAATGACAGGAGAAACCATAGGAAATATTTTGGAGTTATTTTACCTATACTGTCATCTGTAGTTCTGCAAATTCATCTTTTACTACTTGGACACTGTTTTTTCCAAATTTATCGTAGTGGCATTATTTGGTTAATTTATTCTATTTGCAGAAAAGCTATATCCCAGCGACGACGGCTAGTCTGTGTAGACGGAAAAATCTGGATCCCCGTTTATGTAACACATTACAATTAAGTCATTTGTAACCACTTGCAATGGCCCTGGGGAACAAATAATTGGAAGTTGACATTTATTACTACCAACATCTCTTAAGTATGTGTGTTTTGTACTGTCCTTTTTGTTCCACAGACCTTGTACTTCTACTCCCACACACACAGCTATCCAAGCAAAGTCTGAGGAGTCTGTACTTAAGACTGACTGATCTGGAAGGGAAAATAGAAAACCAAGATATGGATAAAACTGGTCTCAAAGTAGTTCCCTTTTTACAAATCCCAAAATAGGAATCTGGAATGATAAGGGATGATGAATGTTGGGACCATAGTGATTTTAAGTATTGCTGAATTTTTCTCATGTGGAGTTTGGCTACAGCAATCATGGATGCTACAAAAACAAGTATTCTGATAAACTGTCTTGCTGAAGCTTTGGCCTAACTGGGAAAAACTCAGGAATAAATCTAGATATACATCTTTTTCCCGTGGAAGAAAAGCTCTTTCAACTGAGGAATCTAGACCACCACCCCAGGAAAGCAATCCCTTAAGGAAGGCATAGAGATCCTCAAGCACAGAATCTGCGGTCAAAAGTTTACACAGTAACTTTCTCACCAGGTGGGCCTGGAACCAAAACAAGTGAGGAATAGTGGAGGGCCTTGAAACCCAACATGATAGAGTACATGTCTACCATACCTGTCAAGGAATAGGACTTGTCTGGCAGCAGCAAGTCAAAATACTGTAGCCTTCAAGACCTATGCTAGACCAAAGAAATCACAAAGGAGATGGTACACACATGTATCTTACCTCATCTGCCCACACAAGAGACTAGTTTACAAAGGGTAACCAGCCTTTTTGAGTTGAATGGGCAAAGTAAGGGTGCCTCCAGGATATATTAATGGTAATGCAACCAACATACCCCAAGGGTGGGATGACCTAAAGCTCCACAGGTTTCATTCCTAGATGGTCTGTTACATAACTTTCAATGGAACAGGCCCAAGGCCTAGGGCGAACAAGATGGGTGTGAACACATCCCAGTCAATCTCAGAGAAAGGGCTTGTAATCCACTAAACTCATAGTATTCCCAAGGGTGAACTATAAGTGCCCCTTCCACATGCGAGTATGAGAACAAACAGGTAAAACAAGGTAACAGACTAGTTAGTAATCTAAGGACTAGGAATGAGTGTTGCAATATATAGTAGTCAAAGACAATACGTAGGGTGGAAAGGTCTGGTCTAGATTTGGTGCAATCTGAAACCTTAACTCAGAATGATATTCTCAGTCACTCCCATCAGAACACAGTATGCTTAATGTCTGGGCACCAAAACACTAGGTTTGTTTTGCAAATACCAGATGGGCCCTGCAACAGGTCCTGCTCCCCTAAGTAAATCTGAGGACTGGTCCTGTGTACTCCAGATCTATGACAGGATAACAAGTGGCAGTTTTCTTAGATCTAGCTGGTCAACCATGGGCTCCAGCTGATCTGTACATAGATAGGATGGCAAAACCCTCAGACTACACTGCCCATTATGGGAGCCAAGGACAAGACCTCCTCCACTCTCAAGGTCTTTGACTCCAGCCTTTTTAGAGAATAAGTATCCGTTACTTGAGCATGAGCTCTCAGCTGCAGTACTTTGTTTTGGCAAGGGGTGAGGAGCTAGACAGCAAGGCTTACTCTGTGGCGGTTCAGGCATGAACATGACCTCCAATTGCCTGTCGTCCTAACAATGCTGCGAGAAGGATGTTCCAAGCTGACATACAAAGTACTCTCAACTACTGCTACTTTTGAGAGGTGAACTTTTCCTACCTTAAATTTGATCAGCTGGGTTTAGCCCACTTACATCTGTGGTAGTTTGCCTGACTGGTAATTTGATGGTTAAATGGAAACTTGCTGTAACATTTTAGCCATGCAAATGATAAATTTACCAAGGATCAAGATCTGAACTAGTTCAGTGGCAAAAAACTGGCAGAAAAAATGTACAAAGATATATAAATTAACAGACTAGCATGGAACTCAACAGCAACTGACAAAGTAGACAAAGTAACCTTCCAGGTCAAGGGGGTGCCAGAGTGTTAAGTACCCACTGAGGATTCCCTAGAAACCAAACTAATATGATGAGTACTTATCTGTTATGTCTGAAACTAAGAATCCTCCTCATTTCATCAGGAAGAATCCCAGATCTTGCCAACTTAAGATGTGGCTGCAGAGGAAGTAAACGGCAGAAGCTCAGAAGGCTAAATCCTGTAAAATTAAGTGCCAAAGGACACCCTACTCCAAAAATCTCTCTCCAGGCAATATTGGAAACCAATAATCAAATGGCTGCAGCACAAACGTTTGCAATGTAGACATTTTTGATTGAAGTATAATCAGCCACACCACAGCAAAGTAGCCTTGGAGAGCAGCACTTGTAATGGACTATCCCACCACCTGAAGGTAAAACAATGCAGTTCCTAATCAGTTTCCCAAGTGGAGTAGTAAGTTTCAGCCCCTTCCTTCCAAAAGTCCTAGACATTAACAGATCTCTCATTTCACTGCCCCAGAAAGAAAATGACAGGTCTGATTTAAGCCAATTCTGATCCCATTTTTAGGGAAAAATGTGGACTAGAACTAAAGAACACCCACTCCTTGCAAAACAAGTACATTTCTTTAAAGGGCCTACCACTCCACAATCCTGTGAAAAGGCAATGACCACAAATGACTGTCTTCCAACACATGAACTTCACACTTGCTGAATCAAACAGACTTGAACAAGATATTAAGCTGGTCAAATTTACTGTTTGAACACTGAAGATAAAGAATCAACAGGAGGGTAAAAGTGCAAAAATGGGTATGTTTGACCATCCTGTGCTAGGCTACAGTCTTGCACTTCCAAGTGGTCAAGATATGCAGAAATGTCAGAAATGCAACCTAACCACAGAATAACTAACCCAAATCATGCAAGTGTCCGAGTTATGTTAGAATAACCTAAAGTATAAATGAATGAAGGTGCATATGATGGTAACACCATCCAAATAAACTTTTCAGATCAGAAAATGAAGTCTGATATGTAGAAGGCTTCCTGATGGCTTCAGTCACATCTAAAGAACAAGGACTTCACTGAAGCTAAACCTGTAAGAACATACAAGGACAAAAGCTAAACCTGGTGGTATATTTAGGGACAACTTCCTTAAGCACCCAGATAATTTTCTGCATTGTTAGGAAGCCAGAAACCACACCCTTATCAGCAAATAACCAGAAGTAAGGGTACCTAGTCAGGATGCCCTATTCAGCTGGTAAGATTACAGAGATCTGCTTTCTTGGGAGTGGTAGGAGTAGTATGTGCAACATCAGGCTTTATATACTATATTCTTAATGCATGGCTCCAAAGAAAGGATAAAGTACAGTTGTGCACCTACCATAAATGTAGATGTTCGAGTATATTCACTGTTGCAGTCATTACAGTTGGGTTATCCTGCTGGCAGGCTACCCGCAGTCGGCCTGAATTCCAAAGTCTAGGTCCAGCGTCGGCTGCGGTCGCCTCTTCCCTGACGTCAGTGCGGCAGGGGTATAAAAGATGCAGCTGACGCCATTTTCTTCAGTTTTTCTTGCCCCAGATGTCAGGTGCCCCCAAAAGGGTAGGCTAAAAATATTTCTATAAAGCATGCATGCACTACGTAACAAGTTTTCTTCATCTACAAGCAAATACTCCACATAGGTTGTATAGAATAGAGAAGTACAGGTAAGGTCCAGGAAAGATAAGGGGGGTGGTGTGTGGGTAACCTGGACTGCAACAGTGAATATACTCTAACATCTACATTTATGGTAGGTACACAACTGTACTATGTTCATAGTGTTTCACTGTTGCAGTCATTACAATTGGGGTGAATCCCAAAGCTAAGGTTGGGAGGCTGGAACTAAATAGAATTAGGAGCAGCTATGAGGCCCTGCAGGACTGCAGTGGCAAAGCCTGCTCTGGATTTGGAGTAGAGTGGTAAGTGGTAGTGTTTTGTAAGTGTGCACTGAGCTCCAGGTTGCAGCCTCTAAAATGTCCGTTTGGAACTCCCCTGAGGAAGGCTGCTGAAGTGGCTGCTGCTCTGGTTGAATGTGGCCTAATGCCCTTAGGCACTGACTTGCCATGTTGAGAATAGCTTAAACGAATGCAGTGACCTATCCACTTTGAAATAGTCTGCTTTGAGATCGCCTTTCCTTGTGATCCTGCAGCATATGCTACCAGTAATTGCTCAGTCTTTCTGAATGCTTTGGTTCTGTCCAAGTAGAAGCGCAGTTGTGTATGTCCAAAGAATGCAGAAGTCTCTCACCCTTATTCTGTGGGTTTGAATAAAAGGTAGGCAAATGAATAGTTTTGGTTGAGGGGCACACTGGAACCTACCTTAGGCATAAATGTGGGGTTTATCCTTAGATAAACCCTGTCTGGATGGAAAATGATAAAAAGTTCCACGGCCACGAGTGCCTGTAGCTCTGAGACTCGTCTTGCAGAGGTTACTGCTAGGAGCAGAGCTGTTTTCCATGATAAAAGTTTTATATCAGCTGAAGCGGCTGGTTCAAAAGGAGGCAGAATGAGTTTTGCCAAGACATAATTGAGGTCACATGCAGGTATTGGTGATCTCCTTGGAGGCCGTAAGTTTTTGGCTCCTCTGAGGTACTGGCTTAATAAAGGATGAGAAAAAATAGGTGGCTCTGTATTGTAGTGAGCTGAAACGGCAGAGGCATGAATCTTAATTGATGAAAAGGATAGTCCTTTGTCCAGCATCTCAGTTAAGTATTGCAAAATCTGAGGGATATTTGGAACAGTCATGTCAATTCCTTGTGCCTGGTTCCAAGCACAGAATCTCTTCCATTTTTCTGCATAAAATTTTCTGGTACTGGGCCTCCTGGCCTCCAAGATGACATCCATCACCACTTTAGAGAGAGTAGTGTTTTGAAAAGCTACATTATCCGCCATGCTGCCAGATTTAGGGTCCCGAGTTGGCTGGGCATGATCTGATTGTTTTGTTGGGTCAGTAAGTGAGGAATTTGAGGTAATATCCATGCTGGGCATTGAGTCAAGTTCCTTAGGATTGGGTACCAGTGCTGGCGGGGCCAGTCTGAGACAATCAGTATAATTTTTGGCTTCTGTTGTCCGACCTTTAGGAGTACCTTGGGGAGGAGAGGCAGTGGGGGAAATGCATATACTGTTAAGTTTTTCCAGCTGAAAGATAGAGCATCCACTTTCCATGCTTGCTTGTGATAAGTCCCTGTGCAGAATCTCTGTAGTTGGCAGTTGTGAGGGGAAGCAAATAGATCTATGTCTGGGCATCCCCAATTCCTTGTTATGTTGAAGACTTGTGGATCCAATTTCCACTCGTGGGGATCCATGAGGTTTCTGCTTAGTTCGTATGCCAGAGTATTTATCTTTCCTGGCAGGAATTGTGCTTGCAGATGTACTTGGTAAGTCAATGCTGTGTCCCACAAAGTCATGGCTAGTCTGCAAAGGGGGTAGGAATGTGTGCCTCCCTGCTTATGTACCACATGACTGTAGTATTGTCAGTCTTTATCAGTAGTTGTCCTCGAAGTAGGTCCTTGAAGCCCGTCAGGGCAATTTGAACAGTTAAAATCTCTTTTTGATTGATATGCAGATGCTTTTGGATTGCAGACCATGAGCCCTGAATCCATCTTCCTGCCATGTGGGCCCCCCAGGCATAATCCGATGAGTCTGTTGTCAATGTCTGCCTGGCTGGGGGCATGGTGAATGGCTGCCCCTTGTTGTGGTGACAGGCTTTTTGCCCATCATTGAAACTCCTGCTGCAGGCAGGGAATGAGTGCAATTCTTGTTTCCAGGCTATGGCAATGTTGAGTCCAAACACTTTTTAGATACCATTGTAGTTTCCTCATATGCAGTCTTTCCTATGGAATTAGCAGGATGCCATGAAGCCCAAAGCCTGCAGACTTTTTCTTGCAGTTAACTGGGTGTTTGTTGCCAACTTTTTGAAATAAGTAGTCAGTTGCCTTTGTCTGGCGTGAGATAAGCCATCTAGGCAGTTGTATTTAAGTTTGCACCCAGGAATATTATCTCTTGAGAGGGTACAAGTTTTGATTTCTTTTTGTTTACTGTGTACCCTAGGCATGTTAATCTTTTCACAAACGCCAGATGCTGTAGTAGTATGTCCTTGTTCTCTGCTTGAAGGCAGTCGTCCAAGTAAGGATATATTTGTATTCCTCTGTCTGCAAAACGCAATTACTGGTGCCAAGCATTTTGTGAAGACCCTGGGCGCAGTAGATAAGCCAAAGGGCAGTGCAGAGAATTGGTAGTGCATTAAGCCAGCTATGAATCGGAGGTATCTTCTGCATGATTATCTGATTGGGACATGCAGGTATGCCTCTTTTAGGTCTAAAGTTACAAGCCAAGCCTTCTTGCCCAGCATGGGCAGAAGCTGCTGCAGAGTCATCATTTTGAATTTTGGAATATCCAGGTATGTGTTTAGAATTGATAGGTCCAGTATTGGCCTCCAGGCTTTGTCCTTTCTGGGCACCAAGAAAAGTCTTGAATAAAATCCTTGTCCCTGCTCTTGCCATGGTACTTGTTAAATGGCCCTCATGTCCATGAGGGATGAAACTTGTTTTTGTGCCTCTGCTCATTGATTTGTTTGGCAGGTCTGGCATACCGTTTGCCCTTGGCAGGGTGTGAAAGTGGAGCCTGTAACCTTGTGACACGATGTTCAAGACCCATTTGTCTTGGGTGATTAGGTGCCAGTTTTGAGAAAAAAGTGCTAGTTTCCACCCTAAAGGAGCTGCCAGAAGATAAGTGCTTGGCGCTGGCTTTCTGTATGGCTGTGATTTGTCTTCTTCGCTTTTGGAGGTAGAAGCACCCCATTGTTTAGACCTGTATGAGCCTTGGGGCTGGGATCTGCCTCTAGGGCGTCTGTATCTGCCTCTTTGTGGCCTGGATGACACTGGAAAGGACCAATTCTTTGTAGGCCAGTGTCTGCTAAATCTTGGAGGCTGTACCTGTAAGAAATCCTTGACTGTCTGCATAGATTTAGCATTGTCCTCCATTTTCTTTAACACCTCTTCTGCTTTAACACCAAAGTATCATGCTGTAATGGAGCATCTAATAATTTTGCTTTAACATAATCAGGCAGATTCTGCATGACTCCTAATGACAAAACCCATAACAGCGGCTCTGCAGAAGGCCTCCAAAGAATCAAAGCCACACTGTAAAGTATGCTTTCCAAGTTGTTCAGCTGCATGCAATAAATCCCGCATTTCTTTATTTTCTGCACATTCAGAATTTGTCAACATTTTCTGTTTAAGCATTGACAATGTATTGCTGATATTTAAGCATATGAAACTGACCATTTAAAACCTTTATAGCCAAGGTAGCAGAAGTGTAAATCTTTTTCCCCATCTATCCAGTGCCCTGGAATCTGTCAGAGGGGGTAGGGGTAGGGTTTTTTGCAGTGGAAGCCTTGACCCCCTTAGGACCCGGAGAGATAGTTTCTGGGTCAGCAGCAGGGTTTTTAAAAATAAATTTGTGGGAGTCTGGAACCCTGTTGTATCTGTCTGGCTTAACAGGGGCTGGAGGTAAGGAGTCAGACTGGAATCTGAATAATCTTGGCTCTCCCTGTGGAAATGCTCCCTCATGGTATGCAGTGTTTCCTCAAAAGAATAATCTTTAGGAGGAGAAGCTGAGGGGATAGCTGGAGGCATCAGAATCCTCATAAGGAGGAAGAGTGTATTCCTGATCAGAAGAGGAATCAGATGAAATGGAAACCTGATCTGGATCTGAAGACTCATTCTACCTCTTGCCTAGGCCTCTTGTCAGGAGGGGGATGAGAACCCCTGATCAAAGTAATCAGGTCTTCGGCCATTTTGAGCATCTGTTTTTTAGGCATGGAGGCCTGTCCATGGGTCTGTTGTACTGGTTTCTTTGTCCTTAAAGCTGCTTTAGTCTTTGAAGCTGAAGTAGTTTTAACATACAACTGTGTAGGCCTGAAAACGCCTTCAGAAGCCGGTGCCTGCTCAGCGGCTCTGGACCCATCTGAGGGAAAGGTTTCTGAAGGTCCAATACCTTGAGTATATGTAGGCCTGGTTGACTCCACGTGGGAGTCTGTATCGGCTTGTGGCTCTAAAGTAGCGGTCATCAGGGGCTGCGAAAGTGCCTCACTGAGAACTGGCGAACAGTCTACTGGTGTACAAGAGGCTTCGTTGTCAGTTTTTGACCTCGGATGCCTGTCCTTTTCCTTTTCCTTGTGCTTTTTATGAATTCCGGTCATCGGTTGTTCTGACGGCATTATATAGTTAAACCTTCGTCCAAAGTAATGAAAAGCAAAATCATACAGACGCTTAATAGTGTGTTGGTTAAATCTAGCGCAAAACAGACAACTAGCAACGTCGTGATCAGGGCCTAGGCAAGGAATGCAGTAAGAATGGAAATCCTTGAGGTATTTGCTTCCCATAAGAAATACAATTAACTTTTTCTGACATCGGTCTGGAGCAAGAAAAAATGTCCCTAATGGGGTACTTAGCTGTAAATGAAGACTTCGGATCTGAAATTCGAACTTGAAAATCTCAGGAGTCGGCCGACCGGCACTTGCGAACTGCTTTTGCTTCGGGCACCACGTGGCAAGAAAGACTTAAGAAAATGGCATCTGCTGCAGCTTTTATACCCCTGCCACACTGACGTCAGGGAAGAGGCAACAGCAACTGAGGCTGGACCTAGACTTTGGAATTCACGCCAACTGTGGGTAGCCTGCCAGCAGGATAACCCAACTGTAATGACTGCAACAGTGAAACACTAACATCCCAAGACTCCTCCTCCTACTGTAGACTATCAAATATTTCTGGGAGAAGGAAATGGGTCACAGGCCAGTCTACAGAGAAACTCATGAGCCTCAAGGTTTCTACAAATACACAGATCATGTGGTGGGAAGTTGTAGGGTGAGAAATACTGGCCACAGCTGTAGAAGAAAATGGCCTCTAGTTTCCCAGACTCCGGAAACTGAGAAAGAGGGAAGGGAGAAGAAATCTCATCCCAGCAAGGAACAAATCTGTGCAGAGCTTACATGTATTGGGTGAAGGCAATGGGCAAGCGCCAGGTGCTCAGGCATAAAAGGTAGCACTCTAAAGAATGTTTGAAGGTCACATGAGGACTTCAGAACTAAGTACCAGTCATGGTTCTGACATTAAGTACTGTTCTTTAGGAGTAACATCCCTGATCTACATGGAAAGGTCCCACCAGATTTCAATCAGTAGTCCGAAGTCGAAAGCCCAAACCTCAATAGTCCAAGAATGAGAGAATTCAGTAAATCCTCTTCTGCTTGGGTCCCTGAAACCTGCTACTCCGAAGAGATATGGAACCCTGGACAATTATGACATAAGCTATATGGTCAAGTGACAGGCTAGTCTAAGGAATGCTCCAGTCTACTGAAAGAAAAAAAATACCACCCACCTTTCCCTGTGAAGCAAAAGGAGGGCCTAGGTGCAAGCCCTCTCTAGCAGAGTTTAAACTTGTGATGTGTGTGTGTGTGTGTGGGGGGGGGGTGCAATCACATGTCTTACTTCAGACTAAACTTTTTAACAGACTGAGGCACTTTGTTAACCTGTCATCCATTTCTTTGGCCTTCTGGCAGTGCACAAGAAAAGATGTGGGATGCATGCGTGGGTGCGTGCACAGGTGCGACAGACACTAACCAGCAGCACACTGGGCACTTTCAATTACCACTAACCTACTTGACAGTTGCAAAATGTCTGGAGTTTCATCTTCAGCTGGCTGAGGATGGCTCAGTTAAGCTGCCAGTACTTAATGCAGCACTTCATACAATGCTTCTCTCTTGCACTCTTGAGCAACAAATAAAGTGATAGTGAGGATCTCAGTTTGGCGATCACACAAACTCTCACATTTTACTGCTTTAAACAGCAAATTCTATAACTCAGCTTAGGCTTGAGATCCAAACTGTGTGGCCAATAGTGGATAGAGTTAAAAATAGGCTAGAAGGCCCTCAGTGGTTCAGTATGCTCTCTTAAATTGCTGACTTCTGAAACCATGAAACTAAAACCAACACAAGGACACAGAAACCAGTAATAAAATCCACCTTGTTGCAGCAAGAAGAATCACAGCCACAGATCCACTCCAATAGCAAACAAAAAAAGTTTTAAAAAGTTGTGCTTTCATTTCCACTTTGAAGGAATTTCATCAGAACAGTAAAAAACAAAACAAAAAAAAAAACTTGCTTCCTGTTCACTTTAAAGTCTGTGCAAAAAAAAAAAATCACATGCATCATTACAGCCAATCACAATTGTTTTTAGTTTAAATCTTTTAAATCACATTAAAGCAACACAAGTATGAAAAATAACACCATTACTTAAAATTCATTCTCCACTACAAACATAACACGGAAAAAAAAACCGTCTTAGTTTCAAAATACAGTTAATAGAAACATTTTATTCAACCCTGGGAATCTTGACGCATTGATAAAAATCGCCACCACAATTCGCGGCTCTCAAATTCTTCCATAAAACCACTCTTTGGGTCAAGGCTGATTTGTTTCAGTATAAAAAATACAAATTTGTGCCCTGCATTTATACAAGGCTAGTGTTCTTCCCTTTCTTTATGTTGCAATTATGTTCGTAGACCCATTCTCTCAATTTCATACTAGTCTTACCAATATAAAATGCATGACAATTTACACATAGCTAAGTATACCACCAGTTTCAAATCACAGGAGTAATGGCTCCTAGCATGTATGATTTTCCCATTAACTGACACACATTTTGCTTTTAAAATTAAAGGGCTTTGAGAACAACGTCCACATTTAAACATTCCAACCACCCCGCTGGAACTACCCCTCACTAGGGAAAGTGCATTCTCCCTCTCTAAATTTTTAAAACACTTTTCTTTCCTGTAGGTTATCGGGGGTCCCTCCCTCAATTTTCTTCATATTTCCAAATCTTTCATATGCAAACTCCAATTAAAAAAAAAAAAAAAAAAAAATTTAAGTAGAACAGATATGGGACTGCTGTCCAAGGTGTAGGTGTTAAAGGATACTCCCAGCTTTTTATCTAGGGAGTTTGAGATCACTTCATCATCCATTTATGTCTCCAGGATTAATGGAATATGAACCATTTCTCCTTTTATTAATCACCTCTTCCATAAGAGAATTGACAAAATTGGGTGGATATCCTCTTAAGGAACATGTTAATAAGTACACCACATTCCTGTAGGAATGCCTCAAAGTTTGACACCATCCATGCTAAATGGCCAAGTTGTCCCTTCACCACTGCTTTCTTCTGGTGTTTGGAATACCAACTGCTGGAATGTAAAGAGTTGGAAAATGCTGGTTGCCTGTAATTAGTAGTGCTAAAACAACCTAGTTGGTAGTCCTTTCTCACTCTATATCCAATATCCAAGTAGGTTATAACATCCTTAGTGTTAAATGTGAACTTTAAAAATTCCAGTGTTAATATACCAGATAAATTAGTGTAACTTATTTTCAGTATCAGTCCAAAGAATGAAAATGTCATCCAAGAACCTAGTATACATCTGCCAGGACTTGTAAAATTCATTGTTAAACAAGACTCAAGAGTGTGCAATAACAAAATTAGCAAAAATGGGGGCAAAGGCACAGGCTGCCCCCATTGCTACTCCAGTTCTTTCAATTGTCCCTCAAAGATGAAAATTTCTAGTACTGTCTCCATTAATGCCATTAGAGTTCAACCTAGAAGAATAGTCAAAATATTACTGATACACCCAGAGAGCCAGTGTAGACCAATATCAGGAATTAATGAACAGAGGTCCTTCACATCTACGGTTAAAAAAACTATTGCTCATAGAAGGTATCCCACTAATCAAGAAAATCTGAAGAATCTTTACAAATTTGTGGTAAATAGCTCAAGCGTTTCTTCAATGTCATATATAAACATTTGGCTAAGAAATGGGTTTTTGATCTAGCTGCATCCACTACAGGATGCAATAGTAGATTGTTGATGAATTTGTGAATCTTGGGAATGCCAAAAATAGGCAATTTTTGATTTGTCATTAAACATAATTGTAAATTTTTCTTTGGTAATAAATCCCCGTAACATACCATTCAACAACAGGTTTATTTTACTACATGCAAAGTGGGAATGAAAGCACTCAACATTTACTAATAGTTTTTGTTTTCTATTGGTGTGGATCCATGGCTCTGGATCATCTTACTGCAACAAGAGTGTTGAAACCACGATAGCTTAAGAGAAAATATTGTCAATAGGGTATGGAATGAACAATGAATATATCTGCAGCTCTGGGAAGGCTCCCACAAGTTAAATGTCTGACAGTTGAACCACCACCAGCAAAAGCAGCAAGTTAGACATAATCCAAATCATAGTATTAATTGTACAATACTATATGCTAAATGTACTCATTCACTATTAAAGCTAGAACCTACAACTCATTCAATCTACGATTACCTGTTTAACCCATTTCAGGGTTATGGGGAAGCTGGACTCTATGCCAGCACTCAGAGGGTGCAAAGCAGAGAAATTCATCCTGCATCAGATCTCAAGACGTCAAAGGATTAACACACACCCCTCACTCACACACATACTTTAGGACAATAAAGATGAATGCCAGTTTGCCTATAGCACATTTTTTGAATGCAAGAAAATCTGCATGTATAAAAAGGAAGGCATGCAGCACCAAGCACAGAGTGTGAGACAGCAACATTGACCACTGTGAACCTATTTTTCAGACTTGGGAACTCGGACCAAGAAATGCAGCCTAATAAACTAATACAAGGCGAGACACTGACACGTGTTTCAACCAGGTTCTTGCAGATCAGTATACATCATATGAAAAACCCTGAATAAAAGCTAATCTGTTCAACTCTCCATTCCCTCACTAGAGTACTAAACACTGACTTACAAGTAAGATGTTCAGTGATTGTGTATATGAAACTTAAATCAAGCAATGCAGCAGATTCTTCACTCTGCAGATGAAAGTTCAAGAACACCTTAAGTACAACTATGCCTTACAATCTAAAATGCTTTTTTCCTACTTGACATGAATGTATCAGGAACAAAAACTGCATGCCTGTTTTACCTTTCTGGTTCTTTTCTATCAAGGGTAGGGTGCTGTCATCATACTGACGATTTGAATCACGGTTTGCCGTAGTCTGTACCTAGGAATAAGAATAAGTTTCAGAAATGAAAATGCACACCACCAGGAGCTCGTAGCAAATGATATACTACAAATAAGTACTACAGTATTCGCTCTAAAATGGCATACATTTACTCAGACTTCTTTTTCAAGTAATGGATGCTTTTGGAGCAATAACCCACAGAACATCCACATGCATGACAGTCTCAGAACCACACCTCACAGTAATAGAAGCATAAACTGCTCTAGGAACAGAAGAAAGACTTCCTCAGTATGACAGAGGCAAACAAAAAAAATGTCCATAGTCATAACATTACAAAAAAATAGCAGTGACTCATTTTAACAATTGCTGGATGCAGCCTATTTTAGTATCAATCCCCAACCCCACCCCCTCTGCATCAGAAAGGTAACATACACCCCCAAATCCCCTATTCCTACCTGTCAAGTGGCCCTACAACTGGCACAGAACGTAACCCCCTACTGGTCTATCACCATGGGGCCCTGATGACATTACAGCCTATGAGTACAGGGGGGTTTGCACTGTATCCCCTGACCTGTGGTCTTCTGCAGTATGCTAAACAACTGTACCACATTTTATAACCTAAAGTGGTGCAACCACCTTTTCTATCCTAAGGTGGTGCAACCACATTTTCTAACCCAAGGTGGTGCAGCAAAGTTTGACTGAAGAATCTGTGCGTACATAAAACAGTGCAGCTCTCTTACTCACTGATCGCAATTACTTCTAATACCCTACTCCAAGGAATACGGGTTAGCATTTTGCTGTACTCCACCCTCCTGATTGGTTCTCTAATGTTAGGAGCAAGTGTCAAACCCCATTCACTAGCAATGCAGTGTGGAGCAAAATCACCAAGGCAATAGGCAGTCATGCACATACACTGCTGCAAATAAAACAAGAATGCCCAAAACTAAGCCAGTGTCTCTCAGCAACAATGACGACAGTGCTACAAAAACCCAACACAATGTCATTCTTAGACACCACCAATAGAACTAGTGCATTCAATGCAACATTAAAAATTAGCAGGGTACTACATACCCAAACATGTCTGTTTCACTCTTCCTGCATGAATTACTACTTACAGTACTCCAAGCTGGTTGTGCTGTGTGGGACATGATGTTTAAGATAGTCATTTTCTTTAATCCACCTGGTACAGACCACATCTGAAGTATAGTTCAAAGGCCACACAGAAAGACAGAAATTAAAATACTAGAGAAGCACAGAGATGAAGGGTATGGTGGGATGGGAAGAACAAACTTTGACAGGTACACATTAGAAGACAGAAGAAAGGATGTACATGTTCGAGGCATGTCATATTGTTTGGAAGCAAGTGGGAGAGTGTGTTAATCTACAGACAGAAGGGACATGAGGAAGCTAAAATGGAGATCATTGGGAATACTGCTTAGATTAAGCACCTAGATGGTCTTTAGATATCTATCCATGGAGACACAATAACCAAGGGAACACCCATAGTCACACCAGTTTCAAACGCATGTGGTGCTATAAGCTCGCAGTCTCTTGCTCCAACCAATTAAAGTCACACAAAAATGTAACAGTAATGAGTAGAAAAGTTCAAATCCTCCAATGTACAAAAGCTGCACCCAGCATACTACTACAGAAAGTGGTTGTAACAGCAAAGCTAGGAGTACTTTGACAATGAAAGGAGCGCAGGTATGAAGATGGATCATGCCACTACTTAATTACCAGTTTTACCCTTTAATCACTACATTCAACGCCACAGAAGCACTAACAAGTCATGTATGACACCATGATACAGTGTGCTGGATGTGTAACACTGACACACAAATAAGGTTTCCTTGTAAAAATGAGCAATTAAAGCTGTCAGTGGAACACACTTAGGATAGTTTTAACTTTTGAGGGAGTGACTTCTTAATTCTTTACCCACTCATCTCCCCTCATATCATCTACTTATCTCAGTGCACCAGCTGATGCACTATCATGCTCAGTTATAGCTAATTAAATTGAACCGCATGATAAAGACAGTATGTGTCTTTTGAAGTACACTGTAGCATTCACCAACCTTGTAGCTTTTCATGCTTGCAGTGATGGATGTTCGTGTTTCACTGCTGCAGTCAATACACTTGGGTTATCTTGCTGGCAGGCTACCTGCAGTCGGCCTGAAATCCAAAGTCCTGGTCTAGCATCGGTTGCTGTCGCCTCTTCCCGGACATCAGTGCGCCAGGGGTATAAAAGATGCAGCTGACGCCATTTTCTTCAGTCTTTCTTGCCGCGCGGTGCCCGAAGCAAAAGCAGTTTGCAAGTGCCGGTCGGCAGACTTCTGAGATTTTCGAAATTGAATTTCAGATCCGAAGTCTTCTATAAAGTCAAGTACCCCATTGGGGAAACTTTTTTTCTTGCTCCAGACCGATGTCAGAAAAAGTTAACAATTGTATTTGTGGGAAGCAAATACCTCAATAAGGATTTTCATTCTTACTGTATTCCTTGCCTAGGCCCTGATCACGACAGTGCTACTTGTCGGTTTTGTGCTAGATTTAACCAACGCACTATTAAGCGTCGGTAAGATTTTGCTTTTCATTACTTTGGCCGAAGGTTTAACTATATAATGCCGTCGGAACAACCGATGACCAGAATTCATAAAAAGCACAAGGAAAAAGAAAAGGACAGGCATCCGAGGTCAAAAACCGACGAAGCCTCTTGTACACCAGTCGCCGGTTCTCAGTGAGGCGCTTTCGCAACCCCTGACACCCGCCTACCTCAGAGCCACAGGCTGCCTCAGACTCTCACGTGAAGACAACTAGGCCTCTGGATACTCAAGGTATTGGGCCTTTGGAAACTAATCCCTCAGATGGGTCTGAAGCCGCTGAGCAGGCATCGGCTTCTGAGGGTGTTTTCAGACCTAGACAGCTTTATATCAAACCAACTTCAGCAGACGAGGAAACAAGTGCAGCATTCTCCTGGACAGACTTCCATGCCTAAAAAAACAGATGCTCAAAATGGCCGACGACCTAATTACTTTGATCAGGGGTTCCCATCCTCCTCCTGATAAAAGGCCTAGGCAAGACACTGAATATGATTCCTCTGATCAGGTTTCCATTTCCTCAGACTCCTCTTCAGAACAGGGATACTCTATTCTCCCCTCTATGAGGATTCTGATGCTGAAGAATCTATTCCTTCAGCTTCGCCTCCTGAGGATTACTCTTTGGGGAAACCCTGTATACCATGAGGGAGCATTTCCACTGGGAGAGCCAAGATTATTCAGATTCTAAGAAAAGGCTCAGAGACTTTCTTCTTCTACCTCAGCACAGACCTCTTGCTAATTCCACCTGTTCTAGACATTGTAGATGATGTATTTTCAGAGTCCGGCCTGTCTCCCGACTCTCTACCTCCTGCACCTGTTAAGCCAGACAAATACTACAGGGTTCCATATTCTCATAAATTTCTATATAAAAACCCTGCTGCTGACCCAGAAACTATTTCTCTGGGTCCCAAAGGGGTCAAGGCTGCTACTGCAAAAAACCCTGTCCCCTCAGATAGAGATTCTAGGGCACTGGACAGATGAGGGAAAAACGTCAACACTTCTGCTACCTTGGCTGTAAGGACTTTAAATGGTCAGTTTCATATGCTTAAATATCAGCAGTACTTAACGTCTTTGTTAAAACAGAAAATGTTGACAAATTCTGAATGTTCTGAGAACAAGGAATTGCAGGATTTACTGCATGCAGCTGAACAAGTGGGAAAACATACCTTGCAATGTGGTTCTGATTCACTGGAGGCCTCTTGCAGGGCGGCTGTAACAAGGTGCTGTTATTAGAAGGCATGCTTGGTTAAAGGAACAGACTCTGCCTGATCATGTTAAAGCAAAATTATTGGATGTTCCATTACAGCATGATACTTTGTTTGGTGTTAAGGCAGAAGAGGTGTTGAAGAAAATGGAGGATGAAGCTAAATCTATGCAGACAGTGAAGGATTTCTTACAGGTACAGCCAACCCAGATTCAGCAGAAACTGGCCTTCTAAGAATTGGTCCTTTCCCGTGTCAGACAGGCCACAAACACAGACGCCCTAGAGGTGGACAACAGACCCAGGACTCAAACAGGCCCAAACAATGGGGTGCTTCTACCTCCAAAAGCGGAGAAGACAAATCACAGCCATATAGGAAACAGTCCCAATGACTTCCCTCTGCCAATGCCAAGCATTTATCTTTTGGCAGCACCCTTAGGGGGAAAACTAGCACTTTTTTCACAAAATTGGTACATGATCACCCAGGACAAATGGGTCCTAAATATAGTCTCTCAGGGCTACAGGTTCCACTTTCACACCCTTACAAAGGCAAAAGGTATGCCAGACCTGCCATACAATCAATGGGCAGAGGCACAAAAACAAGTTTCATCTTTCATGGACATGAGGGCTATTCAGCCAGTGCCACAGCAAGAGCAGTGACAAGGATTTTACTTGAGACTTTTCCTAGTACCAAGAAAGGAGAAAGCATGGAGACCAGTTCTGGACCTGTCTATTCTAAATACTTTTCTGGACGTTCCGAAATTCAAAATGTTGACTCTGCAGCAGCTTCTGCCCATGCTGGACAAGAAGGCTTGGCTTGTAACTTTGGACCTCAGAGGCATACCAGCATGTCCCAATCAGACAATCTTGCAGAAGATACCTCAGATTCACAGCTGGCTCAATACACTACCAATTCTCTGCACTGCCCCTTTGGCTTATCTACTGCGCCCAGGGTCTTCACAAAATGCCTGGCACCAGTAACAGACAAAGAGGACTTCAAATATATCCCTACATGGACAACTGCCTTATTCAAGCAGAGACCAAAGACATTCTACTAAAGCATCTGGCATTTGTAAAAAGGTTACTAATTTGCCTAGGGTACACAATAAACGAAAATAAATCAAAACTAGTACCCTCTCAAGAGATAATATTCCTGGGTGCAAGCTTAAATACAACTGCCCAGATGGCTTATCTCACGCCAGTCGAACAAAGGCAACTGACTTCTTACTTCGAAAGCATGGCAACAAAGACCCAGTTATCTGCAAGAAAAATTCTGCAGGCTCTGGGCTACATGGCCTCCTGTATTCTGCTAATTCCATATGCAAGACTGCATATGAGAAAACTACAGTGGTATATAAAAGGTGTTTGGACGCAACATTGCCACAGCCTGGAATCATTAATTTCACTCATTCCCTGCCTGCAACAGGAGTTTCGATGGTGGGCATAAGCCTGTCACCACAGCAAGGGACAGCCATTCACTTTACCCGCAGTCAGGCAAACACTAACAGATGCATCAGATTATGTCTGGGGGGTCCACATCGCAGGAAAATGTATTCAGGGTACATGGCCCCCAAGCCAAAGACATCTTCACATTAATCAAAAAGAGATGCTAGCTGTACAAAATGCCCTGACAGCCTTCAAGGACTTGCCTTCATCCAGGACAGCTGCTGATAAAAACGGACACCACATTTATGTGGTACATAAACAAGCAGGGGGGCACACATTCCTACCCCCTCTGCAGACAAGCCATGATTTTGTGGAACACAGCATTGACCTACCAAGTACACCTGCAAGCACAATTCCTGCCAGGAAAAACAAATGCTCTGGCAGACTAACTAAGCAGAAACCCTATGGATCCTCACGAGTGGAAACTAGATCCACAAATTTTCAGCATAACAAGGAAATGGGGATGCCCAGACATAGATCTTTTTGCCTCCCCTCACAACTGCCAACTTCAGAGATTCTGCACAAGAACTTATCACAAACAAGCATGGAAAGTGGATGCCTTGTCATTCAGCTGGAACAACCTTACAGTATACGCCTTTCCTCCACTGCCTCTCCTTCCCCAAGGTACTCCTAAAGGTCAGACAAGAGAAGCCACAAATGATACTAATTGCCCCACACTGGCCATGCCAACACTGGCACCCAATCCTAAGAAGCTTGTCCCAAGGTCCAGCCTGGACATTGCCTCAAATTCCTCATTTACTAACCCAACAAAACAATCTGATCCTGCACAGCCAACTCAGAACCCTAAATCTACCTGCATGGCGGATAGTGTAGCCATTCAGAATACATCTCTCTCTAAAGCGGTTATGGATGTTATTTTGGAGGCCAGGAGGCCCAGCACCAGAAAATCTTATGCAGAAAAATGGAAGAGATTCTGTGCTTGGAATCAGGCACAAGGAATTGACACACTTGTTCCAAATATTCCTCAGATTTTACAATATCTAACAGATGCTGGACAAAGGCCTATCCTTCTGATCAGTTAAGATCCATGCCTCTGCCACTTCAGCTCATTACAATGCAGACTCACCTATTTTTTCACATCCATTACTTAGGCAGCTCCTCAGGGGGGCCAAAAACATAAGACCTCCAAGGAGAGCACCAATACCTGCATGGGACCTCAATTTTGTCTTGGAAAAACTCGCACTGCCTTCTTTCGAGCCAGCCAATACAGCTGATACAAAATTCTTATGTAAAACAGCTCTGCTCCTAGCAATAACTTCAGCAAGAAGAGTCTCTGAGTTACAGGCATTAATGGCTATGGAACCTTTTACTATCTTCCATCCGGACAGGGTTTCTCTAAGGACAGACCCAACTTTTATGCCTAAGGTAGTGTCCAGTATGGCTCTTAACCAAACCATTCATTTGCCTACTTTTTTCCCAAACCCACAGAATAAAGGGGAGAGACTTATGCATTCTTTGGACATACACAGACAGCTACGCTTCTACTTGGACAAAACTAAAACTTTCAGAAAGACTGAGCAACTTTTAGTGGCATATGCTGCAGGATCACAAGGAAAGGCCATCTCAAAGCAGACTATTTCAAAATGGATAGGACATTACATTTGTTTCTGCTATTCACAACATGGCAAGTCAGTGCCTAAGGGCATTAGACCACATTCTACCAGGGCAGTAGCCACCTCAGCAGCCATCCTCAGAGGAGTACCAACCAAGGATATTTTGGAGGCTGCAACTTGGACTTCAGTGCACACTTTTACTAAGCACTACCACTTACCTCTTTACTCTAAATCCAGAGCAGGCTTTGCCACTACAGTTCTGCAGGGCCTTATAGCCACTCCTAATTATATTCAGACCCAGCCGCCCAACCTCAGCTTTGGGATTCAACCCAAGTGTAATGGCTGCAACAGTGAAACACAATGAACATAGTACAGTTGTGTTCCTACCATAAATGTAGATGATGTGTGTATTCACTGCTGCAGTCCAGGTTACCCACCCACCATCCCCCTTTCTTTGCTGGGACTTATCTGTACTTCTCTATCGTATACAATCTATGTGGTATATTTGCTTGTAGATGAAGGAATTGTTTATTTTAGTGCATGCTTTTATAAGCAATTTTTTTTAGCC
Organism: Protopterus annectens; assembly: GCF_019279795.1. Classification (NCBI taxonomy): domain Eukaryota; kingdom Metazoa; phylum Chordata; order Ceratodontiformes; family Protopteridae; genus Protopterus; species Protopterus annectens. The sequence goes on from NC_056726.1 coordinate 542,925,727, forward strand.
TACCCTTTTGGGGGCACCTGACATCTGGGGCAAGAAAAACTGAAGAAAATGGAGTTGGCTGCATCTTTTATACCCCTGGCACACTGACGTCAGGGAAGAGGCGGCAGCAACCGATGCCGGACCAGGACTTTGGATTTCAGGCCGACTGCAGGTAGCATGCCAGCAGGATAACCCAAGTGTAATGACTGCAACAGTGAATACAGTCGAACATCTACATTTATGGTAGGTACACAACTGTACTTTTCCTGTTAGCCACAGCTCTAACTGTACGTTTTATCCACTAAGGTATGGTATCATCACATCATACGGTTTATTTGGCAATACTGTAGTCTACCTGAAATTTTATTAATACAGACTCAACTCAGAGTATATGGGAGGACAGCAATTACACTCCAGCCTTTCAAGGTAGGCATCTCTGTATATAAAAGCACTGGAAGACAAGGAAACCTGAAGTAATGGCAAAGTACAAGGCAAAAAAAATTGCTCATACCTGGAAATCAGTTTTCTTCCATCCTTCTTTCTCCAGTGGTTTGCGTAATTCCTTAAAGCCCCAAACTGTCTGCAAGATCAAGCCAGCTGCCTTCACTTCTCTCTCACTGCGATTCCTGAGGTGAGTGAGGGAAATACAAAAATAGTAATTAAAGTTCTAAAAAGGGAAGATAACAATTGCACGGAAAATTGCACTACAGCATAAAACACAAGCTCCACTGGGCAGAGAGACCACTATCAGAACCCCTCCCAATAAGAAATGCAATAATTAACAAGGAAAAGGTAGGCTTCCTGATTAAACTGGAGGATCGTACCCCAGTGAGATTTACATAAAGATATCAGAAAATGCCTCACCACACTGTAGATAAGCAAAACGATGTGGTACCAGAACAAAGAACAGGGGTAAGGCAGCCTCCTCCTGTACACCTTAACTTATGAATACACTATGCAGGGAACACAACAGACTTCTTTCTCAAGTTCAGCCCTTCTATGGTAATGGGAAGTCAGAGAGAGAAGTAACCCAGATTTTAGAGAAGACTGTTCTCTTTTTATCTATATGCTATCCTGCTCTGAATTATCAGAGCTGAACATCTGTCTCTACCACATTTGGAAAATGCAAGTACATGTACTCGTTTTCAATAAAACTACTTCTTCCAAGAAAACCTGTATAAATCACAGTAGAGACTTGTGAATGGGTAAGAATATAATACAGAGCACCAAGTTACTAAGGTATCCTAAAACTATTAAAATGCACAGACAGTACACAGTTTTGCAGAGTGATCAGAAGTTTGTGTCTAGTGACCAAGAGAAATCAGCATCTGAAGCACACATTATTCACTTAAACAGGCAAACCAAAAAGACGAAAAAGGGAAAGACTACACTCAATATAGTTCTAACTAGGCAAGAGCCACTACAATACAAGCATCTCTCTAGGGGTGCTGCTGTCACTTCCCTCTTAATATGGGTTGCTAAATCACTTCAGTACAACTATAAAAATACTGAATCAAATTCAGGTTCTGAATGCTAGTGGCAGGTTTGTACCACTTTACAGAAAAGATTTACACCCATTATTCTCAAAGTTTTTTTAATGTGCACTTCAAGGGCTCTAAAGGGTAAAAATATTTTTTTGACCAAACTATATAGCAAAGTGTCTTGAAATTATAGATCTGCCACGATCTACTAATTTTAATTTAAATGTTTGGAAGATATGCAAGCAAACTTTAAAATAAGAACATGGTGATATCTAATGTGTACCCCCCTGCCACAAAACTGGCAAATAATTTCAATTGCCTATACAAGATAAAAAGGATAACAGCATGGCTTTGGTGGGCTGAAGTATTTTCAGCATAAAAAAATGAAGACCATCAATGAATTTTCTTGATCTAAAAACAATTCAACATAGAACAGTTAATATGCTACTTGCTTCTCAAACTGCATCAACAAATTAGAGGTCCAGATTTTTGGCCTGATGCATCAACTTTTCAAGAGCCTTTGTACCTATTTCCAGGTATGGACATTAACCACAAAGGCTCATCCAGACTCTGCAACACTTTGCTGTGAAGGAAAGGTTAGTTTGCTTTTATTTTTTTGTATTACTGTATTGCCTTTCTATATTTTGAATACTGTAGTTTGTTTTCTTTACCTTGTGTTTTGCTTGCATTCTGTTTTAACAGCATATTAAAACTTCAAAAGAGACCACAGCTCTCTCTGTTCTGAGTCGGGCAGAATTTTTTCCCATCCTCCCACCTATTTAAGTTGTCTTGTTAAATACCACTGTCTTTCTAGTTGCCCGCCTCTTATGTTAATCTGACCATATATCTCATTTCTCTCTACTTTCACTGGCTTATGCGAGTAATCATAAAATCATCATTTTTGAAATCCCACCCCTTCAATTATTTAAATTTATTGGCCATCCTACAGTATTTCATAGTACCAAAATACAAAAGTGACCACCCCTTTCAATCCATCTTGCTGTTTTAAAAATAGTAACTCTCCACTAAACCTTAACATTTTAAACAGGTAAAACTCAAGTTACCTACTTTCACATCTAACTTCTCTAGTGCACACTGCAGAGTGCATTCTTTTCAATCTTACCTTTAAGCATCCCTGTGACTAGCACTTTCTTTAATACCTGCTGGAAAGCACTAGGAAGCCTTAAACTCATACAAACACTGAACTCTCCTTGTTAACAAGGAGAAATTAATAGTAGGCGCTAAACAGCCTATAATTGCAAAGTACCTTGCTAAGGAAACAGCTCCTATACTTTACAAAGAAAAAAAAGCCCCAAACCAGGCATGTCCAAGGGTCAGCTTCCGGTGATTTCTCCTGTCCACCTGGTGAATCTGGGCATACTGGGGCAATGCAGCAATTGCCTCATGTACACAGACAACCCTCTCCTCCTACCACCAAACAATACAACCTGTGAGAGATGCACTTACATAGCCAAAATGGAAGCAAAGCTCTCTCCACCCAAGATTGTGCTAAACAGTCAAGAGGAGAAGGTTAACACCCACACTACACCTCAAGCAACACATAACCCTTCTAAACCCGCACCACCAACACCCACATATAGCAACACTAAATCCACATATGCAGAGGCCCTGAACTGTAACCTGCCCAAGCAACAAAGACCTCTGAAGCTGAAACGCAAACAAACACCAATCACAACCAATGTGTCACAGTTCACAACACCAGTGTGCCACCGAGCAACAGCCCCTAAGGCAAGACAATGTACCTAACACTTTAGTCATAGGTGACTCTATAGTCCAGCACACTGATGTCCCTCTCACCAGGTTGAATAAGGAGAAAATTACAGTCAGCTGCCTGTCGGGTGCCAGGATCCGCTACATAACGCATGCACTCAAGTCACTCCACAACAAGTACAAATATGACTCTGTCATTGTCCATGTTGGAGTGAATGACTTGAGACGTACCTCCCTGGACTACATGAAGAGAGACATGGAAGAGCTCTCGGATCATGTGGCCCAGGCAGGTATGACTCTAGCCCTGAGTAGCATCCTGCCTTCACCCAGAATGATACCACAATATAAGGATAAAATGATTGACTTCAACAATTGGCTAAGCTTATGGTGTCATTCAAAGGGGATCCAGTATCTGTCTGCCTGGGATGACATGACCGACAGACCACGATGCTTTGCCAGAGATGGTCTGCACCTGTCGCCCCTGGGATTCAGGTTACTGGCTAAGGCTCTTGCCACCCCTATAGTGGCTTTTTTAGGCAAACTTCAAAGGACAAAACCACCACCGTAACAGGTACAAGCATGCAAAATCTGAAGGTAATGCTACTCAATGCTAGAAGTCTAAACCTCAAAATGCACTCTCTCGAGGCACTCCTAAAAATGGAGAACATCGATATCTGTGCAGTAACTGAGACCTGGTTCAAGGCTCCAGAGAGCACCCCTGCAATACCAGGCTACAACTCTTACCACATTTTTCGCCACCAAACCAGGACCGAAACACTAAAGGTGGAGGAGTGTCAATATTCACCAAGGATATTCACACCACCAGGCTAGTTGGCCAACACAATGTGTCTGAAATTCTCCAAGTGCAACTAACACTAGGTAAGACTGCAATCCAAATTGTAGCTTGCTACAGATCCCCCACCATACCCCAAGATTCTCACTACACCTTTCTAAACATACTGGAAAATATTACGATAGAACCAAACACCCTAATACTGGGTGATTTTAACTACCCTGCCATTAACTGGGAAAACTACTCATGTCCCAACACCTTTGCGCAACGGTTCTTGGAATTCATAAATTCCAACGCCCTGGATCAACTAATCCATAGTCCCACCAGGGGCTCCAACATCCTAGACCTGGTCATTACCAACATGGGAAATCAATGCTCCATACCTATGGTCACCCCCTCGTTAGTCAGGTCTGACAATAAGCTAATCACCCTTAACATCCACATCCCACGCCCATACCCCAGTAAAGAAAACACCATAAAAAACTTCTCCAAAGCCAACTTCATGCTACTCAAGTCAGAAGCGACAAACTTCATGACACCCATGCAGACGGGAACTGAAAATTCAACTGCTGAAGCCTACACTATGGCACTGTACGAGCACATCCACTCATGCATGAATCGTGCCATCCCAAATAGAACCAAAATGCTCTCATCCAAAAAAAGGAAGCCAATCTGGTGGTCCCCCTGCCATAAACAAACTTTACAACAAAAGGAAGAAACTTTTGCAGAAAAGAGGAAAATCCCAGGATGCAAAAAACTCCCTTACTAGCCTCAGTAAGAAACTGAGATGCCTCAAAATCCTCCAAAGCTAGTTACGAAAATAAAATTGCCAAAGATTCCAAAGACAACCACAAAGCATTCTATAACTATGTCAAGAATCTAAATGGCAATGCTCAGATCTGCTCTGAGCTAAAACAGAATGGCATTAAATATACTGATCCGAAGGATATTGCCAATATCCTGGCAGATCGATTCAGTGCCAACTTCACCCCTCTCACCCCATAAATGGCCCATCTCAATACCGCAAGATTCCCAAATTCCAGTAATAACGCCACACAGGTACAAAACGCACTCTCTAAAGCCAAGAATACAGCATCCATGGGACCAGATGACATCCCGGGCTGTGTACTACATGAACTACAATATGAACTGGCACCTCACCCAAGTGTCATGTTTAATCATAGCCTCACCTCAGGTTTCGTGCCCACTGAGTGGCGCAGAGCTACAGTTATCCCAATCCACAAGGGGGGATCCGCCTTGGATCCCGGAAACTACTGTCCCATCAGTCTGACAAGCCTTATCTGCAAGGCCATGGAGCGTATTATCATGGAACTTATAAACAAAGACATTGGCAACCTTCAAACACTGGACCCCACCCAGTTTGGGTTTGTGAAGGGCCGATCTTGTCTCCTGAACCTGATTGACTTCTTTGAATCAGTCTCCAGAGCCATGGACAAGGGTAAGGTGGTCCACACAGCCTATCTAGACCTTGCCAAGGCCTTTGACACCATCCCCCACTCTGGAATCATAGATAAACTTACTAAGTTGGGCATTAAACTCTATGTCACCCAATGGGTTGCTAAATGGCTTACTGATAGAACCCACACTGTAAAAGTAGCTGACTCCAAATCCAGCTCCAGACAAGTGACAAGTGGAGTACCTCAGGGTTCAGTCCTGGGGCCACTCTTGTTTGGCATCTACTTCTCTGAAGTACAGGTCAACACTAAGGGACTCTGGCTAACAGTTTGCAGATGACTGCAAACTGGGAGCCATTATTGAATCCCCAAAAGATGTGGATACTCTACAAAAGGGCCTTACAGAAACAGATGCTTGGTGCCAGAGCCATGGGCTCAAGCTCAATGCCAAGAAATGTATTGTTATCCCCTTTGGGAAAAAACATGTATCCATGAATTACCATATAGGTGGCAGTACACTAAACACAGAATGTGTGATGAGACTTGGGGACACAGGTGGACAGTGGTCTCACCTTCGATAACCACATCGCCACAACAGTCAGGAAATCCTTCTATGTGGCACACATCACAAAGGGCTTTTCATCCAGAAAAAAGGAGGTCATTGTCCCACTGTACTCATCCCTCATTAGACCCATTATAGAATACAACGCCCCATTTGGTATGCACCTCTCAAGACAACTGCAACAACTGGAAAGGCCTCAGAAATACCTCACTAAAAGAATCACAGGCCTTAAGCAGATGCCCTACGCTGACCGCCTTAAAAAACTCCAGCTATACTCTGTCGCATATCGTCTACTCAGAGGCGATCTCTGCTTAACATACAAGGCCATGTCAATCCCAGAGCGGTTGGACATGCTACACTTAAAGAAATCCCAATCCCTCAGAGCTACACGCTCCAGGGATCTAAACCTTGTCATCACAATAAACAAAACATGCTGGAGGGATAGGTTCCTGACCCAGAGACTCCCCAGACTCTGGAATAGATTGCCCATACATGTCAAGCAGAGTGCCTCTTTGGACCTCTTCAAGAGGAACCTTGACGATTGGATGGGAGAAAGGAAATTCACCCCAGGGATCACGTCAGTCGCCCTGCTAGACAGGGGTCCAGGAAAGTAAATAATGTGGGAAGAAATAGCCAGGGAATTGTTATGGCTAGGCTTGTATAGGCCCTAGGGCTGACAGCCTAGTACCAACCTATGAACCTATGAACACTGCAAGGAGACTGTCCATAATTTTGCAAGCTCCCTTTTGGGCACACTAATGCTTCGTAAAACAGACCCAGACTATCCTTTAATCTACTTAATGGCAACATTCTACAGCTATCAAAGTGAGGTACATACCATAGTTCTCAACTTACCTCCAAGATCAGAGGCATAAAGAAATAATCAGGGACACTTTTTAAAATACTAGCAATATTAACTTGAGAAATTGACAAAATGTCATTAAGTGCTATCCACCACAGTTTCTCATAAAATCACCAGTTTTAGGAGGGACACAGTAAAATGTTGTCAAAAATCAGGGATTTCCCAGAAAGGCAGGGATCGTGGAAAGGTATGGACATATCCTGTGGCACTTCATCTCAGTCTCACAAAAATAAATAAAAAGATGAATTCCACTCTGCAATCTGCCTCAGGTTCTGCACTGCAGTTTTATTCATGAAGCACTGGAATGAATTCAGAGTCAAAGCAAAGAGCTATGCAATACAAGTCATCACACTGACCTCATTAAATTTCACAAATCAAACCAATATCCATACCCTAACTCTGGGATACTGCTCAAAGAGTTACTACTTACCAACCTCTAGAGGCTAATTTTCCAAAATTTCATTCATCCAGCATGCATTACTACTACCCTTGACCTGGTCTCTCATGCTTACAAGAGTGGTCAACACATCAGGACCACTGAACATTTGACAAAGGCCACCAATGTACACATTCCTCAGACAAGGCAATGGAAAAAGCATGTCTTACACCACTTAACACAATTAAATAAAGGCCAACGACCAACAGTATTGGAACCAAGTTGAGAAGCACTAGGTGGGACAATCGTATGGGAAGAAAAGGTGAGAGGACTGGATGAGGACAAACAGCAGCAACTGTACAGCACTTTAAAAGGGAAATGCATGGCTGCTTACCCAGACTTGTTGATAAGCACCAGCTTCTCAATGCCTTGTGTCTCGCGTAGTTTCTTCGCTGCTTCGAGGTTGTGGCCTACCACCTCATTGATGGTGTTGAGCACTGAAACAATGGTATCTTCACTTAATTTCTTCTCCTGTCCCGGCTGACCCCTTGGCAAGTTGGACGCCAGATTTGGAATGCCATGTTTACCTATGAGTGATGTCAGACAGTGGAGTTAAAAAAACTGCCAACTGTTGTAGGTTACCTAACTAGCTGTTCAGAATTAGTATAGCTAGCAAATCCAAGCATTCCTTTGTGCATTCTTTGCCATACAGAGAGAGTTGCAGAGTTAAGCTAATATAACTTAAGGAATACATCTAAAGGTGGCCGAAGACTATGTTCAGCCAAGTAAAATATACCTTTTCCCTAGCTAATTTAAACTCTGAAAATGTAACCCACAAAAGAATGAAAAGTCGCAACTAATTTATGGACTCCTTACATACAAGATCACATATTAAAGGTAATACTGAAGCAGTATGCAGAAGCACTTTCAAGGTAAGTGTAGTGTCAAAAACCTAAATGGTAACACTATGCTCTTAAAAGTCAGTTTATGGTACTTGTAGCAAATTTAATGTATGTATGTGTCTTTCGGCTTTTCCCCAGTTAGGGGTTGCCACAGAAGAACTCTGGTCCGTTAATGATTGGCAGTAGATTTTTACTTGACTGGCTTGCTGGGCCTAACGCACAACCTTCAACGAAGGAACGCCCATTCATGCATGTCGCTACACAGAAAACGCTTTAACTGAGAATCGAACGGGCAACGTCTAACTGAGGCAACAACGCTTACCGTAGCACCACCACCGCAGTCACATAGCCTCTTCAAATACACAAACCCCCGGGGTATCACCAAGAAGTTTTCTAGACTACATTACCAAATATATAGAACAGCCATTTCCTTAATTTTCCCAGCCAGCATATCTCAACTTTTCTGCTATAAAATTCTCAAAAGTCAGCGAGTTACATTATTAACTCCACATTGGGACAAATGCATGCAAAAATGTCACCTGCAACCCACTAGGGTGCAGTCTAAACAGAAAGTGGAGAAATTGCATTCCATGGCTTCTTACCTTCAAGGAAAGAAACTCATCCCTGGTCATAAGTCAAGGAAACAGATTACCACCCCCTCCAACTATCAGCATGGAGCAGGTCATAGTGGCGCTCACCAAGGCTAAAAACACAGCCTCAATTGGCCCTGACAATATCTTGGCCAAGGTGTCTTGTAAATAGCCTAAAACATGACTTATCAGGACAACCTGAGCCACTATTCAACTGCAGCCTCAAAGCAAGCTGTGTAACAAGCAAAGGGAGAATGGCAATGTTTAACCCCCTTCACATGGATAGTTCATCAACAGACCCTAAAAACTACAGACCAATCAGTCTGACTAGTCCAATATGCAAAGCCATAGAATTAATCATGGAAATGACCAAAGACATTGCAACCTACAGACAATGGACTCATCCCAGTTTGGTTTTCACAAAGGAAGGTCATGCTACTTAATCTGGTAAGCTTCTCTGAGAAGGTAACCAATGCTATGGAAGAAGGGAAAACTGCATACCACCTACCTAAAATTGGCTAATTCATTTGACACAACACAACACTCTGGTATTGTGGACAAACTGAACTAGGCAAACACTACACAACTAAAAAAAAAAAAACACAGTCAGTGACCAAGAAAAATGTAATACTACACAGCTCACTGGATTACCAGCTGGCTCAGAGACAGGACCCAAGTCATCAGGACTGGTGAGACCACCTCCACTAAGAGGCAGGTCACCAGTGGAGTACCACAGGGCTCAGTGCTGGGCCAACTCCTGTTTGGCATCTACTTCTTGGCAGTCAAAGCTAATGTCAAGGGCCTCTGGCTCACCAAGTTTGCAAACTACAAATTGTGAGTTGTCAAATGCCTCTATGACACGAACATCCTGCAAGAGGGTCTAACAGATAAATGGCTGATGCCAAAGCCATGCATTAAAACAGTCCAAAGAAGTCCATTATATAGTTCCTTTGGGGGAAAACGTCTGCCCAGGCACATTACTCCATTTATAAGATACCCATAAGAGTTGAGCTGGTAGTTAGAGATCTGGGAACATATACAGACAGTAATCTGGCCTTTGACAAACACATAGCCAAGGTAGAAAATCATTCTAGATCACCCAGCTTAGAAGATATGGCATCCAGGTCCAAGGAAGTTAATACTACATCACTGAGTACAATGCCCCGTTCTGCATGCACCTTGACTAAGCATATGAAACAGCTGGAACTTCCACAAAGGGTCCTCAAGAGAATCCAGGGTATTAACATTATAACCTATTCAGTTCACCTTAGAACAATGCCTCTACACTCTCCTACAGGTTGCTGACAGGTGATCTATGCTTGGCATACAATACATGCTTACATCCAGCCCTGATGGAACTTTTGCACATCTGCAAAATGAGCAGCACCAGAAACACCAGTTCCAGGGATTTAAACTTTGTGACAAATAGAATATTGCTGGTAATACAGATACAGAACTCAAAGGATCTCCATGCTCTGGAATAGGCTCCCCATCTATGTAAAGCAGAGCGGATCCCAACCCTTTTCAAACATAACTTTGACAACTGGATGGGAAAAATGACATTCATCCCCAGGCTGGCCTCCATGTCTCTCCAACAGAGGTCAGCAGTAAACATTCTCCAATACCCCCACATAACTCAGCACCTCCTAACATACCCCGCCAATTAAGATGCACATGTTGCCAGGGGATGCAACTGGGTTGTGCTGCGTGGTTAAGCTTAAAAAGGCTCTTGTGGTCGTTAATCTAATATATACCCATGAAGAGTCTTCTGGTACTAAATGCTACAGTATTTCAGCACCACCATTTACACATTCAAAATGCAGTAAATACAAAATTCATGGCCAACTCCCAACAGTAGATATACAGGATACAAAATGTGCAAATATCCCTTTCCCAAATGAAAGAGACAATCTTGGTAACTAGTATTGTATGAGGCAGTCAAAATTATGGGTCCCATTCAGAATATCAACACTTCAGAATGTCAAACTGCATGGGGTCTGAGACCATACGATACACATTCCAAAACGCTGAGCAGTTTGTACTGAAATCACAATACAATGGGGATTGGGGAAATTTGTCCTTTTGTCCACTGTAATGTGATCTCAAGAGTTGGTATACATAATTACAAATAGTGTTGGGGGTGGGGGGGGGGCTTCCCCACTGGAAAAAAATCAGTGTGCGTTTTTGTAGCTTTCAGTATTCCACAATGATCCTATGGGTTCAACCATATGCATTTCTACATTTTGGAAAGTCAATATTACAAAGCAGACCCTCAGAACTACACAGAGCTCAACAACGAACCACTATAAAATAATGAATCTCTCAAGTGTGAGCAATAAAGAGAAGGCAACCCTGTCAGTTTTGCAAAGGCATTCCATGTAGAAAAGCAGATTTGCTACTACTAAAATTAATTCTAGAATTCTAGAACAGTCTCTAAAATTACTTCACGATTTCCTTACCAATCAATTCTTTGTTCCGTGTATCCACTGCAAGGTTACGAAGGGCACCTGAAACTGCCCGAACTACATGATCATGCTCACTGTGCAGATGTTCTGTGATGGCTGATAAGCCCCTTTCCTGTCGTACAGCTGCACGAATGCATCGACCATACTGGAAAGCAAGATAGATTCAACCTAAGTATTACAGTTCATAAGCAATTCATAAATTCTCAAATCTTCAGATATACATCGGCTGACTGGATATACAGCCTTAACTGGATATAGACAAATTTCGATGTAAAGTCCTGATGTCCGGGTATGACTGTCGTGTCACAATGCTACTTCGTTATCCTACCAGTGGGTCAAAAAAATATCACTGCATACAAAAATAAAAACAGTACCTACTTAGTCTTGACAGCCAATACCTGCTCAATGAAAAGACAGCATCGGTCACTGCTAGGGGTGGACTTGTACTCTGAGACAGCATGAAAAGCTATTAAAAATTTAGTCCGCAAATAAATGCATCAACTCTCTAATAAATCAATTTTTGTAAGGTAACTTTTTTTGAGGGGGGGTTGACATCACAGTGCAAAACAGGAAAACTTCCACCATCTATAACTAGAAACAAATTATAAATAGAAAGTTATGAATGTACTGCTACAGTGTTGTACTGGCTTCAGTCTGGGAAATCACACTAGTAAAATGACAATGGAAGCAACATTTGAGATTTTACTAAAATACACTAAGCATCCGCTTTTTGTGAATAAATGTCAGAGATTACAATTCCAGGAGAGTAAAACTTTCAAGAACACGCACCATGACCGCTACAAGTTGCATTTGTAACAACTTAAATTACCCACATACTTCAAGATTTCCTGGTGAAAGGTACTGAAGAAATTTGCCTCGACTGGCAAGTTTAAGAAGTGACTGCAAAAATCTCCTTTAGTAGAAATAAACTGGCCTTTTTCATACTAGAAAATGACAGATTTAGACAACAAACCATAAAGAAATATTTTAGGTGAAATACACACCACGCTTACCAGCCTGCCTTCACCAGATTAAACAGTGGTCTGCTAACTGATGCTCTGCAGAATTACTGCTCCAAAACTTAATGCTGCTTCATGGCAGAGCAAAATAAAATTAAAGCAGTGAAAAATATAAATTCTGAAAAAGGTAATTCTGTAAAGTGAAGAAAAATGCTAATGTTGACCTGCTTTTTTTCCTAACTAGCTCAGTTTAAATTAGTAAACTTTACAAGACTGCATCTGGCAAAATAAATGCAGCACATTTTCACATCAAAAGTTCAGTGCAGTATTTTTCTGATAATGGCTTAAAAATATATGTAGCAAAAATGTTAACTAGTCAAGCAAATTGTAAACTGCCATAATTTAAGTAACAGTACAATTGCATCCACCAAACTTTGGGGAGACGTGTTCAAGTACATAACAATGACCAGGGTCGTCACGGTGCAATTTAATCTGCTGAAGCATACACCAATGTGGGAGCTTAGCACTGCACAGCAACTGCTGGCTAACATGGGAGAGGGCAGTTAAGCAGAAGCAAAACCTCCTTAGTGACTGCTGGATGACAACATGCAAACAAAAGCTCTTTGTTTACAGAAAGAGGGGAATGAAAGGGTCAGCAGAAATCGGGTTCAGGGACAAAGAGTGAATTGTGAGTTGAGTGACAAATTATGGCTTACACTTACAAGATGAAGTATTAAAAGTGAGGGAGATTACAAAAATAGGTAACACTTGAAAAACATGGACATGCATTCTATATTTTAAATATATCGAATGTATCACTACAGTCAATAAATTACCTTTTACAAAGAACCTTATCAGTAAAGCTGTGTCAGTTATAGGATTAAGTCCCTTCTGCTTGTTCCTAAGCAGGTGCCACACTTTAGCAATACTTGCAGGGAGTTGCCCACCCTGAACTAGATGTTCTAAGTCACTCTTCCAGCCTTTTTTTGACAACACAAATGAGTGTAGTAAGACACACAGTCTATGGGAAATACTCTACACAGTGCACATACAAACAGTATAGCAGTACTTACGATCCAGCGCCCTGCACACAGGTTTTGGATGGCACCAGCTGCTGCTTCAACAACTGCAGGGTTTTTGCTCTCTTTCAAGAGAGACATATAGATCCTAACCACCTCTGGCTGAAAAAGCAATTCATAACCTAAAAGAAACAGTAAAAATAAAATGGCCTGTGTTATCTGTTTTACATAAAATGACACTTTCCTACTTTGTGCAAAAGTTTAAGGTTAAGCTACTATGCACAGTTGAAACACTGAATATATGCATTTTTAATAGTGTGTTTCTACTGGAAAATTCTGTATAAAAATATCTAGTTTTCTTTAAGAGGCTCTACTAAAAATGGATAACACCCAGACAACCCAGTAAACAAAACAAATGAAACCCTGAAGCCACAAAAAATCCAATGTCCAGAGTTAAAACCTTCATCCACCAACCTCCAACATTCTTGTTAACTCTTGCCAGCTCTGCTAAGCTTGATATTTTACAAGACCAAGTTTATTTTTAGTACAGCTTATAAAGATATTTCACTTTTTGAAAAGAAAACTTTTTCATGAAAATACCACTTCTGGTCTACACAGCCAAGCCTTATACCTTCTGGTGCTTCTGTACAGCATGGTTCACTTCCCATACACAATGTAATATCACTATATGGTCAATACAATAGTGTATTACCAGGAAAAGCCAGCAGAGCAGCCATATTTCAAAATATGACAACAATGCCCAGCTTAAACGCTTCTATACTGCCACCTTACCACCACCATACACACATGAAAACAGTCTTACTCACAAGTAAACAAAACATGATTGTATCCTGAAAACAAATTCATGGCAGACCTTTTCTACAACATGTCCGCTAATGATTGGCAGTATATTTTTACGTGCTGGCTTGCCGGGCCTAACGAACAACCTTCAATGAAGGAACACCATTCACACATGTCGACGCAGAAGACGCTGAGAATCAAATGGGCAATGTCTAACTGAGCCGACAACGCTACCGCAGCACCACCACCGCAGTCGGACCTTTTCTACAACATACCATGTGGAAAGTAGAGTTGGTTGAGTAAACTCACCATAAAAGTAAATGCTTAGAACTGCAGGATCAGTGTTACATCATGCTTATCCATGAAACTTAACCCCACTGACACTAATCCATCCTTCCAAAGTTAGTCAAAAATGTCCAGAGCTCAGCAGTACATAGGCAAACATATTAATACAAAAATAAAACAATATTAACATTTAGGCCATGTACAAACTCTTATCAGTCCAACATAAAAACTGACCATTCACATTACACTAATAACTCAATTCATACCTCTCCTTAAACCTCACTCCTCTCCTCAGCATTATTCTTCATATACTTTTCCAAAACTTCGACTATGTAATTTGCTCTTTTCCTTTTGTAAGGATCCCTCTTCCAGTCATTTGATCTCTCTGGCAATATTCAACACTTCAAAAACAGTTGGTTTAGACTTTCATTTATTTTTTCTAGTAATCAAGTTTAATTCTGTTGGCTGCCAAAAAAGCAAAGCCTTACTAAATCTATGCACTGCAAACCCTGTGTTCCAGCTCAGAAGGTAATGTCCTTAGTTACAGTCACTTGCTCACCCAATATGCCTACAAGTACGTTTGCAGGGAATTTTTAAAGTCTGCCAACTCATTACACTCCTAAAACATTTTCCCAGTTGCCCCTCCCCATCACACCATCATTTGCTACCTACCTGATTAAAAAGTATTTAAAATCTGCTTGCGTGGGGTATAAAATACCTATGAAAGCACTTTAAAGCAAAAAAATCCTAAACCTTCTGGACTTTGTTCCATATTTGAGAATCATGTATATGTCCGCCCTTTATTCACTTGTAAACTGCTTTTCCAGGCTCTTTCGAATCTTTTCTAACCTCCGATTGATATTCATAGTTATCATGCAATTTTTATCCCTTAAACATCATGTTCTGCTCCAGATTCACCTAAACACCATCAGAGCAGGTCTAACTTCCCATACCCCCCATCTAATTATTTGCCTATATACTGACATGCATAGTTATCTTGCAATCTAGACATCTTGACCTCATCCCACAGTGTTACCTTTCTCCCTCTAGTTATTTTCTCCCAAAACCTTTGTTCCTTTGAGCACAGCAACAGCATCTTCAGTTTAGAGATAGATATTGGAATGATTCTCACCCAAGAGCAGAGAGAAGCCCTACCATGCTTTATTCTTTTTTTGGATGACATCACCAACAAGTAACATGGTACTTGACACTCCTGTCCTAGTGCAGCAGTAAAAAGCCTGGTTAAGCCAATCCAGAGGCCCTGTACCATATGAAAACGTTTTAAGACCTCCCCTAAAAATTGAGATTGAGAGAGAGATAGTAGGCCCGGACCTCAAACTCCATTTTAGAAAGTAGATATGAAGCTAAGAGTGCTGTGCCCAATGTTTTTTATTCACCTCTTCCACAAAAAATTCAAGATAAGAGGAGGCAAAAGCAAGGGGAAGGAGGTAGACCACCTACACTGTAGCAATGATCCCATTTAATTGAATATACTATGTTCTGTTAGGAACTTCCCATAATTATAAATGTTACAAGTATATTCACTGTTGCAGTCATCACATCAGACTCCAGTCTACAACAGTGGCCCACCTTCCACAGCTTTACCTTCCCCTTGATAGCTTGGGCAGACCCACTCACTCACATCAGCGAGGCAAGAGGAACATCAAAGAATCTTCAGATCTCTCTTGCCCAATACCTAGAATAAAAGTGGACTGAAAGGTCTCAACCCCTACAGCTTTCAAAAATAGTGTGTATTACCAGGAAGCACTGGTCTACAAGGTCTCAGTATACCTCTCCAGGTTCTAGGCAGGATTAGAGGGAGGAGCATGAGGGAGAGAATAAGGTGAAGATGGTACCCACCCAAAATCCCAGGATGCCTATGCAGTATAACAAGAGGGAAAGTTGGGTGGGATACAGTCTGTAACAGCGAATATACTCAAACATCTACAATTATGTTAAGTTCCCAACAACTGCACTAACTGTTACAACATTCACTGCTGCACTCAATAATTCTGAGTGGACAGCAGAAAGTACAGCTGTGTAAGATCTTACCACAATAGTACATTATCCTTTTCACTGCTTCAGTATTCTTTACTCTTGGGATATCCTGCAGAGGACACCCTAGTGTCTGGTCAGCATACCAGAGGCTTTGACACCCTCCAGGCATCATACATTGTGCAAGGTGAAAGGTACACATGTAATGTATTGATGCCTAATTCTCAGAACTGATGTACCAGAATAACTAGAGCAACCCCAGAAAAAGCAACATGCACATCCAGGGAGAGAAGATAAATATGGAAAAAGGACCCCTCAAGCAGAGGCAGGGCAACAGCGAATAAAAGGGGCAGAGAGGGAGAGAACACTGCAACACTGAGAAGTAGGACATGTACTTTTATGGCAAGATCTAAAACAGTACTATGTCCTTCCTTTTCACTGTTGCAGTGTTCCTTACTCTTGGAAGACTGAAAAAGCTACTGGAAAGTATGGGAAGAGGAAGGCAGAAAAGTGCCCTTCACAAACCCATGAAGGATGCCCATAGAAAAACCCACTCTAGCTCTGGAAATAATATCCAACTTCTAATGTTTATTAAAAGTGTAAAGAGAAGACCAAGTAGTGGCTTCCAAGGTAGAGCTAGTATCCAGACCCTTGAAGAAAGCACCAGGAGGCCACTGCTCTGGCAAAAAAAAAAAAAAGCACGAACTGAAGAGAATCTGCCTGCCAGGAAAGAACAAAAAAGAAATGGCCTCAGAAATCCAGAAGATGGTGTGCTTAGACACTGTCAAACCCAGTTATCTGGCATAAAAGGAAACAAAAAGCTGCTCAGATTTTCTGATGCGTTTTGCCTTATCCAAATATCTGAGCTATGTAAATCCAATGTATGCAGTGCCCCCTTACTAGAAGTCTGTGGAGAAGAAAAAAAGGAGGGTAAATAGACTCAAGGACAAACCATTAACCACCTTGGGCATAAAAGGGGGAGTGGTACAAAGAGACCCTGTCTGTGAAAAAACAAAAAGGAGGAACCACCATGAGTGCTTTAAGTTCAGTGACCCAAAAGGTTAGAGCAACCAACAATTCAGTTTCCAAGTACAATGTTGCAGGGAAGAAAAGGCATGCTCAAAAATGGGACAGTGTCAAATTTTCAAGAATAAAATCGAGGTCCCAATGAGAAGGAATAGGCTTTCTTGAGGCCTGATATGAAGGACTACTTTTAGGACCCATTTGACATAAAAAATAGAAGCCAACAGTAGACTCTGGCAAGAAATGGCTGACTGACTAATGCAGGAATATGCCAAACCAGCACTGAACAGTTAACACAAAGAAATGACAATAGGGATTTCCACGGAAAATGGTTCAGGTCATGCTTGGGCCACCAAACAGAAATTCTATTTAGCCACACAGAATTTTCTAGCCTCCTGCAAAACCCAAAACACATCCTCAGAACACTGGTGCTTGAAAGGAATCAAAACTGTATCACCCAAAGTGTCAGCTGAAGTGTGGACAAGGAGGGTGACTGAGAGATCCCTGGTCTTACGTGAGAAGATCCATCCTTTGAGGTAACTTGTGAGGATTGCTCTTGGCCAGGTGAAAGAGAAGGGGAACCAGTGCTGTCTAGGTCAGAAGGGAGTCACCAGCATGACTTTGGGGTGTGTCCCACATAATCTTGAGCAAGACCATGTGAAGTAAGAGGAGGACAGGCATACAGGAACATCCTCCCAATTTCCAAGTGAAAGGACTTGGCACTCTGGAACAGAACTGGAAGTTGTTCAGAAGGGAGGCAAAATGACCTACTTAGAGTACTCAACTGATGTACAATGTCTAGAAACACCTCCATGTGAAGCATCCGTTCAAGAGAATGTATCCTAGACCTCTCAGTCTGGCACTAGATTGTACTCTGGAAAGGATGTAAATCACCTGAAGAACCAGGTGATGGAAAACTGGAAAATCCTAGGTCTGAAGAGCCAACCTACAAAGACGGTAAGACTTTGTGCCCCATTGCTCGCCAATGTACCACAGGACTGTGGTATTGTCTGTAAAAACCTTTAAAAGACCCAGATTCCAGAGAGAGAGAGAGGCCTGAAGAGCTACAATTAGGGTTTACATCTCTCTCTCAACAAGAAGCCTCATTATCACTTATGACAATCATACATTTATATAAATGAAAACCAACCATATTGACATATCTTAGTTGCAAGCACCATAAAACCAGTGTGACAATTTTAGCTACAAACATTATGCATGACTTATCTACCCAACCGTTGTCAAGCATTGCATAGCTCATTCAAATTCTGTCTTCTTTTAAACTTCATTCTCCCCCTGCTTTGTTCCCACAATTCCCATTTTTTCTATATAATTTACCCCTGCCCTTTACTAAAGGTCCCAGTTCCAGTTCTCTCTCTCTTACTATAGTCATTACTTCTAGTACAGTTGGTTTTAAGCCCTCAACTCTGATGTTGACATGGTCTGACAGCTGTTGATGGGATCAAAGACCCTGGACTTTCAGGCTGTTGGAGAAAGCTTGATCAGAAGCATATGTGTACAGCGCATGAATAGGGACAGGAAACTGAAAGGCAGGCCTTGACTTAGGAAAATCTGATGGAGTTAAAGTTTGAGACAAGGTAAGAGACCAGACAATCCAGAGGGTGGCAGTTGGCAGTGCTGAAACTAGTCTTGAGATACCATTAAAATTTTCTCATGAGGAGTTTGGGAAGAGAAACCATGGGAATGGTGGATGTCATGTACTGCAGGGCTCAAAATTCCTTTGCAGGAAGGGCTGGAAGAGAAAACTACGACAAAAAAAAGCAGTTGAGGAGAAGGCCTTGGGAGGCAGGAGGCAAGTCAACAGTGGAATGGTCTGAATCTTGCAACTCAAACATTTGGCTCCAAGATGGAGCTCGCAGACAGATTGAGGGTGAACCTCTCATTGTTCAGGAAAAGCATAATGAAGTGTAAATGTTGAAGCAAGAGCTGTTGAGAGGAAGCTTGAATTAAAAGTTTGTCCAAATAATAGAATACCTGAATATCTTGAAGTTTGCATAAGGTTACCACAGGGGACGGACACTCTGTAAATACCCTTCTGCAGAAAGGCAAAGCAGAGAATGGATGACGAGAAACAAAAACATCTTGGAGAGTTATATGGGAATATGGAGATGAGCTTCCTTCAAATCCAGAGATGATAAAGGCCAAGTGAAGCAAAAGAGGGAAAGTGAAGACATCCTAAAGGAAGAAACCTTGAGAAAAAAAAAAGTGGTGCAAAAAGGTAGGTGTAGTATGGGCCTCCATGACTCCTTCCTGCAGACCAGAAATATGCTGAGGCAAGGGAACAGGTTGGAAGGCTTCCTGCTCCACTAGATCTCACAGAACCAAAGAAAAATGAGGAAGCTGGCAAAAAGGATGAGAAAGGCCAGAAAATGGAGGAAGGGACTTCCAAGCCATGAAATAACTATGTTGGATGACAGGCAGACTCCGGGCATCTTAGGTTATTTGTTGCCAAACAGGAAAGGAAAGATTAGCCTGAGGAACAGAGGAAACTGGCTGAAAGGAAGGGGAAGCTCGATGTCAGAGAGGCAGACTTGTCAGGAAAGGAAGGTTTTCAGCTTCTACAAGTCTAAGTGGATTTATCTTGGAAAATCATCTTAGTAATCCCTCTTACTCCCCAGCAGGTTGCCTAAGGACAAATGAAGCTTTCAAAGGTTAGTTTCTCTGGAAATTAAGTACAGGGGAAATGTAAATTTGTTTCAGGTCCTGCATAACCTTGCCTTTATCTTGCAGGGTTTTAAGCAATTCTGCAGCAGCACTGCTGCAAAGATGCTGGTTGTCAAGAGTAGTCAAAGTTTGGCCTTAATGTCCACAGGCAAAGCCTGAAGGCACAAACAAGAATATCTCCTCATGACAGAACCAGTTGCAGATGCCATAGAAGCATCAGCTTCATCACTGTCACAATTAATGGAATGGTGAGGTACTTGGGAGCTGGATCTCAGAAAAGAAAGAGAAGTCTTACTGCCTGAATTAGGCACATCAGTCAACCCCTGCCCCAAGATGACACAGAAGAGCCAGGGCATATCTAGTCATACAGGTCTGATAACTAATGGCTCTAAAAGCCAAAGTAGCAGATTTATACACTTTCTCCCATACCCCTCCATAACATGGCTGTCCTTGTCAGAAGGGAAAAGCTTGGACACCATCTGTGGACATGAAAATGGCAAGACAAGAACAACTTCTATACAAGTATTTATGACCCTAAGGAACTTTATAAAATCTATCTGGCTTAAGAACTGGAGGTTGAGAGTCAGGAGCTTAAGAAGCTGCTGTGAAAATAGTGCCTAAAAGGGCAGCTAAAACAGAAGACTGCAGAATGTCTGGGTGAGTCCATTTGCAAGAGTTCACCCATCTTCTGAACTTCTGAAACCTGGGAACAGTTCCACTTAAAGTGTTCCATCATACGGACCACCATGTCCCCAAAAGATAATTCCTCAAAAGAACAGACAGGAGATGAACCTTCATCAAACCACAGAACCAAAGGAGAGTACATCTGTGAGGATGTGTTCAGAATTCCTCACCAGAGTCCAACTCGGATGAATCAGAATCCCTAGGTCTCTCAAAAGAGATAGACCAGGGAGCAAAAGCAGGAACAGACAATCCTTGTGGGGGGTTTAGAGCCATAAGGGTATTAAACAGCCCCTGAGCTACCTCCTGCAGCCACTGAGTAAAGTCTAGCTGCCCTTCATGAGCATCTTTAGCCATGTTTGAGTTTCTCATATTTTTAAAGGAATATCTGCTTTAACAAACCTAGGAGGTTTAGACCCTTGCCTAAACTTGATGTGGGTACCAGGCACCTCTTCCTTAAGACTTTGAGAAACCCCCCCTAGGCCATTCAGATATAATCAGCATAGGCTGCCACTCTACATCTGTGCTAGACATGTGCACAGCCTCAGAGGACATGCAGGTAGGCATCTCTGCATCAGCCTCCAAAGAACTGGCACCAGCAGGTCCTCTGGTTAGTCATCAAACCTTAGGGAGATGTCCATTGGAGGCCAGACAGCATCAGGCTCAACATGTGCTTTTTTTTTATATAAATGTTTTTCTTAATGGGTGTCTGAACTTCAGGTGGGTGGATTCGCCATGGTTCCCTGGGTCAATAACTTATGTTCTAATTTCCAAATATATAGAAAGGGATGACAGAAAGCTGCAAAGTGCCTTGGGAACAAACACCTGACAAACTAAGTATGGTTGTGCATAGCACCCAAAGGCGGTACTCTACTTCCAAGATGATTGCACATTTAACAGCTTAAATCTAGCTCTCCCAGTGTGAAAACAAACAGCAGAAAAAGCCAATGGACCTAAATGTCTGGGTAAATTTCAGTAACTGGCTATTAAGTCCAATGCCTGGAAGCCAGGAAAAAAGAAATACAGAGGACCTGAAGGAAAATGAGCTACAAATGATGAGGAAACAGACTGAGAAAAATACTACTGCTGTTCAGCAGAGAGCAGTACAACATCCAGATGCGACTTCCAGTAACCTAGATAAAAGTGTAAGGCAACTGCACACAGACATGATTAAAATAAATGAAACACTAACAGTATATAAACTCAAACAATAAAAGGCTGGAAAAAATGGAAGAAACTTTAGACAGATATTCAGATAAGGTGACAAAACTGCAAAATTCAGAGGTCAAACTGAAGAAAATGCTTACTGAATGAGATTGCACAAGAGATGTTTAAAAATATAATAGAATTAAGAGGACAGAGCACATAGGGAAAACCTGAGATTTAGATTTTCTGCTGTACCAGAGAAGCTGAAAGGAACAGAATATTAACTTTATGAAAGCACAAATAAGCAACTGGACTGGTATTCCACAACTGAAATTGCTAATTGAAAGGGCACATTGTGTGTATATGCTCCAAAACTGGCTATGAGAAACCAACTTAGACCTTTAATAGTAAAGATGCAATCTTACCAGGAAGGGTTGATTCCGACAAAACTGTGGCAGAAGGACAAACAGCAAAAAGTGGGAGAGACATCTTCAAAATATTTTTCCCATGGAAGGACAAAATCTTTTTTTTTGATTAAATCCATGTTAAGGAAAAAATTCCAAAGTTTGTCTAACAAAAAGTGGGCTGTGAAACGAGAGATTTTGCTTCTTATTCTTCTGGTATTAAAGACCACACAGACTGTGGCAGTGAAACCCTTTCCAATGTTTCAATGGAAAATGCTTGAGAGAAGGAAAAAAAAAAAACAAGAGTCGACTAGAAGAATCGAGAGTATGGCGGAAATGAAGCAGAAAAAGGATTGGAGAGATGGAGATGAACAGGATCATCAGTAACCTGGAAATTAACAAATGTGGGATTACAATGCAATAATTATATTTGTGAAACATGACAGAACAAGAAAATTTGGAAATACTGGACTTTTCTTGAACTTGTAAGAGCATATGCCCTACTACATGTCATTAATGATCAGAAAAATACTCAGGAGCAGGGGAACAGGAGGGAGAAAGTTAAAGTAAAACCATTTTTTGCTATAAAGAAGTTCTTAGTTATTTTAAGTGTAATGGGGATAGTAATGTAAATATGGGTTCCTGTTGCCCTTCTCTGTTGTAAGAAATTTAAGCACTGTAATGTAAAAAAAAAGGGCGTGCTTTTCTCATTCTAACACCAGAGTTAAGACCCTTGGCTTAAATCCAATACATTTTAAGAGAAAGGAGGTAAATGCGAAAGAATATGGATCATAAGACTTTTTTCTAGTAAATATGTACACTTGGCAGCATTGTGTTTGGTTCTCATGTCTCTATAAAACAATCTGATAGAGAAATGGCTAGGAAAAAATATTTTCGAAAAACATTAAAATGTTTTCCCATCTGAGAGCTATAAAAATAAGAAAGCCAGACAACACTTAAAAGCACAGGCTGTACATGTTTGTCTTACCATGGAGAACCTTTCATTTAAGTTATCTCAAGTCTGTGTATGTGGCTGTCACAGTTGGGAACATCTGTTCCTATTAAGATGGTAAAACTTCAATATTTGATGATGCACTTAATTTTGTAAGTCAAGTTAATGGGTTTAGGATATATTATGGGTGTGTGCATGCTTTGAGACCTTTCAATAAAAAGTTTTGCAAGATGTGACATAAGATCTAATGGAGAGGACTATATAAAAAGATGAACCTGCCAAACTATATGCATGTAACAAAAATGCTGGAACTAGACACAAAGCTGTTATACATAAAAGATGGGAACTTGATGTTTAAAGGCATTACAGAAAGCATAACTTTCATAAAGCATCTCTCAGATAAATACAAAAAAGAATGAATAGTGAATATTAAAAAATGTAGTGCACAAATAGCTATGCTATAGGAGACTCTTGCAAAAAAAACTGGACATGTGAATTTGATAAAGGTTTTCAGGGTGGATATTCAGTGGAATACCTGGGGCAAAGGAAAACAGAAGTACTTACATTAATTACAAAAGACGATTCAATAGTGATAGAAGAGGATAAAAAACATAACAGATGATTTGTAGTACTATGGGGCTACTCACAAGGGAGGAGGATTACAATGGCATGTATTTATATTCCACCAAAAACTGCTACAATGAAGCTTAGAAAATTCTGGGAGAAGTAATCAGCTTTCAGCAAGGAACATTACAGTTGGGGACTGGAATTTGATCTGAAACAGTGAAGATGTTTCTGGGGGGCCCACAAGGGAAAATATAACAAAGGAGGGTAGATTTTTTTTTAAAGACATTTATGACAATATTGGGCATGGAAAATGTGAATTCGGTACTAGGAGCTCGGAGTGAATTTACATATTATTCCGCAAGATACAAAAGCTGGGCTAGGCTAAACAGAATTTACATTTCACATGAACGTGCATTTAAATGAAAGTCTTGATATGCATCCAATAACTATTTCAGATTATGTGCCACTAATAACCAAAATGAAAACAGGGTAATGAAATAAAAATAAGACACTAGTACCTTCCACCTATCTATTGAAAAGAGAAAAAACTTGAATGGGTAATGGAAATTACTCAATAACTACTAGCAAAGATAGAGATTTCTTCTGAAAAGTTTAGCCCACTCCCTAATGATAAAGTGGAGTTTAAAATAGGGTGGAAATAAAAGAAAGGGAGATATGGTTAAGAAGTAACAATAAGAATCCCACTGAACAAGAGAAGCAACTGCAGAATGCTAAAGAAAAGGCATTACCTCGCTAATGTGCGTGAGTTTATAAAGACTGGTGCTCAGCAACTTTGTTTTGATTACTCGAGAGCACAAACTTTTAGCACGACAACTGAGGCAACAGAAGGTAGAAGGGGCTGTCACCAACCTTAGGGAACCTATAACAAGGGAGGTAACAAGATATCCTGTATAACTTTTAGAAATATTTCGGAAATTCTATGCAAGATGAACACAGAGAAATACGGAGAAAAGTTACAAATGGAAATGTTTATGGAAGAATTAAATATACCGAGGCTGAAGGAAGAGGAGGCTCAAATAACAGTCAGGACAGGAGTAGGAGATGAAATACAAAATAGTGATGTATGATCAATCTATAGGAAAGCCCCCAGAAATAGATGGTATTCCTGTGGAAGTTTGGAAGCTAAGAGGGAAAAAACTGATAAAGATCTGGAAGGTTTTGTTTAACAGTATTTTAAGATGAGAAGTACCAACATCCTAGAAGAACGCGGTGGTAGCTGTAATACCCAAGAGGAATCCATCAGATCCAGCTTCATACAGTCTCATTTCATACCATGATTATAAAGTGCTTACATCTATAATGGCTAAAAGAATGGCAGATGTGATGCCAAAATTGAAAGACAGGATCAATGTAGTTTTTGTGGAGGGGAGGCAAACATTTGAAATTAACAGAACACGGATGATCCAGAGTGAAGCAGAATGTAAGAAAATACTACTGCTGTTGGTGGGTCTTGATACAGAGAAAGAATTTGACAGAGTATACTGGGACTTTATGAGCAGGGCAATGGAAGCATTTGCATTCCATGACAAAAATTATAAGGATTAGATTATATGAGGGATCGGAGGCAAAAATTCAAGTGGATGGGGTCCTTTTCTGATCATTTCTGCTTGAGCAGAGGAATCAGGTAGGGGTGTCCTCTCTCCCTTTATTAGCATTGTACTCAGAACCATTGGCAAAGAAAATAAGGGACTCCAAAATTCAAGGATATAACTGGTATGGCAGTCGAGAAAAGTTAGCTCTATTTACAGATATTCTACACCTGACAAAACCAGAAGGGGGCATTACAGTGCTGTGGAATGTTTTCAGGCAGTTTGAAATCTTTTCCAGATGCAAAATTAATGAGGCTAAAACAAAGGCAATAGCAATAAATTACATATCCACACACAAACTGGTTCAGCAACATCCATATTTATGGGGGATATGACAAAAGTATTTTGGAGTACGGACTAAAAATTATTCCGTTGTGGCAGCTAAGGATATGTGAGAATAGACTAAACAAAAGACCATACAAAAACTGAGAAAAAGAAAGCTCAGTTATATGGATATCGATAGCAAGATACAAGCAGTTAAATTTTTATTTAGTCCCTTTAGTCTTATAAGGTCAGACATATTTTTGTCAACCAGAGAAGTTGTGGATAACGATTAATAAAAAGCTGAAGGATTTCACCTGGGAGGGGGAAGATGTTGAGTCAAGGGGGATAAGACAATTCTTCCAATACAGCAAAGGTGGATTGGGATTGCCCGATTTGAAGTTAAGGCTCCTATACACAGCACAAGCAGAAACCTATAACTCAAAGTGGAAAGGGATGAGGAAAGG
Source organism: Protopterus annectens (assembly GCF_019279795.1). Classification (NCBI taxonomy): domain Eukaryota; kingdom Metazoa; phylum Chordata; order Ceratodontiformes; family Protopteridae; genus Protopterus; species Protopterus annectens. The sequence goes on from NC_056726.1 coordinate 542,951,738, forward strand.
TGGGCCTGAAAAAACAAGGAGAGACTGGGATTTGGAATGCAAACATAAGAACAATCATACAGCTTATTCATAAAGTATTCTCAGAACTAAGCCAATATGGGAATGGAGAAAGATTCTGCCAATAGGGATGAATGCAATTAGGGATACAGACAATAGGCAAGAGGGGGCTGGAGAATTTATTGGAGAAAACTGGCAGAGGAACTAATGTATTGGGAGCACATAACTACAGAAGGAAAGGTAGTAGAATGGGATGGCACCAAGACTATTTGGACTGCAGGTTAGAGATTGATATCAATCCTTGATGGGGAAGGAAAAGTATAGGCAAAGAGAAAGAAATAGAGGGGTCCTAAATGAAAGATCACCACTGGCAGAGTTTTTAGCAGAATCAAGAACAGAAGCCAACATTAAAGGAATAATTACTACAGTATATAAAATATCACATGATAAATGTAAGAATCAAAGGAAGTTAGAAAGGATTGGGAAGAGAAATCAGATAAGCAATTCACAAAAACAATGGGGGGAATATATGTATGTCTCCCAAATACGCAAAGTTTATAAGATATAGGATCTTTGCTTGAAAATGTTTCCATAGGTATTTTTATACCCAAAGTAGACTCCAAAGAATTTTTCCTCGGGTAGATGGCAAATGTTGCAGGCATGATGGGGAAGAAAGAGGTAACTGGAAACATTTTCTGGGAGTGTAATGAGTTGGCAGACTTAATTCCCTGCAGACTGCTCTTGTCAGATACTGGATGAGCAAACTGGGATAACTAAGAAAATCATTTTTTTGTGCTACGATACAGAATTGGAATGCCTAGACATAGTAAGGCCTTGCTGAGTCTAATTATAGTGGCTGCCAAAAAAAGCAGTTACTAGAAAATGGAAATCAAAATCTAAACCAACATTACTAGAAGCAGCCAATACAGAAACAGATAAAACAACTGGAACTTGGATCTTAAGAAAAGGGTAGGACAAGTTACATGGGGGAAATAGAAACTGTGGGAACAATACATGCAGAGGAGAAAGGTTTAAAAGAAGGTAGGATTTGAATGAGCTATGTAATGTCAGACAATGACTGGTTAGATTATAAGTGATGTATGCCTGCAAGTACAGTTAACATGGTTTGTAATGTACAATGTTTGCAACTGAAATTGTGTCAATAGGGTTCATTTTCATTTACATAAATGTAAGATTGCCTATGTCATACATGACAATAAAGATGCTTCTTGCTTAAAAAAAACAAGGCAGCACTTCATGTATATCTTTATGGGGAATCTGCCTTGCACTCTCACATTATTCCTTCCTATACAACATGAAAACAATGAAGAAAAAGGGAAAGAATTCCAATAGGGCATATATCTTTAGACTGCTCAAGTAAAGGAACCAGCTTAGTGAACAGCATACAGACAGACTTCAGAAGTAGCATGCAGATCGGTGACAGAAGTTCTGAGGATTAGGTGTCCCCGGTCACATGTACCTTAAACCTTGCATATAGAACATACTTCTGATGTATGAGACATGGAAGGTGTAAAAGGTTTTGTATGCTGACCGGAAGAGCCATTTTAAGTCTAGACAATAATCCAAAAGTCAGGATCACACCCTAACCATTATGCCAAACCCAACCCACTCAACACTCTTTTCCCTGTTAGGTTCATGAATATTCTACATCTCAGTTGGGCCTTGGATGCCTTCTTGTACATTTGACTAGAATGAGGGACGTCTCCAAATGAGATCCTCTGGTGGAGGAGCACAGAATAAGAGGTCCTTGGTGTTTAAATCCTAAAAGGGGATAACCTTTGATACAGCTGGGACAGCTAAATCTTTTATGGTATGACCAATACTTTTCTTAGAAGGAAGCTCCAACACCTCTTGGGAGTTTCATAGCTGGCTACACAGATTTAAAAAGCCTCAAAAGTCACAAGACAGCTGAAACAAATCAGACAGGACATGGGTACTACGAAGGGCTGAGTATCTGTGCACACTAGACTAAGGCAAGTTAGCAAATGCTGCAGGTTTCAGAGTTTTTGTTCTTAGTTTCTTGTGTGGACCTCTCTAAAAGATATAGGTAAGCAGGCAGATACTGAAGACCTCTACCTGGTCTCTAGGAACCTATTCTCAGACTAACAGCAAACGCACACCAATCTTTCCTTCTCTGAGCAAAAAATGGGCCTCGACTGTAGCGGTTCTCAGAGAAGCCACTGAACTGATTGATTCTGTGACAATGCCCGTCTAGAAGGGCATGCCAAACACTGGTCTGCCAATCTCAAAAGGGGTCATGTCACAGGGCTTGACCAAACCAGACTGCAAGGACAAGGGATGCAAATGCTCTTCTCCAGATCCAGGGTGTAAAACTTGGGGAAATTCTCAGATTTGCTGAAGCTATCACCAGTTTCCATATTTCTTATCTTTCTAGAACTTTTCAGCATCCCTGCGTTGCTGAGGGAGGCACCTGAATGCCATGGCTGACATCAGGGTGGCATGTGATCACGTGTGCGCCTTCTTTCAAATGATGTAGAGGTGAGAGATGTCTCTATGGCACACTATCCCATAGGGTAAACCTTGCACAATGCAGATGGGCAATAATGCCTCTAGCCCAAGCAAAAAAAACCCCATCAAAATGTAAAACTGTGTGTGAGATATGCTTGCCTCCATCAATGCAGTTTTCTAGTCATTAGAAACCTCAGTATCATTATCAGACTTTTACAGGATTTCTCTGAATTTCTGAAGAGGAAAAAAAGGATTTCTTTGTAGGGTACTTAGCCAAAATCCCTGGAAGCAGGCTGACAAGTCAGAATGACCCTGCTGTGTTCACGATAAAAAATGCACCCACTGTGGTAAAAGGGTCTATATTTAACCCATTTCCAAACGGTTAAACAATCTAACCCTCATCAACAAACCCTAATCAGTGAATATTCATTTTTTTCACCAGGGAAATTAACTGGTTAGCCAACACTTCCCAGTCTCGCAAAATGCAGTATTTCAAAGAAACCCAGGTGGGGGGGCTTTGAACCCCACACTCCCCCTAACTATATATACCAACCCTGAGTCCGCACTACAGTCAGGAAAAGGGTAAACGGGGAAGTGTTGGCCAGCTAGCTACTTTCCCCATTTGCTGAAATGAACATTCACTGAATAAATGTTTGATGCTTAGTGTTCGATTAGGCATTCGATGGAAATGTTAGATAATTAAACATTGACCCATGGCAAAAATGACCTAAAGATGGCATTAGCCACTGTCCATCTTAAACCACTCATATCCTGATACCAGAGTGGGAGGAACCAACGAAAAGATGTGGAAGGCAAAGCTGTGGGAAGTCAGGCTGGCACACTGGGCTCCTGCAAGCAGGAATCCCAGAAACAACGAATGCAGCAGTGAATATTACAAGCATCTACTGTTGCTGGGGGATAGACTTGCTAATCTGTATTATGTTACAGTACAGCACAGCTTCTTACAATTCCCTATGCAGGGGAAGTATAATAAAGCAGTTGGCTACTTGGGTAGTAACCAGACATCTGACCAGGAAGGAGGTGTGTCTTGTAGAACTTAAGGGATAAAACCTGCTTTGTAACTGACCTGTGTATAATTTATAGTGCTTTGCAAAGGTGCAAATGGTGGCCCAAGCAGCTGTTACAAAAAATGCTCTGGATTGAAACTACTGTGATGGTTGCTGCCCTGACAGAATACAGGCTTACTATCCTCTTCCAATGTTTCCCCATCATGATAAAAAGTTAGCCAACTATTTAGACAATTAGTTTTGGCACTGGTAAGCCATGGTTGCCTATCAAAGAAAAAGTGCTGATCAATCTGCATGAATATCTTAGTTTATCCTATACAGCATCTAAACTGCCTATGTTCATCCATTAAATGGAATGATCCTTTCCTTTGTTTTTGGAAACTAGAAAAAAAAATGGCAACCAAATGGTTTTATTCAAAACCATTAGAGACCACCTTTGGCAAGGAGGTGGTCTCAAATATTCAGGGCTGAAAAAGTTTTTGAAGAAAACCATTATGGCAACAAAACAATGCAGCTAACCAAACACCTAGGAGTTTGACAGCATTTACCTTGCATACCTGGCAAAGATTAATGGAACCATCTTGCAGCAGCCCTTTCTTCAGGCGTAATAATGTCTACTTAATTTAAAGAATTAATACGATGGATGAGGGTCTTGTTTTAATGACAAACAAACAAGGATGTTCACTCAAGTTAAAATGAAGCCAAGCAAGCATTTGGCTTGTACGTTAGGGGCACAGTCCTATATCAGGGATTGATGACATGCACACAGAGCAGGAGAGGAAAATAAGTGAAGGACTAGCCCTGGCGAAGCAAAGAACAGAGGTCAAACGCAGGGCATACAACATTTTGCTTTGTAACCTTAAAATTAATAAGAGGAACTTAGAAAGCATCTAGACAAGAGAATGGACAAACTATGAATAAACAATGGAAAGATTTGTAAGGCACCTAAGAATGCAACATTCTACATGATTCAGGATATTTACATGGAAGTGTTTGTGCAGATTTTTATACACAGAATTAACTTCAAAGGATCTTCTCAAAAGTGGGGAGAGGGTGATGAAATAAAGGAAAAGGGGAAACTGAGGAGATATTTGGGAATGTATGGCGTCAGCTAATTTTAAATACTTCTTAGAATTCTTTGACAACTGTTTGGGGGGACATTCCAGTAGTGAAGAAATTTTTGAATTGATGTTTATGGTTGAAGTGCCAAAAAAGCAACAAGAAAATGGAAATCCAAGACAGCAGTGGAGGGTTACTGATCACTGCAAAAGAAATTAAAGAAACTGAGGTACGATCTTTAGAGAAGAAGGGAACATAAATGCTACATTCTGGACCAACATATATAAAACAGTGGTTAAGAAGGTGTGTGATGTGGGAGGGTTGTTGGGTACTGAAAAATATGAAAGAATGATGTAAAGACCAATAAGTTATATACGAAGTGTAATGCACAAAGAATGTAAAATGAACTTGAAATTATTTTGATTAATGTATGTGAGCTCATGTTACAAGCTAAAATTTGGCAGATAAAAACTTGTTAAAAGTGACTAATTGGATAATAGGCAACTGCCCCTTCATATTTTCTTGCAATAGCTGGATTCTCAGCTATTCACACCTACATCATAGTGCCAGCAGCTGATCACCCCACCCACCACCCCTTACAAGTGTCAGTCATACCCATACTTAGACAAATGTTATGTACTTATCATAATGTTAGACTGTGTTGTCTTGGTTCATCTGGTTCAAGAACTGGATTATCGGAAATGACCTCTGCATTTTTTCCAAGTGCTTGGATCAAAGGCTTTGATGCCTCACTTACCCATAATTCTCTCTTCTCCCAATTACCACAGTTCAAGTTTGCCTGCTCATAGTTATAAGTTCCATCCAAAAAAACAAATACAGGCCTAAATGAGCACCTTAATGAGGGTGTGTGAAAAACAGCAGGTAAGGCTGGTCAAAAAGACAATGCCCTTGGTCAGGTCCAAATATTCAGCAGGGAGTCCAAGAATAACAATTTAGGATGGGGGAACAGAGGGAGGGATGCTGAAACAAACAAAAGACCAAATGAATCTAGCATTATAGAAATACATTTTGTATTAGATGCTATTCATCAGATTAAACCATGGGACATATTCCAAGCTACCTGAAACACTGTGATCTCAAGGAAGAATATTCGTGAGTATGGTGGTGCCAAAGGATGTATGGGACCTGCACTGTACAACCACTTGTAGTGCAACACAAAGGTATAAACTTTAGATCAAACAACTGCAGCACAAAAATCAATGGGACACCTACCTAAGAAGGTAGTAGAGGTGGCCAACGGTCTGGAAGAATGAGCCTTTGGCTTGAACAGTAAAGTCAACTCCACATTTCTGTAAATGAAAGCAACAGTCTGAAAGCACTGACAATGTTACATTAGAAACTCCTTGACCAAACCTAGCTTTTGAAAATACAAGGAAAAGCTAGTCAGACTCTCAGAAATCCTTCACGCAATTACAACTCGAGTTGAAGATATATGTCCAGCAAAGGTTACATATATATTCCCCTCAGAACTCTGGAAAGAAGACTAAAAAGTTAGTTTTATTTAGGTTTGCTTCAGAAGCCACCTAAGGAATTGAGGACTTGTTTTCAGGAGAAAAAACAGATATGGAAATTTGCAGCACAGAGCCTGCAAGTGAGATTTGCAATGTAGATGCGATTACTATCAAAAAAATGGTCTTCCACAAGATTAGAGCCTCTGAAAAAGCAGGCACGAAGGAAGGTTTGGCCAAAGCCTGCAGCATAATGATAGGTGGAGCTGGGTCCCTGAATCCCTGATTAAAGGTCTTAAGACAGATGCCCTGTAAAAAGGCCTTAAAAATTTTTAAAGAGGCAATGAAGTCTGACTACCCCACATGCAAATTGTAAATGGCTGCTAACTGGACTCTGACAGCTGGAAAACTACAGCCTTTTTGAAATAACTGACAAAAAAATAAAATTGGAAACTGGCCAAAGGAGGAGCTGAAGAGGGGTTTGAATCTTTGGAATAGGCCAGAGGTAAATCGCTTCCAGTTGCTAAGGTAAACCCTTCTTGGTATTTGGCTTTTACAAGGATAACATTTGAATAACTAAAGCAGACCCCTCTTAGCTTCTCTGTCCAGGATTAAAACTGAACATGTGGTCATTTTCACATTTTGGTCTCTGTAAGGTTGGCCAGATGGGTGATTCAGGTCCAGATGTCGGTCCAACAACCACAGCAGATGCTTCAGGGGAGGACCAGAGAGATGAACCAAACCTGTCAGGGCCAAAAGGAGGCATTGAGAATAACCTTGGCCTTCCACCTCCTAGCTTTCTGAAGAAAATAAGAGGAAATGGTGGAAATGCATAAAGACTACCTGGGGTCAACTGTAGACTAGGGCATATGCGCCTGTCCCTGTCGAGGGATTAGGGCAAACTAACTACTGCAGATGTTTAGGTAAGAAGCAAAAATCTCAGCAAGGTTTGCCCCAGGGACAAAAAAATCAGCGTCATTGACTGAGGTATCATTCACATGGCAGTACAGACCTGCTCGGTTTGTCCACTAGTAAACTGGACATCCCCAGCATGTGAGATGTGATTCGAAAGTGTCAGGTAGACATTGGATATTGCCAAAATCTCAAGGATTCCCAGCCCAGTGGGTATGAATGGGTTCCTCCCTATTGATATATCAGACTACTCCCATACTGTCCATCTGGATTGAGATCACACCTTCAGGAAACGAGTCTTGAAAAGCCTGTAATGCTAGGACTGTCTTCATCACCAAGACACAGATGAGAAGACTGATCTCTAACCAACTACCTAGAAAAGTCTTTCCTTCGAAATCCCCCCTCCACCCCCTTACCCCAAAAGGGAAGCAAAGTACAGTTGTGTACACTTACCATTAATGTAGATGTTAGAGTGTATTCACTGTTGCAGTCATCACACTTGGGTTATCTGCCTGAAGATAGCCCTCAGTCAGCCCGAATACCAGAGACTTAGTATTTCTGCGTCAGTTGCTGTCGCTCCAGGACTGATGTAAGGTCGTCAGGGGTATAAAAACAGGCAGCAGATGCCATTACATCATTTTTTCTTGCCCCAAATGTCAGGAGCCCCCCAAACAGGGAGCTAAGTTATGGTGGAGAAAACACCACCACTAAAAAGTAAATACCAATACCCCTGAAAGGGATGCGTAATAGACAGAGGACAGAGAAAGACAAGGGGGCTGGAGGGACAGAAACAAGGACTGCAACAGTGAATACACAAACATCCGCATTTGTGGTAAGTGTACACAACTGTACTATGTTTGTTTTATTTCACTGCTGCAGTCATCACACTTGGGTAGATTCCCAAAGCTGAAGAAAGGGTGGAATCAGTCAAGAAGAGTTGGGGCTGGCTAATATGCCCTGCAGGACTGCTGTTGCAAAACCTGCCCTGGATTTGGAAAAGATAGGCAGGTGGTAATGCTTGGTGAAGGTGTGTAAAGAACTCCAGGTAGCAGCTTCCAGGACGTCCTGGTAGGGACTCCCCTGAGGAATGTTGCAGAGGTAGAAGTTGCCCTAGTGGAATGTGTTTTGACCCCCTGAGAGGTTGGTTTCCATGGTGCTTGTAGCAGAAATGGATGCAGTGCGCTATTGATTTAGAAATTGTTTGTTGTGAAATGGCCTTGCCCTCTGCCCCTGGTGCAAAGCTGACTAGTAACTGGTCAGATTTCCTGAAGGGTTTAGTCCTATCAAGGTAGAATCTGAGCTGTCTTGTGCACATCCAAGGAGTGCAGAATCCTTTCCCCTTTATTTTGAAGATTAGGGAAGAAGGTTGGCAAATGGATAGATTGGCTGAGAGCCACACTGGACACCACTTTAGGCATAAAGGAAGGGTTAGTCCCGAGTGAAACCTTATCAGCATGGAAAATAATGAAGGGTTCCACAGCCATAAGTGCTTGCAGCTCACTCGTCTAGCTGGAGTGATGGCCAGAAACAAGGCTGTTTTCCAAGAGAGGAATTTTAACTCTGCTGACACTGCAGGCTCAAAGGGGGGCATAGTGTGAGCTTTTCCACTACAAAGTGGATGTCCCAAGCAGGGGTGGGTGCTCTCCTTTGTGGCCTTAAGTTGCTTGCCCCTCTCAGGAACTGTTTGACAAGAGGGTGAGAAGAGAGGTTGCTCAGTGTTGTAATGAGCTGAAATGGCAGAGGCATGGATCCTAATGGAGAAGGATCAGCCTCTGTGGAGTAGGTCTGCTACGTAATCCAGGATTAGAGGTAGGGAGGGCAGTGCTGTGTTCTTGCCTTTAGACTGAGTCCAGGAACAATACCTTTTCCACTTAGCATATGATTTCCTTGTACTGGGTCTTCTGGCTACAAGAATGACGTCCAGCACCTGCTTGCTTAGGCTGGTCATTGGGGGAGAATTTAAGGAATAAGCCAGGCTGCAAGATTCATGGTTTGCAGTTGTGGATGCAAGATCTGTCCCCCCCTGCGGGGGGAGGTGGGTTGGGATCCGAGGTAGGTGCCAGGATGGCACCGGTAACAGGTTGCACAGTAGTGGGTACCAGTGCTAGCGTGGCCAGTCTGGGGCAATCATCATCTTCCTTGGTCTGTCCTGTCTTAACTGGAGTAATATTCTTGAGAAAAGAGGCAGAGGGGGGAATGCATAGATTGAGAGGTTTTCCCACTGGAAGGATAGGGCATCCACTTTCCAGGCCCTGCTGTGAGGTGTTCTGGTGCGAATTTGCTGAGCTGGTGATTGCAGGGGGAGGCAAAGAGGTCCACCTCTGGGGTCCCCCATTTCTGGATTAGAATACTGAAGGTGCTGGGGTCTAATTGCAACCTGTGTGGGTCTAGGAGATTTCTGCTTAAGTCGTCTGGCAGAGAGTTTTGTTTGCCTGGCAGGAATTGAGCTTGCAGATGGATCTTCATGTCCAAGGCAGTGTTCCACAAGGCCATGGCAAGCCTGCAGAGTGGGTAAGAGTGGGTTCCCCCTGCTTGTTGATGTATCACATAACTGTGGTGTCTTCTTTTATTAGCAGGGGTCCTGGTGAGAGTAGGGACCTGAAAACTGTCAGAGCGTGCTCAACAGCTAGCATCTCTTTCTGGTTGATGTGCAGAGGAGTTTGACTTGGGCTGCAGTGGCCCTGAATGCACTTGTCATCCAGGTGTGCCCCCCCAGGCATAGTCTGATGAGTCTGTGGTTAAAGTCTGGGCAGCGTGGGGTTGAGTAAAGGGAAGTCCCTTGTTGTGGTTGTATGCTGCTGCCCATCAAAGAAACTCTGTCCTTAGACAAGGTACGATAGGTATGATGGTTTCCAGGTCCTGAGAATGTTGGCACCAAAGACTTAAGTACCACTGAAGTTTCCTCATATACAGTCTGGCATATGGAATTAGTAGGATGCAAGAGGCCATGAACCCTAAGGCCTGCAGGATCTTCCTTGCGGATAGCCGTGTTCTGCTGGCCATTTGAGCAAAGTAGCCTGTCAAATAGTCTTCCTTCCCTGGAGTACGGAATGCCATAAGGAATGCCATCTGGGATGCTGTGTCCAAGCTTCCTCCCAGGAATACAATCTTTTGACTGGGGACTAGTTTTGATTTATTTTCGATCGTGTACTCCAGGCAGGTTAAAAAGCTCTTAACAAATGTCAGGTGCTGCAACAGCTGTTCCAGACTGTCTGCCCAAATCAGGCAATCGTCCAAGTATGGGTAAATTTGAAATTTTCTCTGTCAGCAATAAGCAATGGCTGGAGCCAAGCATTGTGAATACTCCTCTGGGAGCAGTGGATAAGCCAAAGGGAAGTGCAGAGAAAGTACAGTTGTGTACACTTACCATAAGATGTTAGAGTGCATTCACTGTTTCAGTCATCACATTTGAGTTATCTGCTTACAGTAGCCCTCAGTCGGCCTGATTATCAAAGTCTTGGGTCCTGCTTTAGTTGCTGTCTCATCTTCCGTGACGTCAGGTGGTCAGGGGTATAAAAAGCATGCAGCTGATGCCATTACATCAGTTTTTCTTGCCCCAGATGTTATGTGCCCCCCTTAATGGGAAGCAATTTTATATATATATATATATATATATATATATATATATATATATATATATATATATATATACACAAATATATATATATATACACATATATATATATATATATATATATATATATATAAAAAAGCAATTACTCCAAAAAGCTTTAGGTATAGTAGAGGAGAAGAGAGGTATAGCCAAAAGAAGCCAGGAGGCTGGAGGGAGGGTAACCAGGACTGCAACAGTGAATACACTCTAACATCTACATTTATGGTAAGTGTACACAACTGTACTATGTTCTTCGTGTTTCACTGTTGCAGTCATCACATTCAGGTAGCTTCCCAAAGCTAAGGATGGGAGTAGGAATTTAGATAGCATTAGGACCAGCTATAAGGCCCTGCAAGACCGCAGTGGCAAAGCCAGCTCTGGATTTAGAGAAAATTGGCAAATGGTAATGCTTGGTGAAAGTATGTACAGAACTCCAGGTAGCAGCTTCTAGGACCTCTCTGGTAGGAACACCTCAGAGAGGCTGTAGAGGTAGGTGCAGCCCTGGTTGAATGGGGTCTAATCCCATGTGGGATAGGTTTTCCAGTGCTTATAGCAGAAATGAATGCACTGGCCTATCCATTTAAAATGGTTTCCTTTGAAATAGCCTTCCCTTCTGCCCCTGCAGCAAATGCCACCAGCAGCAGTTCAGATTTCCTTTGAGATTTAGTCCTGTCCAAGTAAAATCTAAGTTGTCTGTGCACATCTAAGGAGTGCAGTATCTGTTCCCCTTTGTTCTATGGATTACAAAAGAAGGTTGGCAAATGAATGGACTGATTAAGAGCCACACTGGATACCACCTTGGGCATGAAAGAGGGATTGGTCCTGAGGGACACCCTGTCTGCATGAAAGATGATGAAAGGCTCCACTGCCATAAGGGCCTGTAATTCAGATACCCTTCTTGCGGAAGTGATCGCTAAAAGGGAAGCTGTTTTCCAAGAAAGTAATTTGGACTCTGCAGCTGGCTCAAAAGGAGGAAGAGTGAGTTTTTCCAATACAAAATTAAGGTCCCAGGCTGGAGTTGGGGCTCTCCTGGGTGGTCTTAGGTTTTTGGCCCCTCTGAGGAACTGCTTGAGCAGTGGGCGAGAAAAGAGGGGTGGTTCTGTGTTGTAATGAGCTGAAATGGCTGAGGTGCGAATTTTGATGGAGGAAAAGGAAAGGCCCTTATGAAGCATCTCAGTTAAGTAATGAAGAATCTGAGGTAAACTGGGCGCTGCTGCGGACATCCCTTGAGTTTGGTTCCAGGCACAGAATCTTTTCCATTTTTCAGCATAAGATTTTCTAGTACTAGGTCTTCTCGCCTCCAAAATGATATCCATCACAGGTTTGCCGAGGGATGCCAAGGGTGAATTTAAGTGACTAGCCAAGCTGCAAGATTCAAAGTTTGGAGCGGAGGGTGCAGAATTTGATTCTCCTACTGGGACAGTAAGGAAGGTGTCTGAAGCAGGTGCCACGGAGAAATGTGTGACACTGCGCAGGAGTGGGTACCAGTGTTGGTGAGGCCAGTCTGAAGCAATAAAAATAATTTCTGGCTTGTCCCGTTTGACTTTTAGTATAACTTTGGAGAGCAAAGGCAGAGGTGGAAAGGCATAGACAGACAGGTTTTTCAAGCTGAAGGACAGAGCATCCACTTTCCAGGCTTTCTTTGTGATGGGTTCTTGTGCAAAATTTGTATAACTGGTAGTTCTGGGGTGAGGCAAAAAGATCTATGTCTGGGCTCCCCCATGTGCATGTCAACATGTTGAAAATCCATGGTTCCAGTTTCCATTCGTGAGGGTCCATGAGATTTCTGTTTAGTTCGTTTGCCAGGGCATTCTGCTTTCCTGGCAGGAATTGAGCTTGCAGTTGTACTTGGTAGCTCAAGGCCGTGTTCCACAATGCCATGGCTAGTCTGCAGAGGGAGTAGGAATGTATACCCCCCTGCTTGTTTATGTACCACATAACTGTGGTGTTGTCCGTCTATCAGTAATTTTCCTGGATGAAGGTAGTCCTTGAAGGCTGTCAGTGCATTTTGTACAGCTAGCATTTCTTTTTGATTGCTAAGAAGGTGCATTTGATTTGGGTTCCATTTGACCTGAATGCACATCCCTGCCAGATGAGCCCCCCATGCATAGTCTGATGCATCTGTAGTTAGGGTTTGGGCAGCAGGGGGTGGTGTGAATGGCAGTCCCTTGTTTTGGTGGCAGGCCTCTGCCCCACCATAGTAACTAGGTGCAGGCGAGGTATGATAGGAATCATTGTTTCCAGGCTGTGACAATGTTGACTCCATAAACTTTTTAAGTACCACTGAAGTTTCCTCATATGCCGCCTTGCATATGGAATTAGAAGAATGCATGAGGCCATGATCCCCAAGGCTTGCAGTATTTGCCTTGCAGATAGCAGGGTTTTTGTGGCCGCCTGTTTGAAGTAAGTCACCAAATGAATTTGCTTTCCTGGCATAAGGAAAGCCATCTGGGAAGTTGTATTCAAGCTTGCACCCAGGAATGTAATTTTTGAGAGGGTACCATTTGAGATTTCTTTTTGTTTATGGTGTACCCCAGACAGTTTAGAAGTCTTTTTACAAACGCCAGATGTTTTAGAAGAATGGCCTGGCTTTCTGCCTGAATTAGACAATCGTCCAGGTATGGATATATTTAAATATTTCTTTGCCTGCAAAATGCAATTACTGGATCCAGGCACTTTGTGAATACCCTGGGCGCAGTAGACAAGCCAAAGGGCAGTGCAGAGAACTGATAATGCATGCAGCCTGCTTTCAAGCGCAGGAATCTTCTGCAAGGTTCCCTGATGGGGATATGCAGGTAAGCCTCAAGTCGAGAGTTGCCAACCAGGCATCCTTGCCTAGCATGGGAAGTAACTGGTGAAGAGTCAGTATCTTGAATTTTGGAATGTCCAGACAGGTGTTTAGAGTAGACCGGTCCAGAATTGGACGCCATGATTCGTCTTTTCTGGGTACCAGGAAAAGTCTGGAATAGAAACCTTGTACCTTTTCCTCTTCTGGTACTAGTTGAATAGCCTCCATGTTTAGGAGGGAAAGTACTTGTTTCTGAGCCTCTACCCACTGATTTGGGGGCAGGTCTGGCCACCCGTTCGGAGTTGGCAGCATGTGGAAATGAAATCTGCATCCCTCGGACACGCTATTTAAAACCCATTTGTCCTGGGTTATAAGTTGCCACTTTCTTGAATGAAGAGCCAGTTTTCCCCCAAAATGGGCAGCCAAGAGGTAAGTGCTTGGTAATTTCAAAAGGAAGTCATTGAGACTGCTTACCATAGGGTGGTGCCTTGTTTCCAGATTCGGAAGTGGAAGCACCCCATTGCTTAGTTCTGAAAGTCCCTTGGGACTGAAACCTGGTGGTTTTGGAATGTCTGAGTTTGGCCGTAGTGGCTCTGGAAGGAGCTGGAAAGGACCAGTTCTTAGTAGGCCAATGCCTACTAAATCTAGGAGGTTGTACTTTTAAGAAATCTTTCACAGTTTACATAGATTTAGCTTTATATTCCATCTTTTTTTAGAACTTCTTCAGCTTTATTGCCAAATAAGCGGTCCTGCTGTAAAGGAGCATCCAAAAGTTTTGCTTTAACATGATCAAGGAGAGATTGCTCCTTAAGCCAAGCATGCCTTCTAAGCACAGACCCAGTAACAGCAGCCCTACAAGAGGCCTCTAAGGAATCAAAACCACACTACAAAGTATGTTTGCCAACTTGTTCAGCTGAATGCAATAAATCCTGCAAATCTTTATTCTCCACAGTCAGAAATCAACATCATTTTCAGTTTAAGCAGTCCCATGATATGTTGTTGATATTTTAGCATATGAAATTGACAGTTTAAAGCCCTGATTGCCAAGGATGCAGAAGTGTAAACCTTTTTACCCCATCTATCCAGCGCCCTGGAGTCTCTATCAGAAGGTGTAGGACTTTTAGCAGTAGAAGCCTTAATGCCCTTGGGCCTCTGTGAAATGGTTTCAGGGTCCGCAACAAGATTTTTGAAAAGGAATCTGTGGGACTCAAGAACCCTGTAGTACCTGTCTGGTTTGCTAGGGGCTGGAGGCAAGGAATCAGGGGCCATACTGGATTCTGAAAACACAAACAATATCTAGTACAGGAGGTATAGCCAAAAGCCTATGCTGAGGAAGGAGGAAATCCCCAAGCCTCTTTTTGGATTCAGAAAAATCCTGACTTTCCAGTGGAAATGCTCCCTTAAGGTATGTAAAGTTTCCCCAAAAGAGAAATCCTCAGGTGGAGAAGCAGAGGGAATGGAATCATCTGTATCAGAGTCCTTATAAGTAGTTATGGACAAATCCAGATAATTAGAAGTGTAAGAAGAAATAGAGTCCTGTTCAGAAGATTCATAGTCAAATTCAATCCTACGCCTCTGAGTGGGGGGGGTGGTTGACTACCTCTGATTAGAGTAAATAAATCTTCAGCCATTTTGATCATTTGTTTTTTTATGCATAGGGGCCTGAACATGTGGGCCTTGGTGTTGGTTTTTAGACACAGATCGAGATTTAGGCCTTAGCACTGAAGTTGGAGTGTTTAATATGCAAGTCTGTAGGCCTGAATACACCCTCAGAAACCGGTGCCTGCTCAGCGGCTCGGGACCCATCCAAGGTAGAGACATCCGCGGGTTCCATATGTGAAGCATCTCGCGGCATACCGGACTCTGAATGGGTCTCAGTAGAGGCCTGCGAATCAGGAGTAGCGAGGATCAGGGGCTGCGAAAGCGCCTGAGTACCTGCGAACTGGCTTAGGAGAAGAGTCGTCTGCAGTTTTGGACCTCAATGGCCTCTCTCTCTTTCTTTGCTTTTTTTTGGTATTCCAGTAGTCAGATGGCTAACAGACGTCATTTCTGGATAATTAAACAGAGAACCGAAATATTTTGAAGCAAAAATGTACCGACGGATAGTGCGCTGATTAAATAAAGCACAAAACTGACAGCAAGGTACGTCGTGGTCAAGGCCTAGGCAAGGAATACAGTACAAATGAAAATCCTTATGAGGTATTTGCTTCCCACAAGTAATACAATTATTAACTTTTAATGACATGGTAAGGAGCAAAAAAAAAAGTTTCCCCAATGGGGTACTTAGCTTTAAGTTGAAGACTTGTGTTCTGAAACTCGAAAACGAAAATTTCAGGAGTCTGCCGACTGGCACTTGCGAACTGCTTCTGCTTCAGGCACCGTGCAGCAAGAAAGACTAATGTAATGGCGTCAGCTGCATGTTTTATACCCCTGACAACCTGACATCATGGAAGAAGGGACAGCAACCGACCTAGGACCCAAGACTTTGTTAATCAGGCTGACTGAGGGCAGCCTGCCATCAGATTACCCAAATGTAATGACTGCAACAGTGAAACCCGATGATCATCATCAATGGTTACAGCGGCTATTGGGGGGGGGGGTCATGACATAGGTGAGATCAACCACTAACTGATGCATTTTCTGAATATTCAATACTTGGTCCAATGCTCTTCAATATATTCATTAATGATTTCCATGCAGCCATTCCCAGCACTAAAATAGTGCAGTATGCAGATGACTCTACTTTAATCTGCTCTGTTCCTAATCGTCCTGCTCTCCAAGCAGTTACCCCATCTGCCTTTACAGCCACAGAGAACTGGATGTTTCAAAACCACCTCTCCCTTAATGCTAATAAATCCAAAATCCTACTTTTCTCTCCCTCTAAAAACCTGCACCTTAAACAATCTTTCAATATTCCCAGTAATGCCAACTCCCTAATAGAAGTTGTCCCCTTCGCTAAACTTCTCGGTGTTATTATCGACGAACACCAAAAATTCGATACTCATGTCCAATTAAATTTAAAAAAAAACAAAAACTTGGGTTACTATACAGAAACTCCCACTTCCTCTCTCCCTCTACCAGGCAAACTCTTGCCACTACCTACTTACTACCATCACTATTATATGGTGTCCCTCTTCTAACCAACCTTGCTTCCTCCATTCTCCTCAAAACTAGAAATCTGCTACAACAAAATCTCCAAATTCGCTACTAAATCTAAACATTGCTCCCACCATTGCTCTTTCCTACACATGCTAAAATGGCTAGAGCTTCCAAACTACCTTGATTACCTCCAACTCACTACAGCCCACAAAGTAATCTTTAAACCTACTGCATGCCCTGCTCTAGCATACATCCTTCCTTATACTCCCCACAGACCCCTAAGATCTGCACAACAAAATCAACTTTCTATTCACAAACCAAAACATCCCGCTGGCCAGTGTCTGCTATCCTATTCCCTAGCAAAAAAATGGAACTCTTCCCCCCTCACTAAGAATCTCCAATAACCCTGAACTCTTCAAATCCCAGCTCCATTCTCATCTCTCCCAAAACTGGAAATTTAATTGCTCTCTGCCCCCCCTAATCCTAATAAACTCATTCCTACTTGTTCATTAAATACTTCTTCACCTTGCTATTCTGCCCAACAGCTTCCCCTTGACATTTCTAACATAACTTTTAATGTATATAATGTAATTACACAGCTTTCTTACTGTACTCTCTCTCCCTATATACTTCCATCTAAACCTATATTACACATTTGACTAATAACTAACATTCTACAAATTGTCCAACACTTCTAACTTTACCCTCCCTTCCCCCCCTTCTATTACCCCCTATTGTTTTTTTCTCACATATGTTCTTCTAATAAACAATTGCCTCTTGCTTCACTACTCAACCGCCTCTCTCCCCCCTTCCTCCACTTTTAGGTATTTACTCCTACTACTCTGCCTACTTTCCACTACCAGTCTTCGTTACCATGCATGTTCTTTATGAACTATCCTCAAGTCTCCTATACTCTACTTTTTATTGTATTTTTATTGTACCTTTGTAATTTTGGAGCTTTTCTCCCCGGGTCTCCACTGAAAATGGGCTCCTTGAGCCCAAGTGGACCACCCCGGTTATCAAACTGGGAATAAATAAAATAAATATTGGTGGGAGACTTGCAGAAAGTGTTCAGCAGAACTCATGTAATACCTTGCCTGAGGAACTAGTGTGACTGAAGCAGGCATCAAGCCCAGAAGTCTGAGAACAAGTCTTGCTTGGAGATGAGGAAGATGAAGGACCTCTGAAGCCATCTGTTGTATTGATAGGATTCTGGACTGTTGGAATTTGGCTATTTGAGTAGTTGTGTCCAGGTGGCATCTGATAAACTCTCTCTCTCTTCTTTTGATGTCAACTGGCTCTTGGCAAAATTGATAGAAATTCCCAACTGTGGAGCTAGATAGAGAAAGAAATTCCTGAAATGAATTAGAAGTCCCCTGGTTGGTGCTAGGAGGAGCCAATCATTCAACTAGGGAAACATTTGGAACCCTTGCAGCATGAGGTATGCTGCTACTACTGCCATGCATTGGGTGAACACACTGGAGGCTGTGGCGAGGCCAAAAATCAGTGCCCTGAAGTGAAAATGACTGGCTTCCAGACAAAAATGGAGAAATCTCCAGCAGTGCTTTATCATCTTGATACGATAATACACATCCTGGGGCTCTATGGAGTACATCCAGTCATCCTTCCTCAGAAGAGGTAGGATGGACTGAACCATGACCATCCAGAATTTTGTCTGCTTTACAAACTGGTTGAGATGGTTTAGCCAAGGATGGGTTTTCGGTCCTCTTGCCTTTTTCAGAACAAAAAACCTTTAACAGACTCTGGATTCCACCTAGTCTGCGGGGACTTGCTGGATGACTTCTAGTAGTGTTACTTCGGCTACTGCTAAATCCATCTGAGTGGAACATTGGAAATTCCCTCAGAGAAAAAAACAAAGGGAATAATGTAGCCTATAGTGACTATCAGCTACACCCAGGAATCTTAATTGATGGCTTGCCTGGCTTGAAGATGTAGGGATAACTGCCTTCCATCTGTCTCCAGAATGCAGCAGTCAGGCAACTGTTAAGGAGCACTGGAAGGGTTTCTCAACGAACGAGCCTCAAAACCCTTTTCAGTCCACCACTGCCTCTAGGGTGACATCCATTAAAATTACCCCCCCCCGCCCCGGGGGAGGTCTGTTAGCAGTTGTCTTGACCAAAACCCTAAGATTTTCTGGAACCATAATCCCCCTTCCCTTTGGTTTTGGGAAAAGGTCCTTTGCAGGGTGGAAAAACTTGTGCCTGTTTTGCTTCTGGTAAGCATTTTTTTTTCACCCGAGGTCCGAACAGAACATCAAAAGGGGCATCAATGGACATCTTGAAGCCTTCTGTGAAATCACATAGGCACTTCCAGGTGTCCCAATGGATGGCATGGCTGATGCCTACTGCCCTAACTGTACCATTAAGCTGCATTCAAAAGCAGGCACATGGTTACATTTTTCATGGACTGGAAGGTAGATTAAGACTCCGCAGACTTTTGGATGTTCACAACAGGTTACCTGAGAGATTGACAGTTCCTTTGTCCTATGGTAAACAATAGGAGCCATGCAGTTCAGTACTCTTAAATGCAAATGTTGCTGAAGTGTATGTTCATTTCCCAAATCTGTCCAAAACCCTACATTCTCTGTTGGGGGAATGAACAGATTTGTGCACCTCTGAGGGCACTGCTTCATAAAAATATGTCTCTTCTGTGACAGGCACTGGTGAGGAGTCTAAATGCCTCCTCTTGCAGGTCCATTTCCTCAGGTCTGCCCACAAAGGGGCCTCAGAGGAAGGACTGGAATTGAACAGGGAGCTCGCCTGGTGAGAACCACCCCCCCCCCAGAGGCTAAGCGAAGCTGACTGTCCTTGTTGATCAGGATGAATGGACATGGAAATAGAATACACAACACTGGGACAAATCTAAGTGGATAGTCTCACCTCTTCTCTACATTTGAAGAGAACCCTCCCTAATGCCTCGAAATAGGAAGATAAAAGTGGAGTTGAAGGACCACTCCCCAAAGTCATGAAGGGCAGAAATGAAATGCCCTCAGCTCCAATCAGACTTGGCTCAGAGGAAGATAGCTGCACAGAGTTGTTCAGAGCCAATGCACAAGAGACAAGGAAGGATACACAAACTTCTGATTCAAAGTAGACTCCCCCCCCCCCCCTTGCCTAGGCTCTGATGCTTCTGCTCTAAAACTAATCATGATCAGATAAGGCTGGAGATGAGAGGGTGAGGGAAACAGTGAATAGAAGTCAATAACACAATGCTCCAAAGTGTGCGCTCCATGGGCTTAGAATCTGAAAGTCATATGGGAACAAGAGAAATTAATGGTGGGGAAGCAGGGACCATTGCCAATGCCAAAGAGATCAACGTTATGTGGACCACCCAGCTAAATCAGTATCTTTAGAAACTTCTGCATCAATCTGTAAACATCTACTTACAATACACTCCTTGATATACTGAAGGACTTGAAAGATGAAGCCATCGATAGTGGTAGGGATTAACATTGCTTGCTTCTCCTGTAAAAATGTGGAAAGAACCTGGGACTAACCAAACCTGCTGAAAAGCATAGGGGACAGGTATCTAAATAGAGCCAATGAACATCTGGATCCAAATCCCTTGGTTTCTTAGTTGCCAGACAGATTTGCTTCAGGGGATTCTTAGTTGCCAGACAGATTTGCTTCAGTGGTTCTAAACAAGTTTTCTAGGTTTTTCCAGTGTTCTCCCTCTTTTTTCCTTGCTTGGCTCCTTTCCTTTTTCTTGAGGGATTTTTGATTTCTGCAACTTTTTTGATAAAGGCGAGGGCATCTCCACAGAAGAACTGACTGACCCCTCCTCCACTGGGGTGGGAAGAAGGCAGGGGCCTAGCCTCAAAAGAAGCACAATCTTCACAGTCCTGCCCTAGTGAGATGCTCACAGTCCTGCCCTAGTGAGATGCTCCCAGACAGTATACAACATAAGGAATGAGGGTCTTGTGGCAGGATCTTGTGCCCACAAGCCAAGCACTTCTTGAAGCCACTGACCTTGTCAGATATGCTAGAACAAAAAAAAAATGCACCTTCATAAAAGAAATACAGCAACAAGAACTATACAGGTTAACACCAATGTCTAACCTTAACTATGTAATTAGTAGCTCTGAAAGCATATAACCAGAAAAAGCAAATATTTTTTCATACAAGTTATCCTAGAAAAAAGTAAAAAAAGTGAAAATTGGTCACTTATCTAATCATAGTGTACAGACTTTGAATCCCACATCTTGATAGATCAGGCAGCAAATGAGATAGGTAATTTGGGGGCCAGAAGGAATTATGGAATGGGGAGGAGTCAGAGCCCTGAATCCAAGCTCTTGCAAAAGGGCCAAGGTCAGATCCATTTGGATCCGTCCGATAACCCAACTGATGGATCAGATGAAAGACATCAAAATTAAACTGCTCGAGTTGGAAAGCATGCTAGTTTTGGTTGCATTTTTTTTTTTTTTTTTTTACAGCTTCATCAGAAATCATTAGCAATATCCTCTGTGAGGACACCTCCCTGTTATCTACTTGTATCAGTCTGGCAGTTAATTGCTGGGTAAAAGTGCAAGCCTTTTACCCACAACAATCCAAAAAACAGTGCTTTCCCTCTCAATGCAGTGTGTGTGTGTGTGTCAAGTCCTGGAGCCAACTTGGAACTCCTGGCCATTTCTCATGAAACTCCAACTTTGTTCCAGAGAGGGTTTTTGTTAACAAATTGCAAGTCTTGGCACCTGTATAACTTGCTTTTTCCAGATGCAGGTGACTGGGAATCAGGTTCAACAAATGATTTTGAAATGCCTGTAATAAGGAGAAATGCAGTAAAGCCTTCTCCACTCCCAGGAGTTTCAAACTCTTACCAGCATCACAGATCTCCACATCTCTAAAATGCCCTTTATCAAATTTGTGGCTTCACTGAATGAAACAAGAGGAGACCAATAATAAGATGGTCTCATATGCATCATACCCCAAGACAGAAGAGAACTTGCTCAAGTAAGCCCGGCCTTCAAGTCTAAGTCAAGACATCAGACAGAAGGATCCAGTTGGTCTCTCAGCTGATACGCCACTTAAGGGCAAGGACAGACTGTTGAGACTTGCACTCTGGCCACACTCTGGCGAGGTAACTGAAAACATTATTAGCTGAGGTATACACCAACAGGTTGGGGTTTTACTGTCTGAATGTATGATCCTGTGGAGGCAACAAAGACATTGTGTAGCCTTTATTTTTTTTTTTTTTGAGGAAGCATGCTGAAGGTGGCCCAGTAGATGGCAGTCTGCCTTCATAAAAAGCAATGCAATTTAAGCACTCCTTACTGCTGAAAAAGGACTGAATGTGCAAAAGAAGGCAAAGAAAAGAACACAAATCTATGAAGGTCAAGGGAAAATCACAGGCTAACAATGCTGAGTACTGCCAGTACAACTGAATGGAAAGGTAATTTTGGACAATATTGGTCAATATATATATTCTGGGGATACAGAGCAGTGGGGAATACATCTTAGCCAAAAATAAACTCACATTTAAGTACATCTGCATCCATTAGGCTACTTTAGGGTAGAACAAATTAAAAAAATACTGCAGGAATACTAATACTGAAAAAAGAGCACCAAAATGTTAAAGAATTTCCTAACCACAATTGTCATTTAAAGTACAGTTATTTACTGTCCTTACTCCTAAAATATTTCAGTTAGCAACTGAAGAGTGTAATAATGCATAAAAATATGACAACTAGCAGAAGGTTTGAGTTTAAATACCACCTCAGTTCTCCCCTGAAAGAGGCTACTAGCCTAGTGGGACTAACCTGGTCAACAAATAAGTACTCATAAGCGTATACAGCAAACTCCTCAAGCACCACCAGAGTACCAAACACTGAAAATACTGCATCTTCCAAGTCAACAAGGGGTCCAACACCACAAAGACAAGTTTAGCAGTCTACAGGAGGTGGGTCAAATTTTAAGAAAGAAGGAAAGTATTCTCCTACCTTTAGCTGGAGTGTTTCTTTTGGGGAAATCCACCGTATCTGCAACAGGATCTTCATTTTTCTTATCTTAAGAGAAAAGAAACAGTCAATAACAAGAGTAGCAATTTAGATTTTCAAGATGCACTGCATTACAGTACAGGTGCAGCAGACTGACAGCAACATGACTGATGGGAGTGAGTGAACAGTGAAAGACAGGAGATAGTGGGCTAAATATCTTCAAAAGAACTACACTCAATGTAATTTTATTTGAGGAATTGTTACAATCATGTTATGGAAACTCCATGGACAGTTAACACCCTGGTTACTGCTATATCCAACTAGCCACTATCCCCAGTACTGCACTTCCATCTGGTCAACCTCATGGTTATCCCAAAAAGGTAACATGCAGATTAGAAGGTGGTCAAGCAAATGAATAATTTCCATGTTGGTGTCAACACTACTGCCAAGTGTGTAGGTATAAACTTGATATTCAAGTCCCTCAAAGGGCACTAGCAAGATATTAAAACTAATTTCACCTAGCAGCAAACATCCCATAGATAAACACCCCAATACTGTTGGAAAACAGCCCAAATAACATCCACCTGTACTACTCTGAATCCAGAAAGCTTTTAACTGCTTCACAAACAAACACTTTAGTGCCATCACATGGGTCACAAGTGACAGTGGCACACAAAATGTGCTGTTCCCACAGCAAAAGGATAAAAAACTTGCACCTTCAGGCAGATGCACCATGGAACACAACTCGTCTGACTAGGAAAAACAGCCTACACAGGCATACATGCATAACGTGTGAAGATATGAGGAAAGTCAAGGGTGATTACTACTTGGCACTACCTGGATCTCAACTTCAGTTCTTAACTGGGCTACCTTACCTGTGGAGTCCCCATGTCTTAACTGCACCTGCAAGTCTTTCGTCAGGTGTCTCATTTTCCCACTGCATCCCAAAAACATGCAGCAAATAAAGTGGCAATTTTCAAAACTGCCCAGCTGTGGTCTCTCTCCTCAACAGACTGACATCTTACCCAGGACCTAGTATCTCAGCCTTGTAGCCATCAAATGATAGGACAGGCTGTGGCTCCCCATAACCCTGAAATAAATAAGGTGAAGGAGTAAATGAACTGGGAAGAGTAGCTATTGTGCCTCTGAGGTTAGCAAAGGTATTAAAAGTACTGCAAGCACAAGCCAGGGTTAATAAACTCTAGCTGCAAAAAGCAGTTAAACAGTTTGAAACAGACTAAATGGTTGGGGGTTAGTCAGGGCAAGAAATTGCCAGAAACAGATGCTCAAAAAGTTCAAGGTGGCCTGTGAAAACCAACATGGGAAAGAAAAGGAAATTACAGACAAATAAGTTAAATGTACACCCTTACCTTTAGCAAACCATTCATCTTTAAAATAACCATGAAGGCAAGGAAACGAGGTGTGAGAAGAAATTGTGCACAGAAGGGTGAAAAGGCAGAATCAGCAACAGGAAACAAAGTAGAACAACAAAACAAAAAAGTACAAGTCAGAAAAACATTAAACTGCAAGCAAATTTAGCATCTTAAAAACAAAACTAAGAGGACAGACTTGGCTCTCAATTATGACAAAAGTCTACAGCCTCACTGATTAATCCAGAGTGTAAAGGGGGAAGAAAAAGCACTACAAAGTGCACTTCAAAAATGAATGGATCCTTAAGCAACACCCAAGACTGCAAAAATGAGCTGACAGCTTACTGTACTTACAGGAACTCAAAATTAATATTCTTGAACCTGCTCAACACTTTTTTTCAAGTTCAGGAGTAAAAAAAATGGGTACTGTTCTGATAGTTAGCTGTAAATTCCTGAAACTATATGATAACCAAGGCAGACGAAACTAAGGGGAAACCTGCCTCCTTCAATGACTTCCCATCAATAGGTTAACAAGAGTAATATCAAAACGGGGGAGATTTGTGCCCGCAAGCTTATTCTATGGATAGCATCTTGTACGCAAAAGTGAAAAGTGGGGATAAAGACTGAGCACTTCAGAAGGGCAATAGTTACAGCACTTTTATACGCAATAACTGATGTCAGTGCAGTAAGATGGACAACAGATGTGATCTACATGCAAGCGTTTTTCTTTTCTTTTTTTTTTTTTTTAAATACTTTTGGAGCAAGTTATTTTAACTATAATGGTAGATCCTTTAATATGCTTTTTTTACCTCTCTGTGCTAATGTCGCTGTAGAATATCAGAAATGGAGATCGGAGGGATAGAGAAAGCTTTGATTCTAAAGATGCTTCCAATGCACATTACTTTGTTTCTGGTTTGGAATTTTTAAAGTAAAGCTCGCAGTACTTTCCAATGGATATTAACTTTTTTGCTGTGTGAGAGTACAACTGAAAGCAATGGATGGTTGCTAATTACAAAGTGCATCCGGTTTCTGATGTGAGAAGGCTGTATGAAAGCTGTAAAAATTAGGTAGAAATTTTGAGATGTTACTGATTTAGAGGTGTCAAAACCAGAATCGGAGGTGCTGCAGCTAACTGGTACTAGAGGGTAATAGGGATGAAGTAACAGATGGGTGGGTAGGAAGCAATGAGACAAAAACAGCAAAAGTCAGGTCAAAGAAGAAATTAATAGTGGTAAGGACACGTGTGTTAGAAAAAAACATGATGTGGTTAAGATTTGGGAGACAAAGTGGTGGCAAGAGATGGAAGGATTGTGGGAAAAGACATGTGACAATCAGGGATGACTGCTGAAGGCAGAGTGGCACTAAACAGAAAGATGTGGTAATAGTTAACATTCCGGTCCACATGCAGGAACAAAAAATGGAAATGAGGGGGGGTGGAAGGTTGATGACAAAATGAAGAACCACCTAAACATTCAGCACTTCACTGATAACCCAGAAATGCAGACCTGGAAATATCTGCAGAACTAAACCAAGACACAAGTATGGCTAAAGTGTTCCTAAGGGAAGATAAAGATCAAGCCTATGAAACACAAATACAAGTGGTACAAAAGAAAGCACAGTTGTGTGAGCACATTTACTGGCAATGGATACTTTACTATATGTGATAATTTGCCATAACTGAAGGTCTGTCCCTTTGCCCAACTTCCAGAGATATGGACATGCCCTTCAGTTGAGCTAGCTTGTTGCCCATGCCAAATAAAAGGAAGACCAACTACAGCCATCATTTTCCCCTGAATAAAAAATTGTGGCTGAAAGAACTACCTAGCTTTCTGCCAAAATTAGGCACTGTCCCACAAAAAAGGGGGTGGGCAATCACTTTAGAAAGAGATGAAAGGAACACGACTCATGATGGGAAAATGTTGCCCATCTAACTCACCCCTCCCTCATAGTGGTCGAGGCCAGGAGCTCACCAAAAGCTTATTCCAAACACAGTAAATTCTGCAGTGAAAGCTCATATTCCTTTAGTGTGTTACAAATGTTCAAACACATACTGTTAGAAGTATGTTCACACAAATGTACCAGAAGAATCACTGCTGCAATGCAAATTCTTACACGTGAAGAGTATTGTTACCTAGGGGACAGTGACTGCAGCCCCAGGGCAGAGTATCATATGCACTATAAAACAGCAGAGGCAAACCCAGTCAAGCTTATGGATTGTAAATGTAGCTTGCAGTGATCGGAAACAGTATAAAAGGTCACCCCAAGTAGAGGGCTCAAAAACATCTAAGCTGAAATATTCTTAAAAGCTACAGTAGTGGCAACTGCTCTTGTAGAATACATCACAAAGTGATCATAACAGAATGCAAGGCGATTTGCCAGCCATTTGGAAATCTGGTTATATACTAGTTGGCTTCATTTTCCGGGCATTAAAAAATAAAGATGAGAAGTCAGACTGCATTCACTTACCCCCCCTCAATGCAATATCTCAGCTGTCAAAAGATATCCATTAAAAGTAAGCACTTTTCCCTTTTGCTCTGTAATTTGGGATGAAAAATGGTAAATTAAAATAGAGTTAACACCAACTCTTAAACTACCTTAAGCATGGAGATTTCCAATTATCTTGCTCTTGGAGAAGGCTGCATTGCTTTATGCGCACATCTTGCAGTGCACAATTATCCACGCAAACGATGGCTACAAATAATGCGATTTTCCATAAACTTGTTGAAATGGTTTGACGGGCATTATTTTCTCCATGATAAAATTCAGATGCTAAGGGGCTAGGTCTCTTTAGTGGCTAGAGGTGAAGGATGTCTTTCGAGAATTAACATTAGAAATGTATGTCAAAGGAAGGATGTCCACTGGGAGACGTGCAGTGATGATATACAACTGCAACTCAAAAGAAGTGCAACAAAATGTGGTCACAATACAGGTACTGCACAGACCTATAGGTACAACAGGAGCTATAAGCTCTGGTTATCGGAAAACCAATTAAAACATTTTCTATTAGCTACAGAAGGCCTCCTAGCATAAAGTTTTCTAGCCATGTACAGTACAAAGACCCTCACACTAAGGAACTGGTTCAATAGAAGAATAAAGTTGAGATTATCCAAACTGCTAATTTGGGACTTGAGTCTTGGGTGAGTTAAAGATCACCTTGTTGTTAGTAGGGTATAAAACCTTCATCCAACTACTGCACTCTCCTTAGCTGGGCTAGCTGGCAAAACCAGGACTGTCAATGCCACAGTATCTTTACCAGTACAGTTCTTACCCTCTCC
Source organism: Protopterus annectens (assembly GCF_019279795.1). Taxonomy (NCBI): domain Eukaryota; kingdom Metazoa; phylum Chordata; order Ceratodontiformes; family Protopteridae; genus Protopterus; species Protopterus annectens. The sequence continues at coordinate 542,978,791 of NC_056726.1, forward strand.
TTTTATTACTATAAGGAGCACTACTAGAAGCCATGGTAGTGACTGACGTATCAACCTGTGGTCCTGTTTCCAGAGGGTCATGAAGGTATTCAGCAGCCAGGCCTCTTTACATTGCTGCCTGAAGCAAAAGCTTAAATAATGACTCTCCAAAAAAGAGTCAGTACTTCTACTTCACCTCCACATAAGCTCTACTGCTCAGTTTTCACTTATGCAGAGTGAATAGCCTGTTCAGGCAGATTGCTAGGGAGGTTCTGGCTTGGTGGGATAAATGTAGCTTGAAGACGAGACTTTCTTGAGGCCATTTCCCCATGTCCTAATCCATCATGCCTAGTCTGCATAGGAGACGCAAGAATGGGTGCCTCCTTATCCTTACCTGACATATACATCACAGTGGTACTTGCCCATCACCTTCAGGGTTCCTAGCTTCCAGAAGGACTTGAATATTTAATGCACATATCATGGATTTTTTTTTTTTTTAAACATTTGTGCTTTTTATGTTGGTTTGTCAGTTTCTCAAACTTTTAGATTATCCATTTGTGCACCCATTACAAAGTCTGATGCATCCATCACCAATGTCAGGGAGCATTATGAAAACAAAACATTCCCTAGTTGGACTGGAACTGATGTGCCACCAACATGAACTCATTACAAATGGTTGACCAACAGTGGATGAACCTCTCCAGAGACTGGTGATGGTTGTGACTTCCACAGATTTCCAAGATAGCATACAGACTTTCCTTGAGTATTTGGGCCATGGGTACCATTACAACAAAAAGTCCTTGCCATCATGTGTTCTTTGGGGAAACAGCTAAAGAAATGGCTCAGTACCTTCTGCGACTGGAAAGATACCCGACCTAGGTCCAGCACTGACCCCCCCCCCCCCCCAAAAAAAAGAATGTTTTGAATGAAAATATCAAGCTGGACTTTTCTATATTCAAAGAGCTTTACCAAGATGGTTCTGCACTGGATGGTGTACTGCAAAAATCTGTAAAGTTCTTCCTGTGTATCAGGCAGTCATCCAGAAAGGGTTATACGGGAATGTTCTTTGCTCTCTGGTAAGCAAAAACTGGAAGCAGCATTTTTAATAGCAAAAAAAATATATATATTCTATACCTCCTATAGATGCAAGGAACTGCTTGTGCTCCATGTGAAGGAGGTGGGAAATTAAACATACTTCTTATTCAGATCTAGCAATAAAAGCAACCAAAGTAAGCTGGGAGCATTGGAAAAGGTTAAAGTACAGTTTTGTACCTACCATAAATGTAGATGTCCAATAGATATGCAACTGCAGTCATAACATATGGGTTGTCCTGCCTCAGGAAGCCCTCGGTCGGCCGGATTCCAAAGTCTGGGTCCGGCGTCGGCTGGTGTCGCCTCCTCTCCGACGTCAGAGCGGCTGGAGTATAAAGGCATCGGCAGACGCCATCTTCTTCAGTGTTTCTTGCCCCAGATGCCAGGTGCACTCCTAGGAAGGCTAAATTTGGTGAATGGATAAACAATTCCAGACATGCACAACAGTAATAAACAGATACACCATAGGAGATACCCCCAGCTAATAGGAAGGGGTAGTGGACCCATAAAGAATGTTGCAGAGGGGTAGGAGGGTGGGAAAATCCGACTGCAGTTGCATATCTATCGGACATCTACATTTACGGTAGGTACAAAACTGTACTATGTCCTTCAAGAATGCAACTGCAGTCATAACATATGGGTTGAATACCATAGCCAAGCTGGGGGTGGATGGAACTAAGAAAGGGATGGTGTAGCTAAAATGCCCTGCAGGACTGCCGAAGCAAAGCCTGCTCGGGATCTGGAGTATAAGGGCAGGTTGTAGTGCTTGGTAAATGTATGCACGGAGCTCCATGTAGCAGCCTCTAAATGTCCTTTGTAGCCACTCCTCTTAGGAAAGCTGTGGATGTGGCTATAGCTCTGGTGGAATGTGGCCTAATATTGGCTGGCACACCTTTTCCATGGAAAGAATAGCAGAATCTGATGCAGTGTCCAATCCATTTTGAAATTGTTTGTTTGGAGATTGCTTTTCCTTGTACTCCAGCAGCATAGGCTACAAACAGTTGGTCAGACTTTCTGGTGGCCTTCAAGTAGTAACGTAGTTGTCTGTGTATGTCCAAAGTATGCAGCAGTTTTTCCCCCCTGTTCTGCGGATTGGGAAAGAAAGTAGGCAGGTGAATAGCTTGATTTAGAGATACCCTGGAAATTACTTTTGGCATGAATGTAGGATTGGTTCTTAGAGAAACTCTGTCCTGATGAAATATGAGGAAGGGAGTTACTGCCATGAGTGCCTGTATCTCAGAGACTCTTCTTGCAGATGTGACTGCCAATAGAAAAAACGTTTTCCATGATAGAAATTGCAATTCTGAAGTTGCTGCTGGCTCAAAAGGAGGAAGAGTTAATTTTTCCAAAATGAAATTGAGGTCCCATGCAGGTACTGGCTGTTTTCTGGGAGGTTTGATATTCTTTATCCCTCTTGGGAACTGTCTTAGCAAAGGATGTGAAAACACTGGTGGATCACAATTGTATTTTGCTGAGATTGCGGAGGTGTGAATCTTTATAGAAGAATATGAGAGTCCAGTATGAAACATTTCTGCCAAGTATTCCAATATCTGTTGGCATTCCAGATGCTGAATCTCTTCCACTTGGCTGAATAGGTTTTTCTGGTGGAAGGTCTGCGTGCTTCCAGTAAGATCTCCTGAACTTTTTTGGAAAGAGAGATAGCGGAAGGAGTCATGGTAACTTCCAGGCTGTCAGATGCAATGTTTTCAGGTTTTGATGGACAGTCCTGTAATTGTGTTGTGTTAGAAGCAGGGGCCATAGGGGCAGAGGCCACGGTTTGGTCCAAGTTATGCTCAACAGCAATGGGTACCAGTGTTGCCTTGGCCAGTCTGGAGCTATCAGAATGCCTGTTGGTTATTCTGCTTTGATCTTCAGTATCACCTTGGTCAGCAGAGGTAGAGGAGGAAATGCATAAATTTTTAGGGAATTCCAGCTGAACGAGAGAGCATCGGTTTTCCAGGCTAAAGGATGGTGGGTCCTTGTGCAGAACTTTTCCAGGTGATGATTCATGTGAGAAGCAAAGAGATCTACGTCCGGTCTTCCCCATGTTTTTATTTGTGAGAAAATGTGGGGATGCAGCATCCATTCATGTGGATCCAAGAAATTTCTGCTCAGCTTGTCCCGCCAGTATATTGTCCTTGCCTGGCACAAACTGGGATTGCAAATGTATCTTCAGACTCAGGGATTTTTCCCAGAGAATCACTGTTAGTCTGCAGAGGGGATAAGAATGAGTGCCTCCCTGCTTGTTTATATACCACGACAGTGGTGTTGTCTGTCCTTATTAGCAAATGTCCTTGTTGTAGTGATTTTTCGAAAGTCTCGATTGCATGTATCACTGCCAACATCTCTTTTTGGTTTATGTGCAGATGTCTTTCTCTTGGTGTCCATAGACCTTGAATGCATCTGCCCTCCATGTGCGCCCCCCATCCATGATCTGAGGCGTCTGTTGTAATCATTTGACCTGCTTGAGGTCTGTTGAAGGACATGCCTTTGTTTAACTGACTTGCTTGAGCCCACCACATAAATTATTTTTACAGACATGGAATGAGTGGGATTACGTCCTCTAGGCTTTGGCTGTGTTGGGACCATAAGCTTTTTAAGTACCATTGCAGCTTTCTCATATGAAGTCTTGCCAAAGGTAACTGCTGTTGTTTTTCCTCTGTGAGGTAGGCCATTTGAGTTTGTGTCCAGTTTGGCTCCTAGGAAAATAATCTGTTGGGATGGCAGTAGTCTTGATTTCTGAATGTTGACACTGTATCCCAAGGCCTGCAGTAGTTGAATGACATAGTCCAAGTTTGCTATTAAGGTTTGTTTGTTGTCTGCTCGTATGAGGCAGTCGTCCAGGTAGGGGTATATTTGAATCCCCCGGAGTCTGCAGTGCCCCACTACTGATGCCAGGCATTTCGTGAACACTCTGGGCGCAGTAGATAAGCCAAACGGCAATGCTGAGAATTGATAATGCGCTGTCCCTGCAAGAAATCTGAGGTATCTTCTGCAGCTTTGTCTGACTGGGACATGCAGGTATGCCTCCTTGAGGTCCAGTGTGACCAGCCAAGACCCCTTACCCAGCATGGGAAGGAGTTGCTGCAACGTCAGCATTTTGAACTTTGGCACAATGAGAAAAGTATTTAGAGTAGACAAGTCCAGTATAGGCCTCTATTTGTTTTCTTTTCTTGGAACAAGGAACAGTCTTGAATAAAATCCCTGGCCTTGTTCCTGAGGAGGAACCCTTTCTATTGCTTTTATACTTAACAGCTTTGAAACTTGAGTGAGTGCCTCTGCCCTTTGATGATGTGGCAGGTTTGGCATGCCTTGTCTTATTGGTAAAGTATGGAAGTGGAATCTGTAACCCCTGTCTATTAAATCCAGAATCCAATTGTCCTTGGTTAAGATATGCCAGTTTTTTGAGAATAAGGATAATTTTCCGCCCAAAGGTGCTTCTCTTTGAGCCTTTGTAGGCGGTATGAAAGTCAAGTCATTGTGATTGTCCTTGTGGTGCAGCTGGGCTGCCTGCGCCACTTCTTTGATTTGGAGGTTGCCATTGGCAGCCCCTGTAGGATCCTCGGTATTGCCCTCTACCTCGGGCACACCTGTTTTTTCCCCCTTTGAAACTTGTCAGAGTCTGGGAAGGACCAATTCTTTGAAGGCCAGTTTCTGCTGAACCTGGGTGGCTGAACCTGGAGGAAATCCTTAACTGTCTGTACTGACTTCGCTTTTTCCTCAATGGATTTCAACACATCTTGTGCATTAGCACCAAAAAGCTTCTGTTTTTCCAGAGGTGCATCAAGTAACCTTACTTTAACATGGTCTGGCAATGGCTGATCTTTTAACCAAGCATGTCTACGTATCACAGCCCCAGTCATAGCTGCCCTACATGAAGCCTCCAATGCATCATAACCACACTTAAGAAAATGATTGTAAACCTGCTGAGTGTTATGTATATGATCCTGCAATGCTTTTCTATCAATAGGCTCAGGAGAGGCTAGCTTTTTCTGTAAATCATCCAGTAAAAAATCCTGGTACTGAAACATATGAAAAAGGCAGTTAAGTGACCTCATGGCTAGGGTGGTAGAGGTATAAACTTTTTTACCCGATCTCTCCAGGGACCTAGCTTCCCTATCCGCTGGCAGTGGATTCTTGGCAGTGGAAGTAGCCACTCCCTTGGGGCCCTGTGAAATAGTTTCTAGATCCACAGAGTGGGCCTTAAAGAGATGTTTGTGAGTGTCAGGGACCCTACAATATCTGTCTGGCTTGACAGGAGCAGGGGGGAGAGAATCAGGGTTAGCACTGGAGTCCAAAAAAACATCGTCCAAAACATCCATAACTGGAGGAATAGCTAAAGGTCTGTGCTGGGGAAGCTTGAGGAAGGTACGTAGCCTTTTCCTGGAATCAGAGAATTCCTGACCCTGCCATTGAAAATGTTCCCTCAGAGTGCAGGACTTCACCAAACGAGAAATCCTCTGGAGGGGAGGCAGAGGGAATTGATTCCTCAGCATCAGAGTCCTCGTAGGCCTGGAAGGATTTTTCTTGGGTATCTGAATGCTCAGAATCCCCAGAGGCTTCATCTGAAGAGAGGTTGTCAGCCTGCTGAGTTCTGGGCCTTTTCTCTGCAGGTGGCTGAGAACTTCTGTCTGGGTGAGGCTGAGACCCCCTGATAAGAGAAATAGGATCTGCAGCAAGAGACATGATCTTTATCAGAAGAAGGGGCCTGAGCAGCAGTTTTAGGATGGGCCTTGGCCTGGCTGGCGGCCTTAGCACGTGCAAAGGCCTTGATGGACATGGATACAGGAGGCCTTGCAGCCCCACATGCAGGAGTAACCTTGTCTACGGGAATGGTGTCGGGTAGATCCAGAACTTCGGTTTCCGGAGGAAAATCAACAACCGGCACCGGAGAGGTCTCCGAGACCGAAGGATGTGTTAACGCTGTGTCGGCCTGGAGTGGTTGAATTACCGCTTATGAAGGGACCGAAGCACTAGCGGAGGGTTTAGGAGTTGCATCGGTGGTGGACGCGGGCCGAGGATGTCAGTCCCGGTCCTTTCGTTTTTTGGTAGATTGAGTTGTCGGTTGATCCAATGGCATAATATACGCAAAAGCTTCACCGAAAAAGTCTTCGGCAAATTCTGCCCGGCGCCTGAGAGCGCTTATTAAAGCAAGCACAGGCAGCACAGGCCGAGATGTCGTGGTCTGGGCCCAGGCAAGGAAGGCAGTAAGAATGGAAGTCCTTATGAGGTATTTGTTTACCACAAGACAAACAATTAACTTTCTCAATTTGTTCTGACATCGGCTGAGGCAAGAAAAAATGTTCCCCAACGGGATACTTCGCTTTTAGATGACTTCGGTACTGAAAATACAGGAGCTGACCGACCGGCACTTGCGAACTGCTTCTGCTTCGGGCACCGCGCGGCAAGAAAGACTGAAGATGGCGTCGGTCGATGCCTTTATACTCCAGCCGCTCTGACGTCGGAGAGGAGGCGACACCAGCCGACACCGGACCCAGACTTTGGAATCCGGCCGACCAAGGGCTGCCTGAGGCAGGACAACCCATATGTTATGACTGCAGTTGCATTCTTGAAGGACATCATTGTGTTACTTATACAAGCCTTAACTGTGTAGCTGAGATATGCATTCAAATCAGGTAATCCTAAACTTGTGCTATATGAAGAAAGTACAGTTGTGAACACTTACCATAAATGTAGATGTTAGAGTGTATTCACTGTTGCAGTCATTACATTTGGGTTATCTGCCTGCAGGTATCCCTCAGCCGGCCTGAATACCAGAGTCTTGGATTCCAGAGTCAGATGCTGTCTTCTTCCATGACGTCAGGTCGCCAGGGGTATAAAACATGCAATAGATGCCATTACATCATTTTTCTTGCCTCAGATGTCAGGTGCCCCCATAAAAGGAAGCAATTATATGTTATGGTACACCTCCATCAAAAAGCAAATACACCAAAAAGGTTAAATACACCAAACAAGAAGGAAAGGTAGAGCCAAGAGAAGTCAGGGGGCTAGAGGGAGGGTAACCAGGACTGCAACAGTGAATACACTCTAACATCTACATTTATGGCAAGTGTACACAACTGTACCATGTTCTTCGTGTTCCACTGTTGCAGTCATCACATTTGGGTTGATTCCCAAAGCTAAGGGAGGAGGGAGTTAGACATTAGGGCCAGCTATTAAGCCCTGCAAGACTGCAGTGGCAAAAATAGCTCTGGATTTAGAAAAAAATAGGCATGTGGCAATGCTTGGTGAAGGTATGTACAGAGCTTCAGGTAGCAGCTTCTAGGATGTCCCTGGTAGGGACTCCTCTAAGGAAGGTGGTAGAGGTAGATGCAGCCCTGACGGAATGTGATCTTATCCCCTGTGGGGTAGGTTTTCCATAGTGCTTGTAGCAGAAATGAATGCAATGTGCTATCCATTTAGAAATGGTTTGCTTTGAAATGGCCTTCACCTCTGCCCCTGTAAAGGCAACTGGTAGCTGTTTAGATTTTCCAAGAGGCTTAGTCCTGTCCAAATAAAATCTAAGTTGTCTGTGCACATCCAAAGATTGCAGTATTCGTTTCTCCTTTGTTTTGTGGATTAAGGGAAAAAAGTAGGCAAATGAATGGACTGGTTTAGGGCCACACTAGACACCACCTTGGGCATAAAGGAAGGATTGGTCCTGAGGGAAAGCCTGTCTGCACGGGAGACAATGAAGGGTTCTCCACTGCCACGAGGGCCTGTAATTCAGACACTCGTCTTGCTGAAGTGATGGCTAGAAGGAAGGCTGTTTTCCAAGAAAGGAATTTCAGCTCTGCAGTTGCAGCTGGCTCAAAGAGGGAAAGTGAGCTTTTCCAATACAAAGTTAAGGTCCCAGGCTGGAGTAGGGGCTCTTCTGTGAGGTCTTAAATTTTTGGCCCCTCTAAGGAATTGCTTTAGCAGGGGGGTGAGAGAAGAGGGGTGGGCTCAGTATTATAATGTGCTGAAATAGCAGAGGCATGAATTTTAATTGACAAGAAGGATAGGCCCTTGTGGAGAATTTCTGTTAAGTACTGAAGAATATGAGGTAAGCTGGGCACAGTTGTGCACATCCCCTGAGTCTGGCTCCAGGAATAGTATCTTTTCCACTTTTCACCATAGGATTTTCTAGTACTAGGCCTCCATGCCTCCAGAATGACATCTAGCACCTGCTTACTGAGGGATGCTATTGGAGAGCTCAAGGAATTAGCCAGGCTGCAAGGTTCAGGGTTTGAAGCTGAGGGTGCAGAATCCAGCCGGCCTGCTGGGACAGCAGGGAAGGGGCCTGAGGCAGGTGCCATGGTTCCAGCAGTGTCATACTGCGCAAGATGGGTGCCAGTGCTGGCGTGGCCAGTCTGATACAATCAGTATTGTCTTTGGCTTATCCTGTTTGATCTTTTGCAGAACCTTCGAGAGGAGAGGCAGAGGGGGAAAGGCATAAACTGAGAGGCTTTCCCAGGTAAAGGACAGCGCATCCACTTTCCAAGCTTGACTGTGGGAAGTCCTTGTGCAGAAATTGTCCAATTGGTAGTTCTGAGGGGAGGCAAACAGGTCCATCTCTGGAGTCCCCCATTTGTTCCTCAAGAGGTTGAATATTTTTGGTTCCAGTTTCCATTCGTGTGGGTCCATGAGATTTCTGCTTAGGTCATCTGCCAGTGAATTTAGCTTGTCTGGCAGGAACTGAGCTTATAGATGCACTTGGTAAGCTCAAGGCTGTTTCACAGAGCCATGGCTAGTCTGCAAAGAGGGTAAAAGTGGGTTCCCCCCTGCTTATGTACCACAACTGTGGTGTTGTGTCTTTACCAATAACGGTCCTGGAAGAATGTTGTCTTTAAAGGCCATCAGGGAATAACTGTACAGCTAACATTTCTTTTTGGTTGATATGCAGGTGCATATGTCTCAGGTTCCATTTGCCCTGAATGTACTGCCCTGCCAAGTGAGCCCCCCAAGCATAGTCTGATGTGTCTGTTAGGGTTTGGGCAGCATGGAGTAGAGTGAAAGGGAGCCCCTTGTTGTGGTAGCAGGCCTCTGCACACCAACGGAACTCTGTCTTTATACAAGGAATGATGGGAATCATTGATTCCAGGTCCTGAGAATGTTGACACCATAGGCTTTTTAGATACCATTATAGATTCCTCATATGCAGTCTTGCATATGGAATTAGTAGAATGCAAGAGGCCATGAACCCCAGGGCTTGCAGAATTTTCCCTCCAGATAGCTGGGTCTTTGTGGCCAGTAGTTTGAAGTAGGTTGTCAAATAAACTTGTTTCTCTGGACTGAGGAAAGCCATTTGGGAACTTATGATCAAGCTTGCTTCCAGGAATACAATCTGTTGGCAGGGTACTAAGTGGGATTTTTTTTCATTTATGGTGTACCCCAGTGAGGTTACAAGTTTCTTTACGAATGTCAGATGTTTTAATAGCAAGTCCTGGCTTTCTGCCTGAATCAGACAATCGTCCAAGTATGGGTATATTTGAATATTTCTCTGCCTGCAAAATGCAATGGCTGGAGCTAGACACTTTGTGAATACCCTGGGCACAGTAGATATGCCAAAGGGAAGTGCAGAGAACTGACAGTGCATGGAGCCTGCACTAAAGCACAGATATTTCCTGCAAGATTCCCTTATTGGAATGTGCAGATAAGCTTCCTTTAAGTCTAAGTTTGCCAACCAGGCATCTTTGCCTACCATAGGAAGCAGCTGTTGGAAGGGTTAGCATTTTGAATTTTGTGATTACCAGAAAGGTGTTTAGAATAGAGAGGTCCAGGATAGGACGCCAGGAGCAGTCTTTTCTGGGTACCAGGAAAAGTCTTGAATAAAAACCTTGTCCCCTTTGTTCTGCTGGGACAGGTTGAATAGCCCTGATACTTAGAAGAAAGAGAACCTGCTGTTGGGCCTCCACCCACTGATTTGGGGGTAGGTCTGGCGAACCATTTGGGGTTCGGCAGGGTGCGGAAGTGGAATCTGTATCCCTGGGAAGCTATATTCAAAACTCATTTGTCCTGGGTAATGAGTTCCCAGTTTTTTGCATGTAGGGCAAGTTTTCCTCCTAAGGGGGCAAGCGGTTGAGCAGGGCTTGGAAGGGTTAAGGTTAAGTCATTGTGCCATTTTTCTGTAGGGGGGTGGCTTACTACTCCCTGCTTTGGAAGTGGGAGCCCCTCACTGCTTAGGATTGTGCGAAGCCTGAGACTGTAACCTAGGTGGTGTCTGCTGTTCCTGGGTTTGGACTGAGAAGGCCTGAAAGACTGGAAAGAACAAATTCTTTGAAGGCCAATGCCTACTTAATATGGGAGGCTGTACTTGTAGGAAATCTTTAAAAGATTGCATAGATTTGGCTTTTTCCTCCATCTTTTTGAGGACTTCTGCTTTGTTGCCAAACAGGCGGTCTTGGTTTAAGGGAGCATCCAGTAATTTAGCTTTAACATGATCTGGCAAGTTTTGCTCCTTAAGCAAAGCATGCCTTCTAAGTACAGACCCAGTGACAGCAGCCCTGCAAGATGCTTCTAAAAAGTCAAAACCACATTGCAAAGTGTGTTTACCAACTTGTTCTGCAGAACGCATTAAATCCTGTAATTCTTTGTGCTCAGCACAGTCAGTAATCAACATCATTTTCTGTTTACGTAGTCCCATAATATGCTGCAGGTACGTTAACAAATGAAACTGGCAATTTAAAGCCGTAACGGCCAAAGTAGTGGAACTGTATACCTTCTTACCGAATCTGTCCAAGGCTTTAGAATCTCTATCAGAAGGGGTAGGATTTTTGGCAGTAGTCTTAATGCCTTTTGGTCCTTGGGAAATGGTTTCTGGATCCATAGTAAGATTCTTTAAGAGGAACTTGTGAGAGTCAGGTACTCTAATACCGGTCAGGTTTTCTGGGAGCTAGAGGTAGTGTCTGGGGAAAGGCTAGACTCCAAAAAAGCATCATCTACAATGTCTAGAACAGGAGGGATAGCTAAAGGCCTGTGTTGAGGAAGGAGTAAGAATTCCCTAAGCCTCTTTTTGGAGTCGGTAATCCTGGCTTTCCCAGCAGAAATGCTCCCTAAGAGTGTGCATGGTTTCACCAAAAGAAAAATCTTCTGGAGGGGAAGCAGAGAGAATGGAATCCTCTGTATCAGAATCCTCATAGGTAGATAAGGGCAAATCCCTGGTAATCAGAAGAAACAAATATCAGATTCCTGATCAGAAGAATCAAAAGGAAAATCAGTTCTAGGACTCTGAGGGGGAAGGCTGGTTCCCCTAATTAAGGTAATAAGGTCTTCAGCCATTCTAAGCATTTGTTTTTTTAGGCATATGGGCCTGAGCATGCGGTTTGGATGTCGATTTTCTAGGTGTGGTGCAAGTTTTAGGCCTGGATGAAGTAGATGGCATTTTAAAATTAAAGTCTGTAGGCCTGAATACACCCCTCAGGTGCCAGTTCCTGCACATCGGCTCCATACCCATCCAAAGTAAAGACATCTGCAGGTTACATAGTCGAAGCATCTCGCAGTATACCGGACTCTGAATGGATTTCAGTATTGGCCTGCAAATCTGAAGTAGCGGGTATCAGGGGCTGCGAAAGCACCTGAGTACCGGCAGACTGGCGACTAGCTTAAAGTAAGTTGTGTACACTTACCATAAATGTAGATTTTAGTGTGTATTCACTGTTGCAGTCATTACATTTGGGTAGATTCCCAAAGCTAAGGTTAGGAGGAGTAATTTAAATAGAATTAGGACCAGCTATAAGGCCCTGCAAGACTGCAGTGGCAAAAACCAGCTCTGGATTTAGAGAAAAATTGGCAAATGATAATGCTTGGTAAACATATGTACAGAACTCCAGGTAGCAGCTTCTAAGATGTCCCTTGTAGGGACGCCCCTGAGAAAGGCTGTAGTGGTAGATGCAGCCCTGGTTGAATGGGGTCCGATGCCCTGTGAGATAGGTTTTCCATGGTGCTTATAGCAGAAATGAATGCAGTGGCCTATCCATTTTGAAATGGTTTGTTTAGAAATAGTTTTCCCCTCTGTCCCTGCAGCAAATGCCACAAGCAGTTGAGGTTTAGTCCTGTCCAAGTAGAATCTAAGCTGTCTGTGCACATCTAAAGAGTGCAGTATCCATTCTCCTTTGTTCTGTGGTTAGAAAAGAAGGTAGGCAAATGAATGGACTGATTAAGAGCCACAATGGATACCACCCTGGGCATGAAGGAGGGATTGGTTCTGAGGGACGCCCTGTCCACATGAAAGATTAAAGGTTCCACTGCCATAAGGGCCTGTAATTCAGATACCCCTCTTGCAGAAGTGATTGTTAAAAGGAAAGCTGTTTTTCAGGAAAGAAATTTTAAATCTGCAGTAGCAGCTTGCTCGAAAGGAGGAAGAGTGAGTTTCTCCAAGACAAAGTTAAGATCCCTGGCTGGGGGGTTGGAGTTCTCCTGGGTGGCCTTAAATTTTTGGTCCGTCTGAGGAACTGCTTAAGTAGTGGGTGAGAGAAAAGGGGAGGCTCTGTGCTATAAATAAGCTGAAATAGCCGAGGCATGCATTTTGATGGAGGAAAAAGACAAGCCTTTATGAAGCATCTCAGTCAAGTACTGTAGAATTTGAGGTAAATTGGGCACTGCTGCGTTCATTCCTTGAGACTGGTTCCAGGCACAAAATCTTTTCCATTTTGCAGCATAAGATTTTCTAGTACTAGGCCTCCTTGCCTCTAAAATGATATCCATAACTTATTTACCGAGGGATGGTAAAGGAGAAATTAGGTAATTAGCCAGGCTGCTAGGTTCAGGGTTTGCAGCTGAGGGTGCAGAATCTGGTTCTCCTGCTGAGAACAGGGAAGGAGTCTGAGGCAGGTGCCATGGAGCCAAGAGTGACACACTGCGCAAGAGTGGGCACCAGTGTTGGCGAGGCCAGTCTGGTGCAACTAAAATAGTCCTTGGCTTGTCCTGTTTGATCTTTAGTAGTACCTTGGAGAGCAGAGGAGGAAAGGCAAACTGATTTGGTTTTTCCTGCTGAAGGATAGAGCGTCCACTTTCCAAGCTAGCTTGTGGGGAATCCTTGTGCAAAATTTGTCCAGTTGATGGTTCTGGGGGGAGGCAAACAGGTCTATATCTGGACTCCCCAATTTGCTTGTGAACATGTAGAAAAACTTGGTTCCCATTTCCACTCGTGTGGGTCCATGAGGTTTCTGCTTAGTCCATCTTGCCAGTGTATTTAGTTTTCTTGGCAGGAACTGAGCTTGTAGATTCACTTGGTAGCACAAGGCTGTGTTCCACAATGCCATGACTAGTCTGCAGAGGGGGTAAGAAAGTGTATCCCCCTACTTATGTACCACATGACAGTGGTGTTGTCCGTCTTTACCATTAGTTGTCTTGGAAGAATGCAGTCCTTGAAGGCTGTCAGAGCATTCTGTACAGCTAACATTTCCTTTTGATTTATGTGCAGGTGCATTTGACTTAGGTTCCATTTGCCCTGAATGCACTTCCCCTGCAGGTGAGCCCCCCCCCATGCATAGTCTGATGCATCTGTTAAGATTTGGCCGGCAGGGGTGTGAATGGTAGTCCCCTGTTTTGGTGGCAGGCCTCTGCCCATTAAAGGAACTCTAGGTGTAGGCAAGGTATGATAGGAATCCTTGCTTCTAGATCCTGTGAATGTTGACACCATAGGCTTGAGATACCATTGTAGTTTCCTCATATGCAGCCTTGCATATGGAATTAGAAGAACGAGGTCATGAACCCCAAGGCTTGCAGTACTTGCCTTGCAGATGGCTGGGTTTTTGTGGCCACTGAAGTAGGTTGTCAAATGAATCAGTTTCTCTGGCGTGAGGAAAGCCATCTGGGAAGCTGTATTCAAGCTTGCTCCCAGAAATATAATTTGTTGACAGGGTACCAGGTGTGATTTCTTTTAATTTATGGTGAACCCCAGACAAGTCAGTACCCTTTGAACAAAGGCCAGATTCAAAAGAATGTCCTGGCTTTCTGCCTGAATTAGATAATCGTCCAGGTATGGGTATATTTGAATATTTCTTTGCCTGCAAAATGCAATGACTGGAACTAGGCACTTTGTGAATACCCTGGGCACAGTAGATAAGCCAAAGGGCAGTGCAGAGAACTGATAGTGCATGTAGCCTGCTTTGAAGCATAGGTATCTTCTGCAAGACTCCCTAATAGCAATGTGCAGGTATGCTTCTTTTAAGTCTAGAGTTGTCAACCATGCATCTTTGCCTAGCATAGGAAGCAGCTGGTGAAGAGTCAGCATCTTGAATTTTGGAATCACCAGAAAGGTGTTTAGAGTAGAAAGGTCCAAGATAGGATGCCATGTATTGCCTTTTCTGGGTACCAGGAAACATCTCAAATAGAAACCTTGTCCCTTTTCCTCTTCTGGTACCAACTGAATAGCTCTCATGTTTAAAAGAGAGAGTACTTGATTTTGGGCCTCTGCCCACTGATTTGGGGGTAGATCTGGCCACCTGCTTGGTGTTGGTAACGTGTGGAAGGTAAAATCTGTATCCTTGGGACACTATATTTAAAACCAATTTGTCCTGGGTAATTAGTTCCCAGTTTTTGGCCTGTAGACCAATCTTTCCGCCTAAAGGAGCATTCAGTTGGGAAGTGCTTGGAAGTTTTAAAAGCAAGTAATTGAGACAGTTTTCCAAAGGGGGGGGGGTCTTACTACTACCAGATTTTGGTGCGGAAACCCCCCACTGCTTAGTCTTGTGTCGCCCTTGGGACTGAATCCTGGGGTTTCTGCTGTGTCTGGGTTTGGCTTGAGAAGACCTGGAAGGGGCTGGAAAGGGCCAATTTTTAGAGGGCCAGTGCCTACGAAATCTAGGAGGCTGAACTTGTACGAAATCTAACAGTTTGCATAGATTTAGCTTTATCTTCCATCTTTTTAAGAACTTCCTCAGCCTTGTTGCCAAACAGGCAGTCCTGATTTAAGGGAGCATCCAACAATTTAGCTTTAACATGACCAGGCAAAGATTGCTCCTTAAGCCAAGCATGCCTTCTGAGCACAGACCCAGCAACAGCAGCCCTGCAAGAGGCCTCTAATGTATCAAATCCACATTGCAAAGTATGTCTTCCAACCTGTTCAGCAGAATGCATTAAATCCTGTAATTCTTTATTTTCAGCAGAGTCAGGAATCAACATCATTTTCTGTTTAAGCAATCCAATAACATGTTGTTGATACTTTAACATATGAAACTGGCAGTTTAAATCCCTAACTGTTAAGGTTGCAGAAGTTTAAACCTTCTTACCCCATCTATTCAGCGTCCTGGAGTCTTTATCAGAGGGGATAGGATTTTTAGCAGTAGAAGCCTTAATGCCCTTGGGTCTCTGAAATAGTCTCTGGATCCGCAATAGGATTTTTAAAAAGGAACTTGTGTGAATCAGGAACCCTGTAATATCAGTCAGGTTTTCTGGGAGCAGGAGGCAAAGAATCAGGGGCCAAACTAGATTCTGAGAAGGCATCAACAATGTCTAGTACAGGAGGTATAGCTAAAGGTCTATGCTGAGGCAGGAGTAGGAAATCCCTAAGCCTCTTTTTGTAATCAGAAAAATCTTGGCTTTCCCAGTGGAAATGCTCCCTTAAAGTATATAAGGTCTCACCAAAATAAAAATCCTCTGGAGGGGAAGCAGAGGGAATACAGTCCTCTGCATCAGAATCCTCATAAGTAGATAAGGGCAAATCCAGATCAGAGGAATCAGAAAAATCAGAATCCTGGTCAGAAGATTCATAAACAACTTCAGTCCTAGGTCTCTTAGAAGGGGGAGGGGGTTGGCTTCTCCTGAATAGAGTTATAAGATCTTCAGCCATTCTTATTTGTTTTTTAGGCATACAGGCCTGAGCATGCAGCCTGGGCGTCTGATTCTTAGGCATGGTTCGAGATTATAGCCTAAATGAAGGAGGCGTCTGTTTAATATGCAAGTCCGTAGGCCTGAACACCCTCAGATGCCGGTGCCTGCACAGCAGCTCCAGACTCATCCAAGGTAGAGACATCCGCTGGTTCCACAGTTGAAGCATCTCGCGGCATACTAAGACTCCAAATGGGTCTCAGAAGAGGCCTGCAAGTCAGAAGTAGCGGGTATCAGGGGCAGTGAAAGTGCCTCACTGAGTACTGGCGAACTAGCTTAGGGGAAGCATTGTCGGCAGCTTTGGACCTCGGCGGTCTCTGTCTTCATCTTTGCGTTTTTTCAGAATCCCAGTAGTCTGATGGTTAACCAACATTTCCAGACAATTAAACAGAGAACCAAAATATTTAGAGGCAAAAATATACCAACGACGGATAGTGCGCTGATTAAATAAAGCACAAAACTGACAGCAAGGTACGTCGTGGTCAGGGCCTAGGCAAGGAATACAGTACAAATGAAAATCTTTGTGAGGTATTTGCTTTCCACAAGTAACGCAATTATTAACTTTTACTGACATCTGAAGGAGCAAGAAAAAGTTTCCCCAACGGGGTACTTGGCTTTAGTTGAAGACTTTGGTTCTGAAACTCAAAAACGAAAATTTCAGGAGTCATCCGACTGGCACTTGTGAACTGCTTCTGCTTCAGGCACTGCACGGCAAGAAAGACTGATGTAATGGTGTCGTCTACATGCTTTACACCACGGACGACCTGACGTCATGGAAGAAGGGACAGCAACTGACGCAGGACCCAAGACTTTGTTAATCAGGCCGACTGTGGGCCAATGCAAGCAGATAACCCAATTGTAATGACTGCAACAGTGAAACACGAAGAACATCTGAAGCGTTGTCAGCAGTTTTGGACCTATGTCTCTGTCCTTTTCCTTATGTTTTTTCGGTTGATCGGTAGTCGATGGCTTAACGAAGCCATTTCGGAGTACGGATACAGAGTACCAAAATAATTTGCTGCAAAGATAGCCCGACAAGTAGCTCGGGGGTTGAACAAGGCACAAAACTGACAGCAAGGGATGTTGTGGTCTGGGCCTAAGCAAGGAATGCAGTACAAATGAAAATCTTTATGAGGTAGTGGCTTTCCACAGGCAAGACAATTCTTAACTTTTACTGACATCGGTTAGTGCAAGAAAAAAGAATCTCCAATGCGGTACTATGTTTTTTTGAAGACCGGTTCTGAAACTCGAAAATGAAAATTTATGGAGTCGGCTGACTGGCACTTAACTGCTTCGGGCACCTCACGTCAAGAAAGACTGATGTAATGGCGTCGGCTGCATGTTTTATACCCCTGACGACCTGGAAGAAGAGACAGCATCCGATGCAGGAATTCAAGACTCTGGTATTCAGGCCGGCTGAGGGCTACCTGCAGGCAGATAACCCAAATGTGATGACTGCAACAGTGAATCACGAAGAACATCTCAGATGAATCCACTTAATCTTGCCCTCTTCCCCTGCTGGACAAATTTCCTCAGCTCCGTTCACAAGTTCTCTGGGTGATAAATATGCCTGATACACATATAAAACTAAAGGGACTAAAACATTTTCACTGTTTATATATTACTATTAATTTCCACAAATAAATTCCAGTTTCTCCTTTATGTTTTAAGTGCCATAATAAAAGCATTTTCTATCCATATGCCTAAATACTTCATTTGTGCCTCCCCATAAATACGTGTACAGCTGAACTAGTGTGTGTGTGTGTGGAGGTACAAAATTTACAGCTATAGCCTTTGTTTTATCATTAAATTTCATACCCAGAAAAGACTTAAATGGTCTCAAAATGTTTCCCAACACAGAGATGATCTTCTCTGGATTTATCACATACAAATTATCTGCAAATAAAGCCACCTTTTCTATTACCACACCAATTCTATTTTCTTTACCAATGACTAAAAAGTCAGCAAATCTCCCTTATCCAGATGTTTATGGTCAGACTTAACCAGTTGTCTTTCAAGACTATATTATCTTCGCTGAAGGATGACAGCAACAATCAAAATATTAAAAAAGCAAAAACAGATCCAGGAATTCACAACAGACATTTATTTATTTACTGGGAAATTCCGACTGGATGCAGGTCATTTTTCAGCGGATGCCTGGGGAGAAAAGCTCCACATCATGTACATGATAGAGAAAAAAAGTTGTGGCAACAGTAAACATTACAGGTTGTTGGCTTTAATACAATAACAAGATATTGATTATCAACAGTATATACAGTAAATGTTGGAAGTTAAGATAGTTTCTGGTAGTTTATATTAGTAACAAAGTTGTCAGACAAGATTTTAAAAGTATGTAAAGACAACGAGCTATTTCCGGCTGTGGTTAGTAGTGGCGGTACAATAGCTGGGTTAAGAGTCTTGGTGGGGGGGGGGGGGGGGGAGAGATGCAGGGTAGGGGTGTTAAGTCTGGATTAGAACAAGATCAAAGCCAGTGCAAATTTAAGTGGAACTTAAGCGCAGTCTTGAAAAGGCTGCTGGAAGGTAGAGTAGTTATACAGGGTTGAAGATTGTTCCAAAGTTTAGATATGGTACATGAAAGTATGGCTTCTCCTGCTGAGTTTTTGGGTTTGATAACAGTGAGTTGAATTTTGATGCTTGATCTTAGGGGCCTAGTGGGGTGATAGGGTTGGGGAAGGGTTTGATGGGAAGAGATGTTAAGGGGGTGGTTAATAAGTTTATGAGCAAGGGTGAGTTGATTAAAGTGGAGTTGTGGGAGTTCTAGCCAGTTTAGCTCTTTAAGGGAGATAATGATGTAGGAGGTTCCAGTAGCAAATTTAGCAATTTTGTTGCAACAAGCATCCAGCTTGTGTAGGTCTGTCCGTCTAAGGTTGTAAGTATGGGGGATGCATAGAGCAGGGTGGAGATTAGCTGGGAATTGACTATGGAGACTCTAGCTGCCTTGGTTAGGAATTGGCAGCTTCGACATAATGCATCAAGTTTCTTGTGAACTTTTTTATTGTGAGATTTGCGTCAAATCTAAGTTTTTTGTCTATTTCCACACCAAGTAATTTTGTGTGTTCTGATGGAGAGATGACGGTATTGTCTTTGGCAAGAATGTTGAAGTGGGGGTGTTTTGGGTGGCCTTGAAAGGTTGGAACAGGAGAAGTTTTGTCTTACTTGGGTTGAGTAGGAGCCAAGCATTGGATAGCCAGCTTTCTACAGAAGAGAAGGATTCCTGTGTGATTTGTTGTAGTTCTAGTAGAGTGGGGGGCAGAGCAGATGAGAGTAGAGTCGTCTGCGTACTGTATAAGAGATGCTTGTGTGGTGGCAGTATGTAGGCTGTTAGGGAAAAGTGAGAATAGCAGAGGGCCAAGGATAGACCCTTGGGGAACTAGGAGAGTAACTGGGAGGTGAGGTGAAATGTTATCATACCAGATTACTGATTGCTGGCATCCGTGTAGATAGCTGTGGAACCAGTTGCAAGCTGACTGAGAAAGAGGTTGGGGAGAGTAAAGAGTAGTAGCTCATGAGATACCATGTCAAAGGCCTTTGAGAGATCTAGAAATACGGCAGTAGAGAAGAAGCCATTGTTTTTATGATGAAGTATAGTGTTGGTGAAGGAGAGCAGAGCGGAGGCAGTGCTGTGATATGGCCTGAAACCATGTTGGGTTTTGGAGAGGAGATCATTAGCTAGGAGGTAGTTGGAGACCTGGATGTTGATACATTTTTCAAGTATCTTGGAGAGAGGGGAGAGGATAGCAATGGGGCGGTAATTAGAGAGGTCGGTGGAGGGGGTGCCTTTGTGGAGGGGAATGATGTGGGATATTTTCCATATCGAGGGAACATAGCCTTCTGTTATGGAACAGTTGATTAGAATTGAAATTGGGTAGGCTAGTGTATTAGCTGCAATTTTCAAGTATTCAGAGGGGAGGTTTGTCAACTGCGAGTTTGGTGGGTTTAGGTTTCGACAAGTCTTTTTATGTTGGAGGTAGGTACTGAGGTGAAGAAGAGGGGAGTGGGGTGGTTTAGAGTTAGGAGTTGGTGGGCTGTTGTAGGGAAGTGTTTGTTTAGCGATGTTATAGTTTCAGTGAAGTGTTTGCTGAATGATTCAGCAATACTGCTGGAGGAGGGGGGTTTCAACCTTCCTTGGGTGGAGGACAGTGTTAATAGTGGACCAGAATTGCTTAGTGTTGTGGTTGGCACAGTTTAGGGTAGATTTATAGTAGAGGGATTTGTCTAACTTGATATGCTTTTTGGCTTTATTGCACAGTTCAAGGAATGATTACCTATCTGAATTATTTTTTTGTTAGTCGCCAGTGCTCCCAGGCCTTATCTCTGGATTTCATTAGGGTTCTGGTGGTCTTTTGTAACCATGGGGCATGCCTGGATCTGACTTTGGCATTTCTTACAGGAGCATGGGTGTTTAGGATGGAGAGAAAGGTACTGTTGAAGTGGACAGCCTCATCTAGGTTGAGGTATTTTAGTGACCACCAGTTAATTTTTTGCAGGGAGGAGATGGAGTTGAAGTTGGACTTGTTCCGTATTTGCCTGTGGATAGTGGGCTTCACACGGTTTCTGTGGTGCCAAACTGGGAAATTGGGGGAATGGTCACTAAGATGGTCAGGTAAGCAGTCTGCTAGGTAAGTGAGGGGCTTTGTTGAACAGGATCCAGTCAAGTAAGGTATGATTGTTAGGGTTTTTGTTGATTCGGGTAGGGGATTGAATGAATTGAGTGAACCCATGGAGATTAAGGTGAATGGTTGGGAGACCGTTATTACAGGATAGCCAGATGATGTTAAAGTCACCGAGAATGATGGCTTCCTGGGGTACAGATAGAGTAGACAGTAGACACACACCTCAAACTAAGAACCAGCATGGAAAACAAAGCAACCAGTCGCTCCAGGAAAAATAGACCAAATTTATTGCACAAACACAGGTTAAGTGCTTTCGTCAAAGCAGATCCACAAGACTTCCTCGGAACAGAACCTGTGTCTGTGCAATAAATTTGGACGTTTTTTCCTGGAGAGACTGGTTGCTTTGTTTTCCATACAGATATAGCCCAGCTCAGGAGATTTTCTAGGGGTGCAATATTTTGCCCTGGTGGGAAACAGCATCCTATGATATTGATTGTTTTGTTTGGGTTTAGTTTAAGATTGACAAAGGATTTCTTCATTGTTGTGAGGGGCAGAGGAGTTCAGGAGTTGAATACTGAGGTGGTGTTTAAATATCAATGCTACACCACCTCTTTTATGGACAATCTGTCTATGCAAAGGATGTTGTACTCAGGTGGATGTATTTCCTCACTTTTGATGCGAGGTTTGAGCCAGGTTTCAGTTAGGAAGAGAATATCTGGGGAATATATGCTTATGCTGGCATGTACTTCTTGTATTTTATTGCATAAGCTTCTGATGTTTAGGGACATAAGTAGGTCCGTTGTTTTCTTGTTGGCTATGAGTTGAGTTGGGGGGGGGGGTTTGCTTTTACTAGGGTTTGTGGTTGGGTTGTATTTGGGAGGACCAGGGTTTGGATGGAGGTCTCCAGCGAGGGCAAGTTTATAGAGGGTGTTTAGGATATGTTTTATATATATAGTAAATTGCTTATGGTATCTTAGGGATATTTTATTTTTGAGTGTTAGGTGTTTCATAATGGAGTGTGTGTACTGGGAAGATGGTTTTGGTGATAGGAGTTGTGTAATTATAGTGTAAATGTTTGAGGGAGGGTGTTGAGAGAGTACAGTGGAAGTTGTTGGGGAATGTGACTGTGGAGCTTTGGTAGGATGTAATGTGAGCTCCAACTACACAGGTTAGGATTGTTATATTAGGTAGTAGCATGACTGTGATGGATGTAGGGGGAGGGGTGAGTAGTGGTGTAGTCTAATTGCTGGCAATTAGGGGTGGGGTTAAGGCTATGAATAAATACAGAGGTACTGGGGTGGGTGGGAACAGGGAAGGGAGTGGAGTGAGCTAGACCCCTCCCCCAGGCTAAAGATTGCAGGGTAAGTGTCTAAATAGCCAACTTGTTAGGAGTTATTAGAATCTAGTAGGGAAAAACAATCTACAGACCTGATTTCAGCTGTGTCCCTTCTGGGCAGATACCTACTTTGAAGCAGACAAAAAGTGGCAGTTGAAGTACCTTTTTGCCTCTATTTTATAAGTGGGCAATTCCAGTGGGTTACCTTTTTTCACCTAGAGCTTATCTTAGTTTACTGATAACTAAAAAGAAAAAGTTAACTGGGGAATGTATTTACAGCAGATGGGGGTGGAGGTGCAGCTGCCGTCCCTAGCCGTGGGTAGAGCCAGTTATTTCTGCTTTAGACAAGGTACTTTCTACAGTAGCAGCCTAAGAGGGAAATGCAGCTAGACACCTACAGTAACTTACTGTTTAAAGCCCTTGAGTCCTTGCAGCTGGTTTCTTCACTGCAGATGCGGCCAATGGCCAAGGAGTCAGCAAGTGGGGGACTGAGAAAACCCGTTAGCAAGGACAGTGGTCAAGTAACATTTTCTGTTTAAAGCCCTCAAGTCCTTGTGGCTGGTTTCTTCACTGCAGATGCGGCTAATGGCCAAGGATTCAGCAAGTGGGGGACAGAGAGAACATGTTCCCAGGGACATTGGTCAAGTAACTTATTTTCTGTTTAAAGCCCTTGAGTCCTTGTGGCTGGTTTCATCACTGCAATTTCATCTCCAAAATGAAGTCAGACTTCCTCAGAGTTGAAGTGAATAAACCAAGCTACATACAATTAAAATCATCCAGGTAACATAAGGATCAGTAACAAGGGTAAAAATGTCAAAATCATCCTGAAATAAACTAATTTTAAAAGGCATCAATTTTAGTAAATATTTGACAGT
The DNA here is from genome assembly GCF_019279795.1 of Protopterus annectens. Classification (NCBI taxonomy): domain Eukaryota; kingdom Metazoa; phylum Chordata; order Ceratodontiformes; family Protopteridae; genus Protopterus; species Protopterus annectens. The sequence continues at coordinate 543,001,518 of NC_056726.1, forward strand.
ACTGATGCAACTTACACAAGCACTGTTTTTTTTGCCCACTGAGTTATTTGTCAACTAAACTCTCAGCATCACCTGTCCTAAGTTTTGGATTGCATGACTAACCCAAAATGGTGAATGTTTTTAAACTTTTACATAATGTACTTGGCCTAAACAGGACGTTAGTGAAAGCCATGGCTCTTGACATCAATCATATCCTCAAAACCCTCGAGAGAGCCTTCTAGTATTTTTTAATCAATGTAAAAGGTTTCCAGTCTGTGCACAAAACTACAAACACCACTATGGTGTAACTGTAGCAAAACGTTTTACTCCCTTTTTTCCCATGGGAGAAAACCTATGGACCCTCATGAATGAGCCAGTATATCTTACAAAATCCGCATTGTTCCCGTTATAATAATGTATTCATATTAAGAAAGCTTTCATTAATAAACATGACAAATTCTGGATACAGCCTTTAATTGCTTATTTTTTTAATGACAATAGGAAGGTAATTTTTACGAAGTATTTTAACACTGCAATCCCCTGCTTGGGCACAATACAGTAAAGGGCTTCAAGAAATTTGCCTTTTGGGTTCTAGATCATGTACCACAGGACTCTAAGGGAGGGGGATGTTAAAAGTTTCGACAAGATAATTGAGTTGGCAATCATACCTCAACTCATGTGCAGGTTCTGATTAATGATGGCACAAACAAATGCTTTGGACACTAAAGATAAGTAAAATGTGTCATTTCATGACTTTTAATTTAACATTTGACCAGTCATTATTTGTCATGCTACTTGGGTGTTTTTACTCTAATACAGATTTATAGTAAGCATTTTTTTCAGCAGTTAACTGGTACTGCTAAGGAGTTAGGCTAATTCAGTCCTAGAAGTACGTACAGTTGTGTACACTTACCATAAATGTAGATGTTAAGAGTGTATTCACTGTTGCAGTCATCACCTGTGGATTATCCCTGTTGTAGTGGCCCTTGGTCGGCCTGAATACCAAAGTCAATGTTTTTGTGTGCCGGCTGCAGTCGCCTGACATCAGGTCGTCAGTGCTATAAAGCAAGGCAGTTGATGTAATTTCATCAGTTTTTCTTGTCCTAACCAGTCAGAAGTGCAAGAGAAGAGAGAGAAGTGGTCCTGGTGGCTAAAAGCCACCTTGGGAAGTTTATGCCCCCCTAGGGGAAGATGTTAAATGGGAGATGGAGGGAGGGAAACCAAGACTGCAACAGTGAATATGCTCAAACGGAGGTCCAAGTAGCGCCTCAATAATGTCAAGATACTCTGGATACCACCTTAGGCATAAATGTAGGATTAGTCCTCCTTGCTGAAGTAATTGCCAGTAGGAAAAGCAGTTTCATGACAGGTGTTGTAGGTCTGCTGTAGGTCTAGTGCTTCAAGAATAATGTCTTTAACTCTTTGGGAAAAAGTTGGATTAGCTGCTGCTATGTGATGTATCAAAGGAAGAGGTGGGGATGCATATGCTGTTTAGGCCTTTCCAGTTGAAGGAGAGAGTGAGTCTTTCCATGCTAGTGGTGGGTGGAATGTCTTTGTGCATTTTTTTTTTGCTGATTGAGAGGAGATGTGATAGGGAAATCGTCTATCTGTGGCATTCCCATTGATTGTCCTGAAGATGAAGAATGGGTGCAGCTTCCGTTCGCATGCATGGGTCAGTGGTTCTCTGTAGTATATCTGCTAGAGTATTGTCTTTCCCACAACAAATGCCTGTAATTGAATGTTGTAGCAGGAGTGCCAGGGTCCACAGCTCCAAGTCATTTCTGCATAGGGGTATGAATGATGAGCTCCTGTGTGTTTTGATGATGTACATGACTGTGGTGTTGTGTCTGTCCTTATCATCAACTGGCCTTTCTTGATGGTTTGGTTTGAACTTTGATTGCCAAACTTTTTTTATTTCTTTTAGATTGATGCAGGTGAAGAAGATGATCCTGTGTCCACAATCCCACATGCATTTGTCATGCATGTGGGCCCCCATCCCTGGTCTGGAGGCGCTGGTGTGATGGTCTGGCTTGGTTGACATCTGAAGGGCAGGCAGGCCCTGGGTGGCCTGGCCCTGCCTGAGCCCACCATAGGAACTCCTGTTTTAAGGATGGAGATGAGGATTGTTTCTTCTAGACTGTGTTGTCTGTGTTGGGACCATAAATTCTTTTAGTACCACTGTTCTTTCCTCATTAGTAATAGTCTATGTAATGGGGCATGATGCATGCCATGAAGCCCCCCGCCTGTAGAAATTTTTTGCCTGTTAGCTGCCCTGTTTTGTTAGTTTGTTCAAGAGTAGAGGAAGTTCTTTTTTTTTTTGTAAGTAGGAAGGAATCATTTGTTGTACTGTGTCAGTTTCAGCCCATAAGAATGTTCTTACTTGATCAATTCAGCCTTTTCTTTTGTAAAATTGACTGACTGTAGCAGTCCTTGACTTTTGTAAATGACCTGTATCCTTTCTGTGTAGCAGCTTGCTTTTGGTTGTCGTCAAAGTTGTCAGCTTGTCAGTATCTGTAAATTTGAATTCCAGTAGTTCCAGGTATGGATTACTGATTGAAGGCATTTTGTGAATACTGATGCACAGTATTGGCAGAGTGTGAAGCTGCTGGCAAAAGATAAGCCAAGGATCCTGCGCAGATTGGCTGAATTCCACAGAGCAGAAAGGTCGAGGTAGGTTGTGCAGGTATGCCTCCTTGAGATCTAGAGTTAGGAGTTCCTACTTGAGACCTGTTTTTACCCAAAGTTGCTTGGGGAGTCAGCATTTTGAATGAGGTCACTGTGGTCAGATTTTTGAATTTGGACAGGTCTAGAATTGGTCTTTGGGTTTTTTCCTTCAGCCGAGCGGACCCCCGACTTTGAATCCCGGGCCCGACAGGCTGCCTGCACGACAGACAACCAACCCATGTGTTAGCATCAGCAGATGCATCCATGAAGGACATCATCTACATTTATGTAAGTGTACACACCTGTACTATGTTCTTCATGTTTCACTGTTGCGGTCATCTGTGGGAGGATTCCCGAAGCAGAGGAAAGGGGTGGAAGTATAGGTTGAGTCTTGGGTATGGGTCAGGAGGCCCTGCAGAATTGCAGAGGCAAACCCTGCTCTAGACTTGAAAAAGAGAGGTAAGGTGGTAATGTTTTGTAAAAGGTATGGACAGAGGTCCAGGTGGCCACTTCCAAGATGTCCCTGATGGGTAACTCTTCTAAGGAAGGCAGCGGAAGTGGAAGTAGCCCTAGCGGAGTGGGTAAAAGACAGACTTCGGGATGGGTTTCCCATGTAGTCTAGCAAAAATGGATACAGTGTGAAATCCATTTGGAAATGGTTTGTTTGGAGATGGGCTTCCCCTCTGCCCCTGGGGCAAAGCTTACAAGTAGCTGGTCTGTTTTTCTGAATGGTTTAGTACGCTCTAGACAGTATCGGAGTTGCCTGTGTACATCTAGTGAGTGTAGAATACTTCCCCCCTTGTTTTGAGGGTTGAGAAAGAAGGTGGGAAGGTGTATGGCCTGGTTAAGGGTCACATCTGATACCACCTTGGGCATAAAGGAGGGGTTAGTCCTCAGGGAGACTGTCTGCATGGAAAATGAAGGGCTCAACAGCCATGAGAGCTTGAAGTTCAGAGACCCTTCTAGCTGAGGCGATAGTTAGCAGGAAGGCAGTCTTCCATGAGAGGTATTTCAATTCTGTAGAACTGGCAGGTTTGAAAGGAGGCAAGGTTAATTTTTCTAACATAATTCAGATCCCAGGGTGGCGTGGAAGGCATGTTATTAGAAGCCCCTCTGAGGAACTGCTTAATCAAAGGATGAGAGAAGACGGGTGGGTCTGAATCATAATGGGCTGAAATGGATGAGGCATGAATTTGGAAAGAGGCCACTACTGAGCAAGTCTGCTAGGTAATCCAGGATGAGAGGGATGGAAGGTTGGGAGGTACTGCCCCCTTTTGACTGTTTCCAGGAGCAGAATCTTTTCCATTTTCCTGCATATGATTTTCTTCTGCTGGGCCTTCTGGCCTCTGTGATGACGTCCATGACCTGCTTGCTTAACAGGGACTCCGTTAGTTTTTAGTGTATAAGCCCTCCTGGGTCAAGAGGTCTGACATCAGGGGAAGCAGCTTTGGGGGCTGTAAGGTCAGGCTGCGTAATAGAGGGTACCAATGCTGTCTGGGCCAGTCTGGAGCAATGAGGATGGCCTTTGGTCTCTCCTCTTATTTTGATCAGAACCTTGGGAATAAGGGGCAGAAGAGGGCATGCGTACACAAGAGGGATTTCCAGGGGAAGGTCAAGGCATCCAACTTCCATGCTACGAGGTGGAAAGTACAGTTGTGTACACTCCCATAAATGTAGATGTTCAAATGTGGGTTATCTGTCTGTAGGTAGCCCTCAGTCGGCCCAAATACTAGAGTCTTGGGATTCTGCGTCAGATGCTGTTGCCTGTTCAATGACGTCAGGTTGTCAGGGGTATAAAACATGTAGCCGACGCCATTTCATCAGTTTTTCTTGCCCTAGATGTCAGGAGCCCCCAAAATAGGAAGCTATTACATGGTGTGGAACACCTCCAGTAAAAAGTAAATGTGTTTTTCGGCTTTTCCCGGTTAGGGGTCGCCACAGTGGAACTCCGGTCCACTAATGACTGGCAGTAGATTTTTTATGTGCAGAGTTGCCAACCCTGACGCACAACCTTCAACGAAGGTACGCCCATTCACGCATGTCTCCATGCAGAAGACGCTCTAGCTGAGAATCGAACCGGACAGTGTCTTATTGTAAGGCTAAATACTCCTGCCATAAAAGATGGCCATAAAGAGGATAGGTAAAAAGGACAGAGAAAGCCAAGGGGCTGGGAGGGAAACCAGGACTGCAATAGTGAATACACTCTAACATCTACATTTATGGTAGGAGTATACAACTTTACTATGTTCTTCGTGTTTCACTATTGCAGTCATCACACATGGGTGGATTCCCAAAGCTGAGGAAGGGTGGAGGCAGTCAAAAAGTGTTGGGGCTGGCTAGCAGGCCTTGTAAGACTGCTGTAGCAAACCCAGCTCTGGATTTAGAAAAAACAGGTAAGTGGTAATGCTTGGTGAAGGTGTGTACAGAACTCCAGGTTGCAGCTTCCAGGATGTCCCTGGTGGGAACCCCCTTGAGAAATGCTGTAGAGGTTGAAGTTGCTCTAGTGGAATGAGTTCTGATCCCCAGAGAGGTAGGTTTCCCATGGTGCTTGTAGCAGAAATGGATGCAGTTTGCTATCCATTTGGAAATGGTTTGCTCCGAAATGGCCTTGCCCTCTGCCCCTGTAGCACAGCTGACTAGTAGTTGGTCAGATTTTCTGAAAGGCTGAGTCTTGTCAAGGTAGAACCTGAGCTGTCTGTGCACACCCAATGAGTGCAGGATCCTTTCCCCTCTATTCTGAGGATTAGGGAAAAAGGTTGGCAAATGGATTGGTTTAAAGCCACACTGGATACCACCTTGGGCATAAAGGAAGGGTTAGTCCTGAGGGAAACCCTGTCAGCATGGAAATTAATGAAGGGCTCCACTGCCATTAGTGCCTGTAATTGAGACACTCTTCTTGCTCAAGTAATAGCTAGAAGTAAGGCTGTTTTCCAAGAGAGGAATTTTAACTCTGCTGAAGCAGCAGATTAAAAACGGGGAAGTGTGAGCTTTTCCAGTACACAGTTAAGGTCCCAGGCCGGGGTGGGAGCTTTCCTAGGGGGGCCTTAAATTGTTACCTCCTCTCAGGAACTGTTTGATGAGAAAAGAGAGGAGGTTCAGAATTATAATGAGTTGAGATGGCAGAGGCATGAATCTTAATGGATAAGGAGGATAGGCCTCTGTGGAGCAGCTATTAGGTAATCAAGGATTTGAGGTAAATTGGGTACAGCTGTGTCCTTTCCTTGAGACCAACTCCAAGAACAATATCTTTTCCACTTTTCAGCATAGGATTTCCTAGTACTAGGCCTTCTGGCCTCAAGGGTTACATCCAGCACCCGTTTGCGGAGGGATGCTGGTGGTGTACTCATGAGATAGGCCAGGCTGCAAGGTTTAGGGTTTGCAGCTGTGGATGCAAAACCTGTCTCTCCTGCTGAGACAGCAGGGAAGGCGTCTGATGTGGGTGCCAGGGTGGCACTGCTGTCAGACTGCATAGGAGTGAGTACCAGTGCTGGCATGGCCAGTCTGGTGCAATAAGGATCGTCCTTGGCCTGTCCTGTTTGATCTTTAGTAGTATTTTTGAGAGGAGGAAAAGCATAAATTGAGGTTTTCTCATGTAAAGGATAGGGCGTCCACATTCCAGCCTCTGCTGCAAGGGTTCCTAGTGCAAAATTTGTTCAATTGGTGGTTTTGGGGGAAGGCAAAAAGGTCCACCTCCGGTGTTCCCCACCTCTGGGTTTGAAGTCTGAATGGATGGCTGGGTACCAGTTTCCACTCATGAGGGTTCAGTAGATTTCTGCTTAAGTCGTCTGCCAGTGAATTTTGCTTGCCTGGCAGGAACCAAGCTTGTAGGTGCACTTGGATGCTCAAGGCTGTGTTCCACAGAGCCATGGCTAACCTGCAGAGTGGGTAAGAATGAGTCCTGCCCTGCTTGTTTATGTACCACATAACTGTGGTGTTGTCTGTCTATCAGGAGCTGTCCTGGAAGGATAAGGTATTTGAAGACTGTCAGAGCATTCTGTATAGCTAGCATCTCTTTTTGATTGATATGCAGGGGAATTTGCTCTGGGCTCCATTTGCCTTGAATGCATTTGCCTGCCATGTGTGCCCCCCATGCATAGTCTGAAGCATCTGTTGTCAGGGTTTGGGTGGCGAGGGGTTAAGTGAAAGGCAGTCCCTTGTTGTGGTTGCATGCTTCTGCCCACCAAAGGAACTCTGTCCTTAGACAAGGTATGATAGGAATCACTGTTTCCAGGTCCTGAGAATGTTGACAACAGAGACTTTTAAGTACCACTGAAGTTTCCTCATATGCAGTCTTGCATATGTTATTAGCAGAATGCATGAGGCCATGAACCCTAGGGCTTGCAGATAGCTGGGGTTTGTTGGCCATTAGCTTGAAATAGTCTGTCAAATGGACCTGCTTTTCTGGAGTGAGGAATGCCATCTGGAAAGTTGTGTTCAGGCTTGCTCCCAGGAATACAATTTGTTGGCTGGGCACCAGTTGTGATTTCTTTTCGTTGATTGTGTATCCCAGTGAAGTTAGAAGTTGTTTTACAAATGCCAGGTGCTGAAGTAGCAATTTCTAACTGTCCGCCTGAATCAGGCAATCTTCCAAGTATGGGTAAACTTTAATATTTCTCTGCCTGCAGTATGCAATGGCTGGAGTAGCCATTTTGTGAATACTCTTGGCACAGTAGATAAGCCAAAGGGAAGTGCAGAGAACTGATAGTGCAGAGCCTACCCTGAAACGTAAATATTTCCTGCAAGACTCCGTTACGGGGATGTGCCAATAAGCTTCTTTTAAGTCTAGGGTGACTAACCAGGCATCCTTGGCTAACATAAAAAGACGCTGTTGCAGTGTAAGCATTTTGAATTTTGGGATCACCAGAAAGGTGTTGAGGATTGAAAGATCCAGGACAGGGTGCCAAGAGATCTCTTTGAGGCACCAGGAACAGTCTGGAGTAGAAACCCAGCCCCTTTGTTCTACTGGAACAGGTTGAACAGCCTTAAATGGAGAAGGGAAAGTACTTGCTTTTGAGCATCTGCCCACTGGTTTGGAGGAAGGTCTGGCAACCCGCTTGGTGTTGGCAGTGAGTGGAAGTAGAATCTGTATCCCTGGGATACAATGTTTAGAACCCATCGGTTCTGAGTAATGGACATCCAGTTTTTTGCATGAAGGGCGAGTTTTCTTCCTAGGGCCGCAAGTACTTGGGCATGGCTGGAAGGATAATTGGAAAGTCATTGTGAGCTTTTTCCATAAGGGGGTGGCTTACCACTCCCTGGTTTTGAGGTGGAAAACCTCCACTGTTTAGCTCTCTGCATACCCTGAGACTGTAGTCTTGGTGGTCTGTTTCCCCTGGGTTTGGACTGAGAAGGCCTGAGAGAGACTGGAAAGGACCAGTTTTTTGAAGGCCAATACATACTGAAGCTAGGTGGCTGAACCTGTAAGAAATCTGACTGTTTGCATAGATTTAGCTTTTTCTTGCATCTTAAGGACGACTTCTGCGTTTGTGCCAAGCAAACACTCCTGATTTAATGGAGCGTCTAGTAATTTTGCTTTGACACGATCAGGCAAGACTTGCTCCTTTAGCCAAGCATGCCTTCTCAGTACAGACCCATTGACAGCAGCCCTGCAAGATGCTTTTAAGGCATCAAACCCACATTGCAAAGTATGTTTACTAACTTGGTTTGCAGAATGCATTAACTCTTGTAAATCTTTATTTTCTGCACAATCTGGAAGCAACACCATTTTTTTAATTAGTTCCATATATTGCTGGTATTTCAACATGTGAAACTTAATTCAAAGCCCTGATGGCAAGAGTTGCAGAGGTATATACCTTCTTACCCCATCTGTCTAAAGCTCCAGAATCCCTGTCTGAAGGGGAAGGGTTTTTGGCTGTAGTAGCCTTAATGCCTTTAGGTCCCTGGGAAAAGGTCTCTGGATCCATAGTAGGATTCTTAGTGAAATTTGTGAGAATCAGGTACTCTGTAGTACCGGTCAGGTTTCTAGGACCTGGTGGTAAGGTGTCAGGAGTAAGACTGGACTCCAAGAAGACACTGTCTACAATATCCAGGACAGGGGGGGTATAGCTAGAGGACTGTGCTGAAAAAATTCCCAGAGTCTCTTTCGACTGAGGATAGCCCTGGCACTCCCAGCGGAAATGCTCTCTTAAGGTATGCAAGGTTTCACCAAAAGAGAAATCCTCCGGAGGGGAGGCAGAGGGAATGGATCCCTCTGCATCTGAATCACCATAGGTAGATAAGAGTATGTTCCTGGTAATCAGAAAGGTCAGAGTCATCAGACTCCTGGTCTGTATAATCAGAAGGAAATTCAATTTTTTGTATTCTGGCAGGAGAAGGCTGGCTTCCCCTAAATAGATCTAAGCATTTGTTTTTGTGGTGTAGGAGGTTGAGCATGCGCTTTGGACATCTGTTTTCTAGGCGTAGTGTGAAGTCTGGGCCTGAGAAACCCGGTAGTTTTAGTAGGAAATGAAGTCGGTTTAATATGAATATCGGTAGGTCAGAATACACCCTCAGAAACCAATGCCTGCACAGTGGCTCCGGACCCATCCAAGGTAGAGACATCCGCGCGTTCCATAGTCTGAGCATCTCACGGCATAACGGACTCCGAATGGGTCTCGGTAGAGGCTTGTAAATCTGTAGAAGCAGGCATCAGGGGCTGCAAAGGTGCCTCACTGAGTAACAGCGGACTGGCAACTAGCTTAACGGAAGCGTCATTGGCAGTTTTTGACCTATGCGGTCTGTTTCTGTCTTTGCGCTTTTCGGAAGATCGGTAATCGGATGGATGGCTTACTGAAGCCATTTCAGAATACGGAGAACGAGAGCGAAAGAATTTAGCTACAAAAATAGCCCGATGAATGGTGCGAGTGTTAAGGCACAAAACCGACAGCTAGGGACGTCGTGGTCTGGGTCTAAACAGGGACGCAGTAAGAATGAAAATCGCCGAGAGGTATTTGCTTTCCACAGGCAAAACAATTTTTTCCGACATCGGTTAGAGCAAGCAAAAAAAGAATCCCCAATGGAGTACTTAGCTTTATAAGACTTCAGGTCTGAAACTCGAAAAAAATGAAAATTTCAGGCAGTGGCCGACCGACACTTGTGAACTGCTTCTGCTTCAGGCTCCTTCTCGGCAAGACAGACTGATGTACAGGCGTCAGCTGCATGTTTTACACGCCCTGACGACCTGACATTATGGAAGTGACCGCATCTGACGCAGAAATCCCAAGACTCTTGTATTCGGGCCAATTGAGGGCTACCTGCAGACAGATAACCCAAGGGTGATGACTGCAACAGTGAAACACAAAGAACATCTCCCTGGTACAGAACTTTTGCAGCTAGTGGTTGAGGTGCGAGGCAAAGAGAGCCCCTTCTGGGGTCCCCCACTCCTGAGTGATTTGCAGAAAGACTTCTCTGTGGAGCTGCCATTTGTGGGGGTCCAGTAAGTTTCTGCTTAGATGGTCTGTCAGGGTGTTAACCCCCTGGTAGGTACTGGGTAATTAGGGGTAGCGTCATGGAGGTGGCTGTAAGCCACAGACTCGTGGCTAACCTGCACAGGGGGTAAGATTGGGTGCCCCCCTGCTTGCTGGTGTGCCACAGCGATGTTGTCTGTTTTTATAAAGAGGACCCCGGCCTGAAATGGTGTTGGAAGTCAGAGCCTTTTGTACTGCCATAATTTCTGATTGATGTGCAAGTGAAGTTGCTGGGCATTCCAAAGGCTTTGGGTACACCTGCCTACTAGAGGAGCGCTCTGAGCAATGTTTGAGGCATTGGTGGTGATGGTCTGGCCGGAAGGGCGGAGGATGAAGGGAAGACCCTTGTTCATGGCACAGGCCTCTGCCCACCAGAGAAATTTGGCCCTTAATACATGGGATCAGAGGGAGTGTGGTCGCAAGGGACTGGGTGCTGACACCAAAGGTTCTTTAAGTACCACTGAAGTTTTGTCATGTGAAGCCTCGCGAGGGGTATAAGAAAGATGCAAGATGCCATGTATCCCAGGGCTTGCAGGAACTTACCTGCAGTGAAGTGACTTCTGGAAGCCAGGTGGGTGAAGTAGAGAGGCAGGAAACTCTGCTATTCTGGGGACAGGAAGGCCATTTGAGATACTGCGCATAGCACAGCTCCCAGGAAAACAATTTTTCTGGTGGGGTTTGGTTTAGATTTTTTTCTCATTGATGGTGAACCCTAGGGAAGTTAGGAGAGATTTGACAGAGAGAAGGTCCCAGAGCAACTTTTCTTTGCACTCTGCCTGAATGAGGCAGTCATCCAGGTAAAGGTAAATCTGTATATTACTGTCTGCAGAATGCTACAGCCGGGGCCAAGCATTTGGTGAATACTCTGGGAGCAGTAGATAAGCCAAAGGGTAGTGCAGAGAACTGGAAGTGTTGATAGCCTGCTCTGAAGCTCAGGAACTTTCTGCACGATTCCCTGACGTGGATGTGGAGGTAGGCATCATTTAGGTCTAGTGTCACAAGCCAGGCATTTTTTGTTAGCACAGGCAGGAGCTGCAGCAAAGTTAGCATTTTGAATTTGGGGACCACCAAAGAGTTGTTCAGTTTGGATAGGTCCAGGATGGGGCACCAAATGCCATCTTTTCTGGGAACACTGAATAGTCTGGAGTAAAACCCTTTTCCTGTTTGATTTGGAGGGACAGGTTCTACTTCCCCCCTGGGATATTGGAGCTTGGACCTGTTTCAATGCCTCTGCCAACTGGTTTGGTGGGGGAAGTCTGGATACCCTCTTGGATTTGGGAGTTCGCTGAAAGAGAATCTGTATTCCTGAGAAATGATTTTAAGACCCATTGGTCCTTGGTTATAGAAACCCAATTGTCTTTGAAGAGGGTGAGCCTTCCTCCTAGTTTTTGATGAGTGAAGGGAGGGAAGAGGGGGAGGGGAAGTCATTGTGAGTGCTTGCCATAAAAGCTTGGCTTAGAACTCCTTGCCTTAGAGACAGAAGTGGTCCATTGTTTGCTTCTTTACTGGTCCTGGGATATGGGCCTGGTTGGCCTATCCCTGTGGGGCTTGCCTTGGCCCTGTCTGCTGGGTGCAGGGAAGGCCCAGTGCTTGGAGGGAAAGTTCCTGCTGAATCTGGGAGGTTGAACTTGAAAAAAATCTTACTATTTGCACAAATTTTGCTTTATCTTCCATCTTTTTAAGCACTTCTGCTTTTTCCCCAAACAAGGTGCTCCTTGTCTATGGGTGCATCAATAAGTTTAGACTGGACATGATCAGGGAGAGGTGGTTCCTTCAGCCATGCAAGTCTCCTAATAACAGATCCCGTCATTGCTGCCCTGCTAGAGGCTTCTAGGGCATCAGATCTACATTGTAATGAGTGCTTGGCCACTTGACAAGCAGAGTGTAGTAATTCTGCCAGCTCTTGAGTTGGCACAGTCAGGAGAGGAAGCAATCTTCTGTTTTAATTGTTCCAAAGTGTGTTGTTGATATTTTAACATTTGGAACTGACAACTGAGTGCTCTGATAGCTAAGGTTGCAGAGGCGTATACTTTTCTTACCCCATCGGTCCAGAGCTTTGGAGTCTGTCAGAAGGAAAAGGATTCTTGGCAGAACTAGTCTTAGCTCATTTGGGTCCCTGTGTAATGACCTCAGGGTCTGCAGCAGGACTCCTATACAGGTATTGTTGAGAATCCGGTACTCTGTAGTTCCTGTCAGGTTTACCTGGAGCAGGAGGGCAGGGCATCTGGGGCTAAGCTGGATTCATGGAAAACATCATCCACCACTTCCAAAATAGGTGGGATGGCCAGGGGTCTGTGCTGGGGCAGGTCCAGAAACTCTCCAAGTCTTTTCTTAGACTGTGGGAAGTCTTGAGATTCCCACTGGAAATGTTCCCTGACGGAATGAAGGGTTCCCCAAATGAGAGGTCCTTTGGAGGGGAGGCAGAAGGGATGGACTCTTCTGAATCTTCAAATTAAGGGATGTTCCTCTTCAAAAGCAGAGTAATCAGATTCCTCAGACTCTTGGTCTGTCAATTTCTGAAGGATGCCTTTTCCTTTTAGGAGTGGGGGCCTGAGTACCTCAGATAGGGGAGATGAGATCCTCCGCCATTTTAAGCATTTGAGCTTGAGGTGGGGAGCAGTAGCAAGATGGTGGCTAGAAGCAGATTTCCTAGGAGTGGCCTGGCTTCTAGGCCCAAGAGAATCCGGTCTCCGAGAAGCAGTAGTCAGATATGAAGAGGTCATTTTTTGTCTAGATTAGATCGTGCAAAAAGCCTCCTCAGAAGCCGGTGCCTGCGTCATGGCTCCAGATCCAAATGAGGCAGAGACAGCCAAAGGCTCAAAGACCAAGTAGATTTCTGTGGCATACCTGACTCCAAAAGGTTCTTGGCAGAGGCCTGCATAGATAGCGAGTCGGGCATCAGGGGCTGCGAAAGCACCTCACTGAATTCCAGAGAACTGACGACTTGCTTAGTGGTCGCGTTGTCGGAAGGCTTGGCCTTGTGTGGCCCGTCTCTCCATCTCTACGTTTTATTGGAATATCCACAGATTGTTCGCTGATAGACATCATATGTGAATTCAAAGACTGAACATGGAAATAATTGCCTACAAAGAGAGCTCTACCGCAAATGGTTCTCACATTAAAGAGGGCACAGAACTGGCAACAAGGGATGCCATGGTCTGGGCCTAAATAAGTGATGCAGTAAGAATGAAAGTCTGTGTGGGATCTGCTTTCCACAGGCGAGACAATTAAGTTTTTCAGACATCGGTTAGAGCAAGAAAAAAGGGTCCACAACGGGGTACTTAGCTTTAAACGTTTTCTGCTGAAATTCAACTTCTGGTAGCGACCAACCGGCACTCTTGTGAACTGCTTCTGCTACGGGCTCCATGGCAAGAAAGACTGGTGTAATGATGGCTGCCTTGCTTTACAGCACTGCCGACCTGATGTCAGACTACAGGAGACAGCGGCCAGTGCACAAAAACATGGACTTTGGTATTTGGGACGACCGAGGGCTACCACAGCAGGGATAACCCACAGGTGATAACTGCAACAGTGAAACACTAAGTTTATCAGGAAAACCCTTACTTCAGACAATGCTCATACAAAAAAAAAAAAAAAAAACTTATGCAGCTAGGAAATGGTATTGAATTAAAGGATTTTAAGATTGCTAGCAAGTCCACTGACCGTTTATATTTTCAATGCAAACTAGCACATTCAAGGAATATTACACCTCCATGTGCACACTGATGTGGTTCAAGGAAATACTGGTAAGAAATCCCCCATGGGAAACTTCAGAAAGTAGACCAACTGATGGACTGCCGACACTCAAGAAATATGCAACTCCACTGTTGCTACGACAAAAAGATCTGAAAGGGAGTCAGCCAAGGTCACTGGAGAAAGGAATAGCTTCTGGAAGTGAGGCTGACCTTCAGGCAGGATACCCCCCACGAGGACTGCAACAGTGAATATCAACGTAAATAGGGGGCAAGCTACATACCTAGTAAGTGAACATCTGATAGGGTTCTATATTCAACTGGAAAACTTGACTGACATGATTTTAGAAAACTTGTGATAAAACTGCCTATTTCTGTAACAAGGGGAAATCTGACAGGACCATCAAATTCACGCTGATTCTTAGTAACAACGGTGGTTAATTCTACCACATTTTGTGATGATTATGATATTAAGATAACTTAATGGGAACTGGAATTTATTTTAGGAAATAAGGAATTTAACTGTAGGCATATTCACTGTTTATATTAGAATATCTCCTAATCAGAAGGCATAATTAGAACAGGGTTTGTAAATATGGATCTTGTAAATAGGTGCAGCTTCTTTCATGAAGACCCACCTATCCTCACTACTCCCACAGAAAGGTGTATATGGAGCAAATGTTGTTCTCCTGCAATTCCACCATGGTGGTTTATCCAACGTTGTGCCAAGGACAGGAGGATTCTGCTGGTTACAAGACTACAAAAAAGTACAAGTCTGTAAATAGCCTAATTTTAGTTCAGTATAATCTGCAAAAAAAAAAAAAAAGAGTCAATAAATTTACCTTTAAGATCTTTCTTCTGTACCAAATTTTGCCTCTTTTTTACCATGCCCCTTATAAAATATGTGGATTTTCTGGTAAATCACTGAGGATTTGAGTCAGTAAATAATGCCAGACTTAACGTTTTCTTAATGTACAGACAATTCATATTGAATCAAACACTAACTTTTCAAGTTAATCAGAGTAATACTTAAAAATTATTTCTGATTTTGGGCCTTTGTTCTCAGTTTTAAGTAAAGAACTTAAGACTAATGCCTTTGGGTTCTAGATCATATACCCAGAGGAGGCAGCAAGAAAGACTCGAGTGGGCAAATACACCTTAGCTCTTCAATAATTATCACACTAATCAAATACGAAATTTGTTGCAAATCCATACAAGTCTCTCTATATACTTTTTAAACAAACTCAAAGTGCCATCATCAGTTTTGCTAGTTTATACTCTAGAGTAGCTTCTTCTTAGTTGGATGATGACCAATTTCCCTTCCCCTTCTACAGCCTGTCCCAGCCTCTACCACCTCTTCACACTTTTGCTTGAAATCCTCTGGACTGTCTACATAAATAAGGGCACTACTTAGCAGAACAGTTCCTATTAAACCTACAAACTGATGGATAAAAATTATCACACAGATATTAAGAGGTCTGAACACAAAGAATATACCAGTGCCCAAGCCTTTCCTTTGTAGTGTAAGGGATTAAAGCAAACTGACCCAGACAACTAGACAAAAGTCAGGCAGTGGACGATTAGTGAGGAATACTGCCAGAAAGCCCAAGCTGGGCAGAGAAAGGGTTTCAGGTGGCCAATCACAGTACAAGCAGAGGCGTGCATGGGACTAAAAATGGCCAGCACTGGAAACACCGTCTTAACCATCCCAAGTCAGCAATGGCTGCCTTTGAGTGGGTGATAGTACACATGGAGGGAGTGCAAGCCTCACTAGAAATTGCCTCCATGACAGCCCCTCTAGTCATCTCTCACCTCTGTGCCGAGGATACTCGGGATGAAACAACAAATGGGCTTAAGACCACAAGGGCAAGGCTTGATGGTTGCTGGTTATAGAGGCAAAAAGCAAACATGGAAAAATATTTTTTGCCTCCCTTCACAAAGGAAGTGTCTCTCATATGAACGAGTGTACATTAAAGAGTTCCTCTTCAGCGCTAATTTTAAATTTAACTTGGCTAACTGGATAGGTGGGCTAGTCCAATGACCCTTTTTTAACCAAGACCCAAACCAATTAGCCATAACAAGCAAACACAACATGGGCTCAAATACAAAGAAAATAAAGCTGGTGTTAATACAGAATACAAGTTCCATGTGGTATTAAATAAACTAGTTTCATGCAGCGACTCAAAGGTTTGCAAGGAAGGAAGAATGGCTGTAAACTTGGGGTTCTTCATAGCTTACAAATCCAAATCTCCTCTACATGCTCTAAGAGTTAAAGGGCTTTGTCATATAATGGATTCTTTCCTAGAATGAAATATCCTCTAAAGAAAAGACTGATGGTGTGAAATATTCAGCTGTATCATAACCAAGGAAGGAGTGCCACTGGCTTAAATAACTTGGGTCCACTTCCTTTTCACTAACACAACTGGGCATTTCCCATGGACAAGGATCTTGTCACCAACAGTGGAGTTACACAAAGTTGAGGGACACAGCACGTTATTTGCAAATGTTTAATTATAGATTGTAAATGTAATTTTTGCACAGGTTTACAGGAATCGGATTTCTGTAATTAACCACCACCATTTCCATCCCCTTGTATCAGTCTCACTGTGGTGGACTAACCCATTTCCACCTCTTGTGATGTGCACAGAAAAACTGTTTTGCTTTCATATATACCTTGAGCAAATAGTTTAGAATGATTCTTCTGTATAGTATCCAAGTCCAATATTATAGGGGTGGGTCAACAACTTCGCTTTTAAATTCACCACCTAATAGTGACAGGCTCAGTTAATGTATATGAATCTTGGTTTTTGAACTTTTCTCTTCTGATGGCTATTAGTCAACAGTTACTGTTCATTGATGTTAAAGTTAATTTATGGTGCAGCTCACTAATAAAAAGAAGTTTAGCAATAACAGTTTCTGAAAAAGACAAGCCCTGTGCAGTCAAACTTCTGAAATGTGCTCCGCAACCCAGTATGGTGCTTGACTGCTTAACTATGCAGTAGGCTGTCAACACAACTTCTGTGAAGGAAGCAGTAACACTTTCTCTGTTGTCTGAGAAAGTTTAGAAATAAAAGGCAATTAAACACTGCAGTGGGCAAAATAATTTTACCTGCGATAATTACAAAGTACAGAGACTATAGTTTATGTACAATTTCAAATATTTTACTTAAATATATTTTACAATCTGCATTACCACCACAAAAAGTGAGCATATGTTAATTGGTTGGTATAAGATTGTAGTTTAAATATTCTAACCCAAAGTTATAACTTTACTTATATTGGGCGGTAAAGAGAACCATAGTAATCAGTGAATTTTTGTTTAAAGTCCATTTTATTTATAAATTCTCAACCAGTTAAGCAGGCTGGGCCACTGACCTTTTAACCACAAGCAATGTAGCAAATCTGAATGAGATTTAAGATAGCTAAGATGTCTCACGGTCAAAGATCCACATGGTCAAAGCTATGGACTTTCCAGTAGTAAGACATGGCTGACAGAGGGCAGAGAAACATTTTTGAACTATGGCAGTGGAGAAAACAATTCATAGGACTGCAATAAACCCATACCATTCAATGGAAGGTCTGATAACAAAACAAATTCAAATACATTGAACAAGGTATGAAGATAGGACTTACTAACTAATGCTGGGAAAGCCTGGAAGCAAAAAAAAAATTGACAGAGGTTAAGATGGAGATATCAGTGAAGTAATGAACATGAATTTGCAAGAACTTGTTGACAGACAGGCTTGGTATGTGAACGTCCTTCAGGTTGCAAAAAGTCATTAACCCCACCACCACATCTGAAGACATTTTTGCATAAGTACTCATCTGTTAACAGTGAGAAAAATGTTATCTGAAAATGGAGAACAGTGGCTAACACAATTAGCTGCTGTTCTGGAGGATTAAGACCATAGTGTAAATTCCAAAACAGATCAGACTGAACCTCACTGGAATGAAGTAATCCATGGCAGTGGAATCCTACTGGGGGGGGGGGGGGGGACCATGCACAACATCGATGGTAGGGAGGTGACATGGAGGCTGTTTCTTGCATCATTTTTTATGCCTAATTTACAAAATTATTTTCAAAAAGTAATTAATACCAAGGCTGTCCCCTTGTATTGAAACCACAAGCAAATGCCCAAAACATTAATACATGTGCTATCAATCATTATGCACATTATGAAGTACAGCAGTAAATTGGAAGAGTGAAATATGAAGTTAACAGTACATTTATTATTTATTTCAGTTTAACTGGTAAAGTCCATTGGGCCAAGGTAGCCCATTTTCAATGGAGGCTCGAGGAGAAAAGCTCCAAACAGAAAGACAATATACAATGTATTAGTACAGCATATGAGAACAGTTTAACATTCAATATACAGCAAGGCAAGATTTTGCAAGAATTAAACAAGCATATCCTTAGACATTGCAGTTTTCTTCTGTTTATATAACCAAGCAATGGCTTTGCCACAAAACAAGGACTATTCCACAACAAAAGCTCACACGTTTTTTAGTACAACTTAAACTTTACTGCATTAAGTAACAATGTATTTTTCTGTGGAACCACATGCTACAAACAGTAAACAGTTAAGCTACCATGACAATTTAAGCAAGGGACACATTTAATTGGAAGTTTCACTAGACCCCCAGCTATACATCTGTATGTAAACTGTAAACAAACCTACCTTTGCATTGTAGTGCCAGCAGCGCAGCAATTACACAATTCAGGAAAAAGCCCCTGTCCCTTCCCCCAAACTACAAGTAGTGGTCTCTCCAATCTCATCCAGGGAGACTGCACAATCCCATGTACTCCAGACTGCATGTGAACCCTTTCCACCCACCCCAAGAGAGGCGAGCAGGCCATGCCTCTTCAATGCTTCCCATCCCCCTTTGACATTTCCACTGCCATGGCAGTTAAGAAAACCCCGGGTGCCTTGATCATAGTAAGGGCTCCATTCCTCTGCAACATACAATTAAGAGTATTAAACACATACATGTATCAATACACTGCATCTGCCTGTAAGTCAGTGAAGAATAAGCCTTGATCTTCTGAATCACAGGATCACAGGACAGCGCATGTGTACACTGCTATTAGTCCATGCCCTACCAAACTGGAGGAGACAACTGGGTCCTCTAAAGTGGCAAACAGACTGCTCTCTAGTGCCATTTCTCAGTAACAGTTTAACTGCAACTCCAGGAAAAGGACTGCAAATGTGGCTCAACATTCATAAGGTCATTCACGTCTACAGGATATTAAGTTCAGAGACGGAGGTTTTCATCTATAGCCAAAGCCAGAGGAACAGGGCCTCCGTTTGCAAAGTGGGTACAACCTGGTGCTCCCATGCTTCTGCAAGTAACACAAGAAAGTATATTTGTGGAAGACTAACTATAATAGTAAATGTACCACTGATCACTGCTGCAGTATTCCCAGATTACATTGCATGAAAGTTCTGGAGAGGGTGATTGACAAATGCATACTTATAGTAGAAACTAAGATAGAAGATGAGCAGTTTGGAATTCAGATCACAATGGTTGCCACTGCTGACGTCCACAGCCAGGGTAACAAAGCTTTACCTTCCCTAGGACTCAAGTCCAATGCGTGACCTCAGCTTGCATATGATGGGGTATAAAGATGGGTGTACTAGCTTGGATCCTCAGACCATCTCCAAGCCAAAAGCCTGAAGACTACTGAAAGAGCAGACTGGTCAGCTGGGCTGGGTGTGGCTTGAATTGGTAAGCAAACTCCCCCATACCAATGAAACAGCATAGGAGAGAAGCAACTAAAGACTGAAGTGAGAGAAGAGGGGCTGGAATACTGCCAGTGATCAGTAGGACACCTGTCATGGTAAGTTTACACAACTGTATTATGTACTCAATGAAATCATTGCTACAGTTTTTCTGACATATGGGTGATTCCTAGAACTGAAGGAGGAAGGGTGGTTGGCTATTGAATAGAAGAGTTTTCCAGCAGTTTGGACAATACTGACATAGCAAAGGCTGCCCTGGACCTGGAGAAAGCATCACATTGTGTAGTGTTTGGTAAAGGAGTCTCCAGAGGACTAAGTGGCCAACTCCAAGATACACCCACAGTCTATTCCTTTGTGGAAAACTCCTGAGGAAGCAACTTCCCCAGTGGAATACATGTTTTAAGGCAGTAAGGCAAGAACTTACTTCAGTGCGAGTATAAGACAGACAGCCTTTGAAATCCAGGATGCAATAGTTTGTCTGGAAACTGGCTGTCTCAATTTAGAGGACACAAGTTACAAACAGCTGGTCACTTTTTCTGAAAGATTTAGTTTTATCCAGTTAAAATCTGGAGTTGCCTGTGAATGTCTAGAGAACAGGATACGAGGAATGCCTGAGTCCACATGGGTTTGGCAACAGGAATAAAGGACAGACTATTCTAGACGTCTGACTGGCAAAAGCCTTGACAGTGGCGAACAGTTCAAAGACCGACAACATCACATACAAGACTGGCCCAACATGAAACTCGGGTAAACTTCCTCCTAGTAAGAAAAGGGCACTGGGGTAGAATCAGTGATTGTAAAGTCATCCCCAGTGAAAATCAGCCCACAGCATAAGCTACTAGTTGCCAAAATCAGCTGCAAGCAGTGGTCAGAGAAGGCTCTAAGGTCAGACCAGGCTGAAGACCTGAGAGTTAACTGGAGAAAAAGTACATCAGCTAATTACTCAGGCTCTAACACCCCAAGAAGAGGAAGAAATAGGTGGAGTTGAATAATATCAGTGCCTCAAAACAGCTTGTGTGAGGACTACAGAACAGATATGTGGCCAAGTCAGGTATTGAAATAACATACACAAGGAAAGCTGGTAGTGGAATGCAGAAGTCAAGGAAGTCATAAGAAAGGAGTGCAAGAAAAAGTGGGAGAGAAAAGATGGACCAGACTAGGAAGGAATACTGGTTGGCTAATAGACTGAAAAGGTGTTGCAATAGCAAAGAACAGGGCATGGAGTCACTACCAGCTTCTGGAAAGTGACTCAGTAGATGGCCAAAAACTTTCAGGTTGCAAAGCAAAAACAAAGAAAAAAGACTGCCTAACAATCTTCATAAAAGATACCAGCAAAAGCCTGCTCACCACTCCACAGGACATCAAATGTAGATGGAAGGAGTACTTCCAGCAGCTTCTGAATGAAGAAAGCCTCAACAGCTGTATTGCCCCAGCACAGCTTATGATGAGAGGAGCCCACCATTGTAGTAGTGAGAAAAGCACCAAGGTTAAATGAAGTCAGGGAAAACAGAAGGCTCAGATGAGGTCAAGCAGATATAATAAAGACGCTGGGAGAAATGCCTCCTGTGGGTACTCTCATCAATATGGAGAGAAAGTTGTATCCCAGATGACTTGAGAATAAGCATACACGTGCCAGAACAAAGGGGACATCTACAACTGTGGGCAGTACAGAGGCATCAAACACCTGTTACATTGCATGAAAGTTCTGGAGAGGGTGACTGACAAATGCATACTCATGGTAGAAACTGAGATAGAAGATGAGCAGTTTGGAATTCAGATCAGGATGCAGCACAACTGACCCAATGTTTGCAGTGAGACAGATAGAGAAGCAGCTAGAGATTAGCAAAGGTTCCAAAATGGGCATTCCTAGACTTGGAGAAAGCATATGACAAAGTCTAAGAAAGCTGATTTGGGCAGTCCTGCAGTAGTTTGAAGACCCAGAAACATTTGTTGAATCGATGTAGGTATGTACAAGGACCCAATGACTTAAGTGCCAACAGTGTTCAGTCTTGCAGAAGGGTTCCCAGTGGGAGCGAGTGTGCAGCATCAGGGATCAGCTCTAATTCCACTGCTGCTCATAATGGTGATAGATTACATTAGCAAACAGACTAGAGGGGACAAATCAAAGTTGCTGTACGCAGTCATGTGGCATGACAAGCAGATTCTGAGCAAGAACTTCAGCAAATGATAGTGGATTGAAATGTAAAACTGAAAGCACATAGGATGAAACTGAGTACAGATAAGACAGTGGTAATTGCAGCAAACTAGGGAAAATGTCAACTGATAATTGAGATAGAAGGGAAAACAGTGCAACAGGTTAACAGCTTCAAGTGTCTGGGAGGGGTGACTGAAAAAGGAGATCTGAATGAACAGGTCAAAGCCAGAATACCAGGGGCTGCAGCCAACTGGCAAAGTGCCAGGTCCAGTGTGCGACAATGCCCAAGAAGCTGAAAGGTAAGGAGTACAAAACAGTGGTACAACCAGTACTACTGTATGGCACATCAACCTGGGCAGTAAATGCAGCGCAGATGAGGAAGCTAGAAGTGATGGAAATGAAGTGCCTGAGACAGGTGGTAGGACGCACATTGGGACAGACAGAAATGAGGACATCAGAGCAGAAGCCAAAGTAGATCCCATAGCAGAAAAAAAAAAATCAAAGAACAGACTACAGTGGTTCAGGTACATGTGCAGAAAAGCAGAAGACAATCTGGTGAAGGTGATTTGGGAAAGACAGGAAGTAGGCAACAGGAAACAAGGGCATCCAGCAAAGAGGTGGATGGATTGTGCAAGAGAAGATCTGTGACAGTCAGGCAGGAGTGTCAGAGGCAGAAGTATGGCACTGAATCGAGAGATGGCAATAGTGAACATCCTGATCCCATGTAGAAAATGGGGGGGGGGGGTGATGTCTAGAGGAGGTAATGGTATGCCTTCCAGAAGGGGAAGGCTTTCCCAAGACATGTCATAGCCATCCCAAATGATGGAGAGAACCCACTTGTCTGTTACAGTAGCATCTCAGCTGGCCAGGGAGAGTAACAGCCTTTAAAAGACAGGTAATAGAACGGAGGGCCAGCAAGAGGGGTGCTGCAGAGATATATACAAGTTTTTGCCTCCAAAGGGTGGCCTCCCAGATGAAAGTTGAAACTGGGTTTTTTGGATATCTTTTTCTAGGGGCTTTCCTTTGTTTCTGAATGACAGTCCCAAGATCCCTTCTAATGAATACAGTAGATTTAGATGGGTAGTTCCTATGGTATCTAGGAACTGAGGAGAGTAGGATCGGCCTGCAGTCTTTCAGTCTTACCTTGGTCTTTGAGAGTTTTGGAGAGACTGGTGGCCTGAGTGCTAAACAGCAAGTCTGCCAGTGGAAAACCTTAAATTTTAGATTTGAAATTCAGATACAGGATGACTGCAAAGCCATGCACATCTGGGGATAACCGATCCAGTGTCAGTTGTCCTAACAAAAGCATCTACAGCATTGTAACTGCACTTAATGCTGTGTCTGGTGATCTCGAGTGGTCAGCGAAAGTACCCTCTACATTTGATGCTTATACTCCGCTGTAGGAGGATGCAATAAAACTTTGAGTTAAAGGACAGACATCAATCAAGTACTTTGTCATTTCAATCTGGTAATTAATTGCCCTAAAGGCAAGGATAGAGGTGCAAACCTTTCCCCATCTGTCCACATCCTAGTCAGTAGGTAAGGCATTAGCACTGGGAAGAAGCTTTGAGAGCATTTCCAAAGAAAGATACCACTGAAGGGTCTCTGCCACTGGGTTTTTATAAACATTACAGGTCATCATGGACCTTGTATAACCTGTTCCGTCTCTTAAGAAAGAATTGTAGTGTAAAATCTTACCATACATGTCCTTTTCTTCTATATACTGCAGTATTCTTCTATATACTGCAGTATTCATAACATGGGTGAGTCTGCCTCCGGCTGACTTGTACATCCAGCCAGTATACCAAAGTCTAAATGCTACTGCAAGGTACATGCGATGGTGCACATCGCTCAGCATACATCGGCCATAAACAGAAATCGGGTATAAAGTAGTTGTCAGCACGTACCTACCTCAGAATGCTGCAAAGCACCAACCTTATAAAGGTGACAAACCTGTAACCAGGGATCAGGCAAGCATCAGGGGGAAGGCAGGGGAAACAATACTGCAGCATATAGAAAATTTAAAATGTTTTTTGAAATATAGATAGGTGTTTGAGACCATATGCATGTGATCCATGTGTGTTTTGTGAGGTGTACATGCGTGTACACATACATATTCATATCACTCTGATTCCCTTCAGAGACGTGATATGATTTACATTATTCATATATATATACATATTTTTTTTTATACATACATTACATTTTATATATATTATATACATTTTGGTGTGTGTACTTGTGTGTATATATCATTATTTTTATATGGTCATATTTTCTATGACATTTATATATATATTTTTTCACGTGTATTTTATATTTTCATACTGACTTTGGTTCTATGCTTGCATGTGTGTGTGTGCATGTGTGTGTCTGTGTGATGTGTGTGTGCATGTGGGGGGGGTACATGTCTATAGGTGCGCGGGTGTGTGTATGCATGTGATTGTTGTGTCTACGTGGGAGAGGTCTTTGGATACGCATTTTATATGCTCAAGTTGATTATGCTATTCACACAGCATGAATTTACATTGCATTTTTATGACTATTTTTGCATTTAACACACGTGTATATGTGTATATACATTCATTTGTATATATATATATTTTTTTATTTGTTATCATTATGACAATACTTCATTTTTGTAGAAAATCACATTTGTTATTTTTTCAGTTTGATGGTCATGACGTCATTTCCCGTTTAGTAAGTTATTTAAGGAACTGGAAATCATTTGAAAATGTTTCTGAGGAAGTTCACGTATTAAACAGTGGATGAAAGCGCTAAATTTTTGGCTTCTGGTTTACTTGTTTTTTTTTGCCAGCAGGTCTGCAGTTCATTTTTTCGTTTCCCCAAAGGAGTAGTCTTCAGGGGGAGAAGCTGAGGGAATGGAGTCTTCAGCATCAGAATCTTCATAAGGGGGAAAGGAGCAATCCTGTTCCTCAGAGGAGCCTGAGGAAACAGACACCTGATCAGAGGAGGCATAATCCTCCTCTTGTCTAGGCCTTTTGTCGGGGGGGGGGGGGTTGGGAACCCCTGATCAAAGAAATCAAATCTTCAGCCATTTTAAGCATCTGTTTCTTAGGCATAGGGCCTTGACCTGGAGACTGAAGTGTAGGCTTTTTTGGTTTTAGAGGAGTCTTAAGCTTAGCATAAGATCTTATGATGAGGGTAGTCTGTCTGAAGACACCTTCAGAAACCGAAGGTTTTTCTGCAGCACTGGCTTCCCCTACTGCAATGTCGTCGGTAGGGCCCAAGGAAAATGGCTGTGTCAGCCTAGAAATCTCTGCTGGGGGATCTGATGCGGTCTGGGGATCCAATTCAGCGGTAGCGAGGGGCTGCGTGGGCACCTCACTGAGAACTGGCGACTGGGCCAGCCGAGGCCTCTGAGTCTGGCTTGGATCTAGGCTGCCGGTCCTTATCCTTGCGTTTTTTATGCACGCCGGTAGTCGGTTGCTCCGATGGCATAGTGTAATTAAATTTTCTACCGAAGTAGTGTCGTGCGAAATCAAAGCGGCGCTTTACAGTCCGCTTATTGAACCTAGCACAAAACCGACAACCAGTGACATCATGGTCTGGGCCTAGGCAAGGTATACAAAAGGAATGAAAGTCCTTATGAGGTATTTGCTTCCCACAAGAAATGCAATTGTTAACTTTTTCTGACATCAGACTGAGGCAAGAAAAGGTTCCCCAACGGGGTACTTAGCTTTGAAGACTTCGGACTGAAACTATTCGAAAATCTCAGGTGTCGGCCGACCGGCACTTGCGAACAGCTTCTGCTTCGGGCACCGCGCAGCAAGAAAAAAGTACAGTTTTGTACCTACCATAAATGTAGATGTTCGAGGATTCCATTGCTGCAGTCCTTACTATTGGGTATAGCCCGCGTCCAGTCGGCCCGAATACCAGAGTATAAGGCTGACGTCGGTCATGGCGCCTTAGACTGACGTCAGTACGTCAGGGTACTAATGCGCATGACCGACGTCATATCCTCAGTCTTTTCTTGCCCCAGATGTCAGAAGACCCTAAAAAGACAAGGCCCAAAATACCTGCACCAAAAACATGTACAATATATACAAGAATATATACAAAAATATAAGCATGTAAACTCACCTACACAACCACCCCTAAACACAGAGGGAAGGAGGAGGGTAAATTGGACTGCAGCAATGGAATCCTCGAACATCTACATTTATGGTAGGTACAAAACTGTACTATGTTCTTCGCTTTCCATTGCTGCAGTCCTATTGGGTAGAATCCCAAAGCAGAGGTAAGGGAGGCTGGCAAATCATAAAGAAGTAGGAGCTGACAACATGCCTTGCAAAACAGCTGTGGCAAAACCAGCCCTAGACTTAGAGTAGATAGGAAGGTGATAATGCTTAGAGAAAGTATGCACTGAACTCCAAGTAGCTGCTTCCAAAATATCCTTAGTTGCCACCCCTTAGAAATGCTGTTGAAGTGGCAGTAGCCCTAGTGGAATGAGGCCTAATCCCAGCTGGAATCTCCTTGCCATGATGGGAATAACAAAATGCAATGCAAAAGCCAATCCACCTAGAAATAGTTTGTTTTGACACAGGCTTGCCCTGTGAACTCAAAGCAAAAGAAACAAACAACTGCTGAGACTGCCTAAAATCCTTAGTCCTGCTTAAATAATAACGCAATTGCCTGTGTACATCTAAAGTGTGCAAAATCTTTTCCCCTTTATTTTGAGGGTCTGCATAAAACGAGGCAAATGAATAGTTTGGTTTAAAGCCACACTAGAAACCACCTTAGGCATAAAGGAAGGATTAGTACGTAATGATACCCTATCCTTATGGAAAATCAAAAAGGGCTCTACTGCCATAAGGGCCTGCAACTCAGACACCCTTCTTGCAGAAGTAATAGCCAACAGAAAAGCAGTCTTCCATGACAAGTATTTCAATTCAGCAGTAGCTGCAGGCTCAAAAGGTTGTAGAGTAAGTTTTTCCAACACAAAATTGAGATCCCAAGCAGGAGTAGGAGCTCATTGGGGTCTTATATTCTTTGCCCCTCTAAGAAACTGCTTGAACAAAGGATGCGAAAACAAAGGTGGGTCACAATCACAGTGAGCTGAAATTGCTGCAGCATGAATCTTAATAGAAGAGAAAGACAAACCTTTGTCCAATAACTCAGTAAGATATTGAAGAGCCACACTCAAATTAGGCTCAGAAATCTCCAAATTCTTTGCTGTACTCCAAAATAAAAATCTCTTCCATTTTTCTGTGTACACTCTCCTTGTACTAGGTCTTCTAGCTTCCATAATCACATTTAAAACTTGTTGAGGAAGTTGAGACCTGCTGTGTTTCAACACAGAATATGCCAGGCTGTTAGATGAAGAGAGTGAAGCTTGACATTGAGCAGATGACCGTCCTTCTGAGATAACAGATGAGGAATCAGAGGTAAAGGCCATGGAGGCTTCCTTACCAGACTCCGTAGTAGTGGGTACCAGTGTTGCCGAGGCCAATCTGGAGCTATCAAAATCATCCTTGGCCTGTCTTGTCTGACCTTTAATAGTACCTTTGGAAGAAGAGGCAGAGGTGGAAAGGCATACACATGAAGGTTTTTCCAACTGAAAGACAGAGCATCCACTTTCCAAGCTGTGTGATGAAACCCCTTTGTGCAATACTTTGGCAGCTGGTGGTTTAGTGGAGAAGCGAACAGATCTATGTCTGGAGTTCCCCATGACACTGTCAATTTCTGAAATACATGAAGATCCAGTTTCCACTGTGGGGATCCAAGTTTTCTCTGCTTAACACATCTGCTAAGGAGTTCTGTGCTCCTGCCAGAAGCCTTGCCTGAAGAGTTAGTTGCAAGCGCAGTCTCCCATAAAATCATTGCTTGCCTGCATAGAGGATAAGAATGTGTTCCCCTTGCTTGTTGATGTACCACATGACAGTTGTGTTGTCTGTTAGAATCAACACCTGCCCTGGAAGAAGTAACTCCTTGAAAGCCATTAATGCAAACTGGACTGCTAACATCTCCTTCATGTTGATATGTAGATGCTGTAGTGTGGCAGGCCACTTGTCTTGTATCCACTTTCCATTTAGATGAGCTCCCCAAGCAATGTCCGAGGCATCTGTCGTTAAAATCTGACTTGCCTCTGGCCGGGTCACAGAGAGTCCCTTGTTTAGGTGACATTCCTGAGCCCACCACAAGAATTCTTTTGAAGGCAAGGTATTATTTGAATGACAGTTACGAAATCCTGGCAGTGCTGTGTCCATTCATTTTGAGATACCATTGTAGCTTCCTCATATGCAGTTTGGCATTGGGAAGCACCAGAATACAAGATGCCATGAACCCTAATGCTTGAAGGACTGTCCTTGCAGTCAGCACGGACTGATGAGATAGTTGATGGAAGTAAAGTGACAGACTCTTTTGTTTGTCCGGGGTTAAAAAGGCCATCTGGGCTGCTGTATTCAGTCTCACACCCAGAAAGCACATGTCTTGAGAGGGTACTAGACTGGACTTTATTTCGTTCACAGAATACCCTAGGCATCTTAGCACTGCTATAACATATTCCAGATGCTGTAGAAGGTCTTCCTTTTCTTGAGCCAGAATCAGGCAGTCGTCCAAGTAAGGATAGATTTGAATTCCTTGAAGCCTGAAGTAAGCTATCACTGGAGCCAGAACCTTTGTGAATACTCTGGGCACAGTAGATAAGCCAAAGGGCAATGCAGAGAACTGATAATGAGAATTTCCAGTTCGAGACCGCAGATACTTCCTGCAACTTAGCCTTATAGGCACATGAAGGTAAGCTTCCTTGAGATCTAAAGTTACCATCCAGTGATCTTTGCCCAGCAGAGGTAAAAGTTGTTGTAACGTCAACATCTTGAACTTGGGAATGTCCAGATAAGTGTTGAGGAGAGATAAATCCAAAATTGGTCTCCACGTGTTCCCCTTCTTTGGTACTAGGAACAGCCGAGAATAAAATCCTAGGCCCCTTTCTGATACAGGGACTGGCTGAATGGCCCCTATCTGGAGTAACTGAGAAACTTGCTTGTGAGCCTCTTTTCTTTGTGGAGGAGGAACGTCTGGCATGCCTTTGAAAGGGGCATTGTGTGGAAATAAAACCTGTAACCGTGGTGAATGATATCCAACACCCATCTGTCTTGAGTAATTAAATCCCAATTTTCTTTGAAAAGAGACAGTCTTCCTCCCAAAGGAGCTGCCAGACGAGAATCCACTGGCAGCTGAATAGGCAGGTCATTGGGTCTGTTTACGAAAGGACTGACCCCTGCCCTCACCAGAAGTCTGAGCAGGTGAACTCCTGATCTAGGCCTAAAAGAACCTTGAGCCCTGCCCCTACCACGTCTAGACCTACCCCTAGACTGGGAATCATAAGCAGGATATGTCCACCCCTTAGCAGGCCAATTTCTACTAAACTTGGTGGCTGCACCTGCAAAAATCTTTAACAGTTTGCATAGACTTAGCTTTGTCCTCCATTTTCTTTAAAACTGCTTCCACAGGCGATCCAAACAACACATCAGACTGTAAAGGAGCATCCAAAATCCTTGTCTTAACATGCTCAGCTAAATTCTGATCCTTCAACCAGGCATGCCTGCGAAGAACAGAACTAGTAGCAGCCACCCTCGAGGAGGCCTGTACAGCATCAAAACCACATTGCAAAGAATGCTTACCCACTTGTTCAGACACATGAACCAAATCCAGCAACTCTTTACACTCAATACCTTCCGCCAAAGCATCCACCTTAGATTTTAATTGTGAAAGGAGATAATTTTGATATTTTAGCATGTGAAACTGACAATTCAACGCTCTCATGGCTAGAGTGGAAGAAGTATACACTTTCTTTCCCCACCTATCCAAAGCCCTTGCCTCTTTATCAGTGGGAACAGGATTTTTAACCACAGAAGCTTTAACACCTTTAGGCCCCTGAGAAACAGTTTCTGGGTCCGCCCTAGGACTCTTAAACAAATACTTATGAGCTTTGGGCACCCTATAATACCTATCAGGTTTAACAGGAGCAGGAGGCAAAGAGTCAGGGTTCAGGGAAGCCTCTGCAAAAACATCTTCCACCACATTCAACACAGGAGGAATAGCTAAGGGCCTATGCTGGGGCAAAACAAGAATTCCCTAAGCCTTTTCCTGGAATCAGAGTAATCCTGGCCTTCCCATTTGAAATGCTCCCTCATGGAATGCAGAGTCTCTGAAAATGAGAAATCCTCAGGAGGAGAAGCTGTAGGAGTGGAATCATCCACATCAGAATCAGAATAAGTAGGATACTCCTGCAAGTCTTCCATGAAGACTCTGAAGCCTCTGAACACTGTTCAACACTATCAAACTCCGGTTCCACCCTAGGCCTCTTATCAGGCGGGGGCATAGAACCTCTAATCATAGTAATCAAATCTTCAGCCATTTTAAGCATATGTTTCTTAGGTACAGAACCCGAAATGCTAGGAGAAGCCCCCACTGAAGCTGAACTAGGCCTACCTCTCAAAGAAGTTTTGGCAACAGAAGGAGAGGCTCTAACTGCCTTGGGAAGAGAGGGAAGAACAGTTACCTGAGAAGCCCCCTCAGCCTGGCCTACCTCCTGAGAAGGCACATCCTGTAATAGTAAAGTTTCTGCCTGAGACTCAATGGAAACTCCTGGCAAAACCTCTGGCTCCACTGAGCCTTCTAAAGAACCGACGTCCGGGACTGCCGGTTCATCAACCCTAGGCCTCACTGATTTGTCCTTGCGCTTCTTGGGCCAGGCTGCATCCGGCGGCATTTTATAATTACACGCTTCCCAAACACTAACCTGGCACAGTCTAACCTCCTCTTAATAGTGCGTTTGTTAAACCTAGCACAAGGCGGCAACCAACAACGTCGCTCAGGCCCTAAACAAGGTATACACAAGGTATGGTAATCCCTATGAGGTATCTGTTTCCCACAAGAAATACAGTTATTCACTTTTTCTGACATCCGGTAAAATACTGAGGCAAGAAAAAAACAAAATGTTCCCCAATGGGGTACTTAGCCCACTCTGTTTCGGGCTGAAACTCGGTTTCGAAATATTTCAGAACGCCAACCTGCACTCGCAAAACTGCTTCTGCATCGGACCATGCGGCAAAAGACTGAGGATATGGCGTCGGTCATGCGCATTAGTACTGACAGTACTGGCGTCAAGTCTAAGGCATTAGTATACTGTGGCGGCGCGTCAGTAAGCCATGACCGGCGTCAACTCTCTCTGGTATTCGGGCCGACTGGACGCGGGCTATACCCAATAGTAAGGACTGCAGCAATGGAAAACGAAGAACATCTGAGGAAAATGGCGTCGGATGCCTCTGATATACCCCTGGCGCTCTGACGTCAGGGAAGAAGTGACAGCAACCGACACCAGACCAAGACTTTGGAATTTGTGCCGACTGCAGGACTGCCTGACGGCAGGATAACCCAAGTGTGATGACTGCAGCAGGGTAACACGAACATCCAGAGGAATCTTTAATGTGGATTTAAATGCTAGGTAAAGGGGCAATATTTCAAAAGGGTTGCTGCCCACCTTAGAGAACCTATAACAAGGAAAATAACCAGACATCCTGTAGAGATATTAGAAATATTACTTAAAGGTTATGAAAATCTGTATAAAGCAGAGAAAGGTTGAAATCAAAAACATACAGATGGAAACGCTTACGGAAGAATTACATATGCCAAGGTTAAAGGTATATGAGGCTCAATTACCAAGTTAGGATAGGAGGAAAGGAGACAAAAAATGGTGATGTATAACCAACCTACAGGAAAGTTTCCAGGAATAGATGGTATTCCTGTGGAAGTTTGGAAGAGAGAAGAAAGTGATAAAGATATGGAAGGCTTTTTAACAGCACTTTAAAGAGAGAAGTGCACCAATATCAGAAGAAAGCTGAGGTAGCTGTAATCTCTAAAGCTGGTAAAGACCCATCAGATCCAGCTTCATATAGGCCAATTTTGATTCTAAACAATTACAATAAAGTGTTTATGGTTATAATGGCTAAAACCATGGCAAAGGTGATGCTAAAATTGATAGATCTGGATCAGTGTGGTTTTGTCTAGGGGAGGAAAATATTTGACATTAACAGAAAAACAATGCAAATGTAAGCAGAATGTAAGAAAATATCACTGTTGTTGGTGGGTCATGATGCAGAAAAAGCATTTGATAAAGCAAGCTTGGATTTTATGAGTAAGGCAATGAAAGCATTTAAATTTTCTAAGGTGAATGATCTTTGCCTGGAAGTGTTACATAGGTATTTTTATACCACAAGTAGACTTCAAAGAATTTTTCCTCAGGTGGATAGCAAATGTTGGAGGTGTGAGCAGCAAGGAAGGTGGCTGGGAGCATATTTTTGGAGGTGTGACCAGCTAGGAAGAGGTGGCTAGGAGCATATATTTGGTGTGTAATATGCTGGCAGACTTTAGGGATTCCCTGCAGACTGCTCTGTCAGAGATGCTCTGTGAGCGGATTGGACTGACAGGGAGAAGAATTTTTGAGCTATGATACAGAATCGAAATAGCCTAGACATTGTAAAGCCTTATGGAGTCTAATTATGGTGGCTGCTAAAAAAGGAATTACTAGAAAATGGAAAGCAAAGTCCTGACCAACTTTATTACAAGTAGTGAATAAAGTAAGAGATAAAACTAGAATTCGGATCTTTAGAAAGGGGAAGGAGCAAACTACACTGGAAAAATGGGAATTGTGGGAACAATATATGCAGAGAAAGAATGAGGTTTAAGAGGCAAGATTTGAACGAGCCATATAATGCTTAAATGACAATGGCTGGATAGATTTTCACCGATGTATGTTTGCAACGACAGTTGTTTCAACGGTGTCTGTGATGTATAATGTTTGCAAATAAAGTGGTGTCATTTTGTTTGTTTTTATTTGTTGTTTGTATTTCATTTATATAATTGCAAGCCTGCCTATGTCATATGTGATAATTTAATAAAGACGTTTGTTGAAAAAAAATCAGGTTAATTGCAGGAGGATATACAAGGGATTGGAGGTGAAAATTAAAGTTGGAGTGGTTCCTCGCTATATGGGAGCCAGGCATGGGTGCCCACTTAACCCTTTATTTGCACTATATTTAGAACTGGTAAAGAAAATAAGGGACTAAAATTCAAGGATATAATTGGTATGGTAATCAAGAAAAGTTGGCTTTATTTAGACATCTTGTACCTGATAAAACCAGAAAAGGACATTTCAATGTTGGGGAACATTCGGAGATAATTACAAGACTTTTTGGGATACTAAAGACAACAAAGGGAATGGCTATGAACTATATACCCACACACATTGGTTCAGCAATACACATGCCTATGAGGATGTGATAAAAATTAAGTACTTAGGAGTATGGGTTAAAGATTCTATTATGGCAGCTAAGAATATGTGAGAAGAAACTAAAAATATACATAAATTGGAAACTCTCATTTATGGATTGCAAGTCATAAGCAGTGAATTTTTTTTGTTAAGTAGCTTTAGTTTTTATATACAGGTCAGAGTTATTTTTAGCAACCAGTGGAAACACTGTGTAATGCAATTAATACAGATTTGAGGGATTTCATCTGGGAGGGGAAGAGGCAAAGAGTCAAGCGAGTTAAGTTTATCCTTCTAACAGGAAGAGGTGGTGGTCTGAAGGAGTATTGCAGACCTACACAATTAAGGCTCCTATACATACCACAAACAAAGCTATAATTCAAAATGGAAAGTGATGATGAAAAAACAGAGAGGGAGCTCAAGAAATAAGGAGGGACTTGGATTTTGAATGCAGATCGTTAAGGAAAATAACCATACAAATTATATTCATAAACTAGAAAGTATTCTAAGAGGTAAGCCATCATGGGAATGGAGAAAGGAGATTCTGCTAATCAGGATGAGTGTAAGTAGGTGTAATTAGGGGTACAGAAAATAGGCAAGAAGGGACTGGGATTTATTAG